>NC_133392.1:5000-305000 GCF_047511655.1 Castor canadensis
CCCTAACCCTAACCCTAACCCTAACCCTAACCCTAACCCTAACCCTAACCCTAACCCTAACCCTAACCCTAACCCTAACCCTAACCCTAACCCTAACCCTAACCCTAACCCTAACCCTAACCCTAACCCTAACCCTAACCCTAACCCTAACCCTAACCCTAACCCTAACCCTAACCCTAACCCTAACCCTAACCCTAACCCTAACCCTAACCCTAACCCTAACCCTAACCCTAACCCTAACCCTAACCCTAACCCTAACCCTAACCCTAACCCTAACCCTAACCCTAACCCTAACCCTAACCCCTAACCCTAACCCTAACCCTAACCCTAACCCTAACCCTAACCCTAACCCCTAACCCCTAACCCTAACCCTAACCCTAACCCTAACCCTAACCCTAACCCTAACCCTAACCCTAACCCTAACCCTAACCCTAACCCTAACCCTAACCCTAACCCTAACCCTAACCCTAACCCTAACCCTAACCCTAACCCTAACCCTAACCCTAACCCTAACCCTAACCCTAACCCTAACCCTAACCCTAACCCTAACCCTAAACCCTAACCCTAACCCTAACCCTAACCCTAACCCTAACCCTATCCTAACCCTAACCCTAACCCTAACCCTAACCCTAACCCTAACCCTAACCCTAACCCTAACCCTAACCCTAACCCTAACCCTAACCCTAACCCTAACCCTAACCCTAAACCCTAACCCTAACCCTAACCCTAACCCTAACCCCTAACCCTAACCCTAACCCTAACCCTAACCCTAACCCTAACCCCTAACCCTAACCCTAACCCTAACCCTAACCCTAACCCCTAACCCTAACCCTAACCCTAACCCTAACCCTAACCCTAACCTAACCCTAACCCTAACCCTAACCCTAACCCTAACCCGAACCCGAACCCGAACCCGAACCCTAACCCTAACCCTAACCCTAACCCTAACCCTAACCCGAACCCGAACCCTAACCCTAACCCTAACCCGAACCCGAACCCTAACCCTAACCCTAACCCTAACCCTAACCCTAACCCTAACCCGAACCCTAACCCTAACCCTAACCCTAACCCCTAACCCTAACCCTAACCCTAACCCTAACCCTAACCCTAACCCTAACCCTAAACCCTAACCCTTACCCTGACCCCTGACCCCGAACCCTGACCCCGAACCCTGAACCCCGAACTCTGACCCCTGACCCCAAACCCTGACCCCTGACCCCGAACCCTGACCCCGAACCCTGAACCCCGAACTCTGACCCCTGACCCCAAACCCTGACCCTGACCCTGACCCCAGACCTTAACCCCTTACCCCGACCCCTAACCCCTGACCCTGACCCTAACCCTCACCGTAGCCCTAACCCTGACCCTAACAGGGCCCTGGGTATATCCAAACCGTGTTTGCATTTTTAAACCCCATGCCTTAAGCATGCGCAGTAGCTCCCAGTCGCGGCCGACTCTAACCCCCTCCCAGCTTGAGCTAACTGCCGCGACTGTACTGCGCATGTGCACTACGCATCTTCCCTGCGCGGGTTCAGACCAGTCAGCCGTGGAAGCGCGCTGAGGCGCGCGTCAGACATGGCGGCTAGGCCGCGGCCAACCAGTGTGGAGCCCGCGGAAGCCACAGAACAGGCGAAGGGTCCAGAGGGGGCTGGAGGTAGCGGCAGCCGGAGGGCTGTCCTCGCGGCAGGCGGGCTCTGGGTTTGTGCATAGGGGGTTGGGAAATATGGAGGACGCTGCCAGGGTCCACGGGGAAGGCGCCATGGGCCGAACTCAGGACCAGAACCGAGGGAACCGCTGCTCCGGCTAACCTGTCGGTCCCGGGGGTGTCGGTTCCTCTTCTGGCCTTCCGCACTGGGTTCTCGCGTGTTTGTTTGTCTCACAGGGCAGGACGCGTCCACACAGAAGATCGAAGACTTGATGGAAATGGTGAAGAAGCTGCAGAAAGGTCTTGTGTCTCCTCCGTGCAGGAGGATTGGGTTAGCTTGGGCAGACAGGAATTCAATTCCATGTCTACGACTCAAAAACTTAGGGAATAATCCCTTTGGCTTTTATTTACATTTTAATTTTTTGGTCTAAAAATAGTGGTGATTCAAAATTACAGAAGCATAGAAGACAGAATATTTTCCCAAAACTCTGCCTTCAGTTCCCCTGCTGGTCATCTTGGCTACCACAGCACTCTCACATACACAGTTCTTTTTCACCTCCACCTTGCTTCCTGCTAACCCCCCTTGCTCACCAGGCTCATCCCAGCCTCTTCCCTCTTCAGGGGAGGACTTTGTATAAACTACTCCCCTCTTCACTCAGAGAGCTGCAGGACCTACACCCCTCATTTCATGTGCGCCTCACAAGACACTCTCCCATATCTGAAAAGCACTTCCGACTCCTTCACTCTTTTCTCCACCTCATTTATCTTGACTGAAGTTTCCACATTCTGGTTCAGTATCTCCATTAGTCTGTTCATTGACTCTCCCACCCACAATATGAACCCATGATACAGAAGATGCTCAGATTTGTGTGGATTGAAAGCTGCAGGGATGTAGGTAGGCACCCACCTGCTCTGTCATCAACTCAACCTCTTTTTTCCTTGCAGCAGGAACTCTAGAGCCCCGAATTGAGGTCCTGATTAACCGGATTAATGAGGTTCAGCAAGGTGAGCTCAGAAACCATTCATATACTTTGCCTGACCCACTGCAAAGTGAAAATACAGGAATCCTTATTCACAGAACGCTAGACATTTCATGACAGCAATAGCAGACCATTAAATGTAAGTACAGGGTCCTTTGGCATTGAACTACCATGGTTATGTGCCTGTGAACCTAGCACAGACACTATCTGAACATAGAAAGAAGGACCTGGATTCTGAAAAACTGTTTTCTGCTCTGTAAAATCTGGGTCTTTATACGTTTTTTAAAGATAAATGTGAAATGTCACTGTTTGCAAGGGAGTAGTGTGGCTGAGGCTCCACTCACACAGTCTGCTCTGTTCTTTGGTGAAGCAAAAAAGAAAGCCAGTGAGGAGCTGGGAGAGGCGAGGACTGTTTGGGATGCCCTACAGAAGGAACTGGATTCATGTAAGTGAGCTGGGGCTCATCAAAGCCTTCCCTAACCCCTCAGTCCACACACTCAGCAGCCTCTCCATGGCCAAGGGTTCTTCCCTCTCTTCAGTCTCCTGTTCTTACAAAAGCCTTGGAGTTTTTGTAAGGATTCTCCTTAAGTTCTGCCAGATAGCACAGTTTCCTCTTGTCTCATCACCATTCAGTACTGAGCTCAAATGTCCTCTGCTGAGATGCCTTCCACAGTCATACTACCTAAAGACATTATCTTGCCTACCTGGGCACATAGAACTTCATGATGGGTCTGTTTTTTCCCAGCTGTAATGGGCATCACACAGGGTTCTCACAGACACTCTTTGGGAATGCCAAGGTCATTTGCATTTACAGAGAATATGGGTACAAGAAGGGAGGGGGCTTACCTTGAAGGATCTACATTTGGGTTAGGGTCAGCCTCTCATGTGACTGTCTTTAAAGATACTGTGGTTGGTCCCTGATAGTTGAACATTCTCCATGTTTTACAGTGCATGAAGAGAAAGTACGACTTAAGGACATCTTGAGCAAAAAACAAGGTATTTCTAGTTCCTCTGTATCCAGGCTTTTGCCTATGCCATCCCACACAGAAACCCACTCTCTACAGCATCTGAAGGCTTTGAAACCTCTTGAGCTTGCATCCCTTCTGTGGCTTCCACCAGTCCCAGAAAATGTTAAAGCACAATAAAGTGTCCACAGACCTGACATAATCTGACCCCTCTCCTCCTGCCCAAACTGGATGCCTTGACAAGCACTCACAGGACCCAACTGATCTCCCTGTAGAGACCCTAAGGATCCTCCGGTTGCATTGTCAAGAGAAGGAAAGTGAGGCACAGAGGTAAGAGACCATGCTGACATTGGCCTCCCTAAGCCTTGTAATAGAGGCAGTTCTTGTCACCACCCCCATATCATGTCACAGAAAAATGCCTGAATAGACAGGTATAGAAAAGAAGCCCCCAGATCCCCTCCAGTCACTCAGAAAATGTGACTGACTACTGCCTCCCTTCCCAGAAAGCACACCCTGTTGCAAGAGTGTAAGGAGAGGATTTCTGTCCTGAACTCCCAGATTGAGGAAGAGAAGAGCAAACAGAGACAACTGAGGTAAACTCCAGTGCATGAGGCTGGGGGCAAAGGGGATGCAAGTTGTATAATAATTGGTATAGATTAGAGGAGTTGGACCTAATTGAGTCCTGGAGGGTCAAGGGGGGGGGGTGAAAGTAGTCCCCATGGACCAGAGGACATGGGCAAAACCTCTCCAAGGACTATGCATGAAGACGCCCTACCTGGGTCAAGTTGATCTTAGCCCATAGCCATCATGCATCTTTGGTTGACTCCTAGGTTGGATTTTGAGGAACAGCTGGAGACTCTGATGGACCAACACAAGGACCTCTGGGAATTTCACGTGAGTCATTCAAAGTCATACCTCCCAACTTCCACATCATCTCACCTATCACACCTTGTTCCTGCGCAAGTCTTGATGGTCCTACCATCACCACCACCCTGAATCTACTCCCTTGTCAATACCCTTGAGGTTCCCAGTGTCCTCACTGCTGGTCTTGCATATCCATGCTGCCCTCCTGTGTCCATTCAGTGGTCAGGAAGAATTCTGACAGCACCAAGGTGGAGTGATCCATTGAGAACATCTATGGATGTGACAAGAACATTGCAGGCGCAGAGGAGACAGCAGGGAACAAGCAGCCAGTGTTTGCTCCCAGCAAATCTCCAAATAAGGACACAAAGAATGGATGAAATGTCAGGAAGAAAGGGATCAGTGAGAAGACCACCAAGGGAAGGGAAAGGGGAGGAGGTGCAGTGCTGTGCTGGTAACCAATGTGCCATAGCTGTAGTTTCTACAGGACTGCCTGTTGTAAATACTTCCCCAGCACCTATTTCCACAGTGAAAGGTGTCAACAGCCATTGCAAAGATCCTGAAACTGGACCATGGCTGGCATGCATGCAGAGGTAGGAAACTAGGAAGTGAGATGTGAGGAGATAAATGGTTGGATCCAGGCAGACTTCTCTGAGTCATGGGAGGCTGGGAGGTATGGACAAGCCTTGTTTCTGCCCCTGCCCCCACCAGAGGCCGGAGCAGCTGGCAAGAGAGATTTGTGCCCTGGACAGCAGCAAGGAGAAACTGCTGAAGGAAGGTGAGGCCAGGGAAGCAGGGTGACCCAGCCCTGCCCTGCCCTGCTGTCACATGACTTCAATGCCCCTTATTGTTGCAGAGAAACTGGTTGAGGTGAAACTGGAAGATGTGAAGCATCAGCTCTGCTCCCTGTTTGGGCCTGAGGGTCCCTCCAACCTCACTGAGGGACTCTTTCTCCGCAGCCAGGAAGCTGCAGCAGCAGTGTAAGATAAGTTGGGGGAGGGAACAGGATGAAAAAGTGGTTAATGCTGACCCAGCATCCCACCCTCAGGGAGATGTTCAAGGAGGAAAACAGGAAGGCTGAGGAGCTCCTGGAGGCTGCGGCCCAGCACCACCAGGAGCTACAGCAGAGGTGTCAGCAGCTGCAACAGAAGCGGCAGAGGTGAGCATGAAGTTCCTGTGCCCCCCACCCATCTGAAGGTGGATGACAGGTGTTTCCTCCCCTCTCTTCCTGCATGTCCTTTCACATCCCCTTGTCCTTCCTGTATTCCTTATTCTATTCTTCCCCTCTTCCTAACCAGGCTGAAGGAGGAGCTGGAAAAGCATGGAGTTCAAATCTCTGCTCAAGCACAGAACATGCAAGAGGAAGGGACCAGCTCCCGAAAAGTGGTGAATCCTGGAACTGGGTGGCAGAGAGCAGAGACAGTTCGTGAGGGGGGCTGGGTAAGGGAGCATGGAAGATACTGGGAGTCCAGGGGGATGATCTGTGGGTAAGGATGTTCCAGCAGGAGACACAGCCAGAGCAAAGATGTGGGCTGCATGCATGATAGTGATGGGCAGGGAAGGGTGGCTATGGATGGTATAGCCATGTGGATTAGTGGGGACTGCCACTCTGGACCCTGACCTCCCACAGGCCATTCCCAAATTTCTAGAAGTCCATGAGGAGAAAGATCAGGAGCTGCCCACCAAGCAAGACCTGATACCCTCCTAGGCCAAGAAGACACACCCCATTCCAATCTCATCCCATTGGGCTGCATGAAATAAAGGCACAATTTTGCTACAACCTGCCTCAGCTGAGTCTGTGGTGAGTGGAGGGATGGGAGTGAGGGCCCAAGACCCCCAAGACCCTAAGCCTGGTGATGCCTTGGCCCAGGTCTGCCTTTTGGCCTGTTCAAAGTCTACACTACAGGCACTCAGTAAAAGCTTCCCCAAATTCCTGGTCTCTGGTCTTGTCCTCTCCAATATTTGACATACTGTTCTGGCCTCAAGCAGAGGGAGCCTACCTACTCACAAAAGGCCCAGGTAGCCTTATTTCCACTCTGGTGATTTAATTCATTCATGTAGGTCTGCACTTCACAGGCTCTCAGAAATTTATAAAAAACAAGGACAAGGGAGCTAGGATCCAAAGCCAGTCAGTTCCGTGCTGTACTCCACTCGTTAGCTAAGAAAAAGAAATGTACTTTGAGGTTATGTGTAATCTGTGTTATCACAGACACAAAATATATAACCAAGACACTCCTTTCCAGGAAATACTGTAAGAAATGCTCCTTATGCAAGGGAATCAGTCAGCTAACACTTACATATTGTGCATCTGAGGCATGTTTCAGATTCACCAATGAAGACCAGTGATGGCAGTCACAGTCTGCATCTCCTGGGTCCAAATACAGTGAATTAATGATATAGAAGTTCTTTCTCTTGACATACTAGATAGGCCAGTTACACCATGGGGTTAGGAGAGGTTCACCTAAGGCTCCCAAGCTGAGGAGGAGCACTGTTTCTATGGAAGAACATACTCTTCCATAGTGGGGAATCACACCAAGACTCAGCAGCAAATCTCTGACATAGTCTATGTCAGCTCTCTGACTATGAGATGGAATTAATAATACTTGTGGTAAAATGAACTAGTAATAATCTATCAAAATGACACTCATATCACATGAAAATTAGCAAACACATTGAACTGCATGGCAATAAAACACCACATTCAGCTAAGCTCATGAATTCAGCACCTGTTCCTTCAAAACATCCATAAATTACACATAGAAAATAATTTCCCTTGTACTTACTGATGAAATGGTTAAAGCATTGTGTGTTAGAAATAATTCATGGGTATCTTACATTCAAATATTATTCATCATAATGCAAGCTCTAGAAGGTGAAAGGGATAAGGACTTTAGAATGTACATACTTTAGAAATCTTAACCTATATGTAGATTGTAAAATGACTAAATGAATATATAGTTAATTAGCTAAGTACAGGTCCGTACTCAAATATCATGTCTATGTCTGGATACCATGGATTAGGACCCCATATGACAATGCTTAAGAGTCTGAAGTTTATTAAAGGAAAAGGACCTAACCAAGTAATAACATTTAAGTCAGCATATGAATCTGGTGGACCATGCCTCACGGTGTGGTCCATGGAGAAAGGCAAAAATTCTCTTTTCTGCACAGTTACATCAGAATGTATGTCCTCCCTCAGGTCAGGAACTTGGCATGTGTGCACAAGACATTTCATATCCAGGGAGCCCCAAATGGAGAGTAGGCTGGCTTCTCACCCTGTTTGTCATGTGGGCAGATTCTAGCTGCATACCAGCACCCCACAGAAGAGTCCTCCTGTGTCCTCACCAAGACCAGCTGAGAACCTGGCCAATAATCAATTTCATGAGTATCGATAAACAATGCTAACAAGATGATATGAACCACACCCACATTCAGCTCAGTAATACATTTCATACCTCAGGTCAGTGCCACACAGATTGATCTCACCTCATGGAAAGAGCTAAGCACATTTCACTGTGGTTAATATAACCAGTAACAAATAACAAAAATAAATTTTAAAACATTTTCCAATATCATAAAAATATCAAAATTTGACATTAATATAATAATAGCTTTGTATAATTCTCCCAAAAGCTTTTAAGAAGTTTAAAAGAACTAAATAAATCCAAGAACAGGATCACGGTCATGAATTGGAAAGGCATTGTAAGGATGTCATTTCTGCCCAACATGAGACACAAATTCATTATAAAGTTTCAATATTTTACAGGGCTCTTTTATGTAAAAGCAGAAGCTCATTTTTTTAAAATATGGAAATACAAAGGTCCAAGCAGCTTCAACATCATTTTTTTTCATTTTTCTTTTATTATTCATATGTGCATACAAGACTTGGTTCATTTCTCCTCCCTGCCCCCACCCCCTCCCTTACCACCCACTCCTCCCCCTCCCTCTCCCCCCCTCAATACCCAGCAGAAACTATTTTGCCCTTATTTCTAATTTTGTTGTAGAGAGAGTATAAGCAATAATAGGAAGGAACAAGGGTTTTTGCTGGTTGACATAAGGATAGCTATACAGGGCATTGACTCACATTGATTTCCTGTGCGTGGGTGTTACCTTCTAGGTTAATTCTTTTTGATCTCACCTTTTCTCTAGTACCTGTTCCCCTTTTCCTATTGGCCTCAGTTGCTTTAAGGTATCTGCTTTAGTTTCTCTGCGTTAAGGGCAACAAATGCTAGCTAGTTTTTTAGGTGTCTTACCTATCCTCACCCCTTCCTTGTGTGCTCTCGCTTTTATCATGTGCTCATAGTCCAATCCCCTTGTTGTGTTTGCCCTTGATCTAATGTCCACATATGAGGGAGAACATACGATTTTTGGTCTTTTGGGCCAGGCTAACCTCACTCAGAATGATGTTCTCCAATTCCATCCATTTACCAGCGAATGATAACATTTCATTCTTCTTCATGGCTGCATAGAATTCCATTGTGTATAGATACCACATTTTCTTAATCCATTCGTCAGTGGTGGGGTATCTTGCCTGTTTCCATAACTTGGCTATTGTGAATAGTGCCGCAATAAACATGGATGTGCAGGTGCCTCTGGAGTAACAGTCTTTTGGGTATATCCCCGAGAGTGGTATTGCTGGATCAAATGGTAGATCGATATCCAGCTTTTTAAGTAGCCTCCAAATTTTTTTCCACAGTGGTTGTACTAGTCTACATTCCCACCAACAGTGTAAGAGGGTTCCTTTTTCCCCGCATCCTCGCCAACACCTGTTCTTGGTGGTATTGCTGCTGATGGCTATTCTAACAGGGGTGAGGTGGAATCTTACCGTGGTTTTAATTTGCATTTCCTTTATTGCTAGAGATGGTGAGCATTTTTTCATGTGTTTTCTGGCCATTTGAATTTCTTCTTTTGAGAAATTTCTGTTTAGTTCACGTGCCCATTTCTTTATTGGTTCATTAGTTTTGGGAGAATTTAGTTTTTTAAGTTCCCTGTATATTCTGGTTATCAGTCCTTTGTCTGATCAACATCATGTTGAAAGTGAAGAAGATGGGGAGACAGCTAACAGTGTCAGAACATTGCATGAACATTGTAAGAACACTGCATGAACAGTGCATAAGACCTGTGGCATTGAGGCCACAGAGAGGGACAGGTGGCACAAAGGGAGAGTCTAGGAATAGGCTGGTGCATGTTGCATGGCTGAAGACAAAGGTTGCCACACAGAGCCATTTTCAATTTTTGCATCAGCATTGCTAGATCAAATGGATACATTAGATAAAAAATAACATTGGCCCTCATACCATACAAGAAGAGCCATATTTTAAAATGTGAAAAACAATTTTGAAGAAAAACTTCATGATATGGATATTAGAAAAGCATTCTTAGATTGTAATTTTAAAGCATAGATTCTAAAGAAAAAGGTTGATGAGTTTACATGAAGCTTCATTAGAATTGAGAATTTGTCTTCTGAAACAGTTGGTGGGAATGTAAATTACTTCATATACTATGATAATGAGTATGGGGGTTCCTCAAAAAACTGAAAATAGAATTACAATATTTGCATATCTATGTTTATCACAGCACTATTCACAATTGCCAAGTCATGGAATCAGCCTAGGTGCCCATCAATGGATGAATGTAAAAAAAAAAAACAGGTGTGTTGTTAAGGGGTTTTGTGTGTGTGTGTGTGTGTGTGTGTGTGTATGTGAACATGTGTAGAATTCATCCATTAAGAAGAATGAAATGTCATTTTCTGGTGAGTAGATGGAACTGGAGATCATTATATTAAGCAAAATAAGATTCAGAAAATTATTACATATATTCTCTCGTGGAATTAAAAAAACATTAAAGTAGAAGGACTATTAGACAATAGGAAAGTGACCAGTGGGAAGGGAGGGTTACATGTAGATAAAAGGGTGTAAATATGATTAAAGATCCTTACATACATCTATGAAAATATCATATTAAAATCCCATTATTTTGTAAAATTAATAGATGCTAAGAAACATCACTGTTGGGTAAGAATGGCATAGAGTGGGAGTAGATTTTGCATTGCATATTTTTAAAAAAAGCTTATAGCACACAATAAAAGAACTACATATTTATAAGTGAAAAAACTAGACAATGCAATATAAAAAGTCAGTCTAGAATCTTCAATGAGCACTTTGTAAGTGAAGGGACATTCAATGGACAAATTTACAAAATGTGTACAAACTCATAAAATTTTTAAAGCAGCAAATACTATTAAATAGCAAAAACAATTACAACAAAAGCAAAAACAATAAAGAAAAACCAGTTTAACAGAGCTCGCAAAGATGTCTAGGGATTGGTGTTGTCAAACACTGCTGGTGGTAGCTTAGGATGGTACAGCCGCTTTGGAAAACAATTAGTATCTACTCAGGCTTACCCTATGAGCCAACAATTTCAGTTGTAGGTGTTACAGTACCAAAATACTTTGCAAGAAAGCTCTCACATACTGGCTGGGATAGAAAAATACTAGGGGTTTGGTGAAAAATAGAGGGAATGGTGAGAGGAAGATGGCAGAAAGGGTTTTCTGTGACACTGTTAATGTTCCATTTCTGGGCTATATGGCAGTTATATGGTAGTTACCATTATGAGAATTCATTTGCTTGTGTAGTTTTGATGTTCTGACTTTGTTTGGGTCAATAAAATCAAGTTTATTAATTGAAGGGTGGTAGTGAGGAATTATAGAGACAGGAATAAACTTTTGAGTTAATGGATGTACTCATTATGTTGACTGTGGTAATGGATTCAAGAGTGTGCAACCATGACAAAAAATAAAATTAAGTACCTTAAATATATGTGGTGCATTGTTTGTAAAATATACCTGAATGAAGCTGTTAAAAAATTGAAGGATGGGGTTGGTTTGGCTTAGGGCTAGAACATTCATCTAGCATGTGCAAGGCCCTGGGTTTGATTATCAATACCACAAAAAATTGTAGGATGATTTTAAAGCCAATCTTAAAAGGAAAATCTAGTCTAAAATATGTAAAATAAGAAATAATACTAAGAAATCATCAGCAAATTATGAATATCAGTAGGCTGGCAAGAATTTAAGAGAGTAGATGAAAAGGTCATTAAAAAAACTGACATCTTAAAAATAAATACCATAGAGACATTAAGCAAAATCAAATGTTCTTTTATAAAATGAGGCTGAGGTGGTAGCTAAAGCCTTCTTCTCAAGAGGCAGAAATTAGGAGGACTAGTCTAAGTAAAAAGTCCATGAGGCCCCAGTCTCAACTGATAAAAGCTGGGTGTGATGGTATGTGCCTGTCACCCCAGCTATGTGGAAGACATAAAAAAAAAACTGTTTAGGTCAACCTAGATGTAAAGCAATACCCGATCTTAAAAATAACCAAAAAGGGTTAGAGATATGACTCAAATGTTAGAATGCCTGCCTAGCAAGCATGAGGCCCTGAATTCAATCCCCAATACCACCAGTATAAAATATATATGCATATATATGTACATGTATATATATAATAAATTGAAAGACCTCTGGTGAATTGATAAATGTGATAAAGAAAAATTGTACATTATATAATTCTAACAAATACATGTTGTAAAGTTATAGTAATCACATATTTAGGCCAGTGGAACTAAAGAGAAACCCTTTCAAAGACCCTGGCATTTTAGACACTTGAAAATAACAGAAATCGAAGTGCTGAGAAATAGAAAAACACCCTTTCCAAAGAAAGCTGATGGGACAGTGAGGTGTCTGTGTGGCAAAGAAATGCTCCTGTGCCCTTTTATGATACCAGGCAGTAAGTCTGTATCACTTCTAAGGGGAAAAGGCCTTAATATAAAAACACATGAGGAAAAATCTCAGAGGTTTTTATAGGAAAAGGAACTAATTCTTTTAAAAATTACACAAAAATATTAACAATGAAATATAAGTTAGACTACATTAAAATAATTCTATTAAATGACTCCATTCAAGGGCACAAAGCTAATCAAAAAAATGGGGGGAAATAATCTCACATATGACCAGATACTTTTTATAAGAAAAGACAAGAGACTCCAGTAGAAAAGTGGGGAGACTAACAACCACTTCATAGAAGAAATTTCTAAATGTTAAATAAATGTGAAGCATGCTTCACATCTTTAATGATTAGGAAAATGCAAGTTTAAACCAGATAGACAAGCAGTATCAATAAAGATGTATAATAATTCAGCATTCATGAACAAAAGTGGGAGTATAGCTTATTATACACGTTTTGGTAAGTTATTTGACTGTTGAAGATACATGGTAACCTCTCACCATAGGTATAGACTTAAAGAAATGTCTATACATGTCCCATAATAACATACAAGTACTCACTGCAGCATTAGTCTAAAAATTTGAAACCAAGGGGGAGGGAGCAAGAAGAGGTGTATTCAGGAAGAGATGAATTGGAAGGTGTGGGGGAAATGGTTTCTAGGGGCCAGCCATTTTCTAGGCATTCCGTGTCCAGTTTCATAAACACTGTAAAACAGCATGTGATTTTATGTAGTGGTCATAGCTGTTACACATCATGTGCATTGATATGTTTTAAAATATGTGGAATCTATGAGAAAATAAAAATTTATGTAGAGACATAAAAAGACTTGATTATAGGCTAGGGGTGTAGCTCAGTGGTACAGTGCTTGCCCACCATGTTCAAGGCCTGGTTTCAATCCCCAGCACTAAAAATGATAGATAGATGATAGATAGATAGATAGATAGATAGATAGATAGATAGATAGATGATAGATAGATGATAGATAGACTTAATTACACATAACCATCTTTGTGGGTTAGAAGACTCACCATTACACATATGACCATCTTACTAAAATTAATCTGTAAATACAATGAAATTTCAACATTTTTTAACAGAAGAGACTAGAAATGGTTTGATTATAGCCCCCAAAGTTTCATGAGTTGGAAGCATGGTCCTCACCAATTTTACACATATGTGCCTCTAAAAAATTCCACATCAAATTAAAAAATTAAGGGAGTAGACTGTTTTTTTTGCCTAATTATTATATCCACTACCTAAAGATTAATGTCTCCAAATACTAGGAAAAGCTGGCAAACAGCCTGACACCATTGGTTTGTGCCTATAATCCTAGCTACTTGGAAGCTGAGATTGGGAGGACTGCTGTTTGAGGTCAGCCCAGGCAAATAGTTCACAAGAACCCCATCTCAAAAATAGAGCAAAATGGACTAGACCTGTGGCCCAAGCAGGTCAGTGTCTGCTTTGCAACTGTGAAATCCTGAGTTCAAATGCCAGTAACACAAAAAAAAAACTGACCATATTTCCATTTTAACAGTCACTCTGAGCAAGATCTTAAGGGAGAGTTTGGAAGAATGAAACCAAGTGAAACGATTATCTACATTAGGATACAGAACAATAAAAACACAGAAGAGGAAATTCATCTGAAAAATAGAAGAAAAGAAAAAGAGAAATTGGGAGCAGAATTGTGTTCACCTGTGTGCAGAAGGTGGAGGTGTAGCTTAATTCTCCATTGTCTCCATGTACCAGGTAGATCCTGGTACAACAAACTGAAATTGGGCAAAAGGGTGAAGAATATTATGAACAGAAGAGGATTTGGGTGTATGTTAAAGTTTCTGTAGTAAAATATAAGGGATATCTAACTCGGACACATGATTTGGATCTCTCAGAAGAGAGATCTTAGCTGAAGATAAAGATTTGAGAAGTGGCAAAATTTCAGTGGTAGCTGAGCCATCGCAGTGAGTGAAATGTCTTAAAGAGAACTTGACAGATTGGAAGGAAAAAGGAACAAGTACAGAATCTGAGGACACACTAATATTTACTGCTAGAGGAAAAGAAATACACTTTGACACCTGAGAAGAATTATTTAAAGTTTATTCTAATAATAAAGAAAAGCTCTGTATTTAAAAATCTATTAATATACCTCATCATATTCATAATTTTATAGGAAAAAATCTTATGATCATCCACATAGACATTGAGAAGATGGCATATTTTAAAATACTGTCCCAACTGGGCTCCGGTAACTCTTGCCTATAATCCTAGCTACTTGGGAGGCTGAGATCAGGAGGATCAAAGTTTGAGGCCAGCCCTGACAGATAGTTTGCAGATTCCATCTCCAAAATAACCATAGCAAAATTAACTGAGGTGTGGATCAAACAGTACAGCACCTGCTTTGTAAGCACAAAGCCCTAATTTCAAACCTTAGTCCCACCAAAATAATAATAATAATATAATAATAAAAACATCCCATTGTAATAAAGACCATGAATGAAATAAGATTCAGGGAATTCTTCCTTAACAAAACAAAATGTGTATATTTTCACTCAAAAGGAGGCATCACAGTTAAAAGGGGATAAGAATGCTCTGTTACTACAATTATTTAGTGCTCTATGACAGATATTAATCAATTCAAATGAAACAAAAAAAAGAAGAGTGACCATTTATGCCTAGAAAATACAACAGAATCTCATGAAAACTATCCCAAAGAGGAATAAAATAAGGCTACAAAAATAGCATATAAATCCTTCATTTTCATGAGAACAGAATAATACCAAAACCAACAAAAAGGCAAACTAGCTAGCAATATATTTAACAAAAAAACATACAAAGGTTGAGATACATGGATTGGTGTCCATGTATCACACTGGTGTGATAGGTTAGATTCAAGGTACACACAGAATGTGCTCTCTCCCTGAGTAGACAGGTGGAGGCCAGTTGAGCAGCACAACAATCATCCTGGGGATAATATTGGAAGTGACACAGACTTTTTCTCCCAGCCCTACAGATCTGGTCACCATCCATCATGAGTTCTATGCTACAGTGTGCCAAGCCACCAGGACAAGGCAAAGATGAGTGCTGGGAGAAAGAGGACCTGGCACATAGACTTTTTTTGCACATTGTGTCATCTTTGTCATTGTATTTTCTCCTAAGTAGCTGCTCAGTGTCTCAAGTTGAGCAAATCACTTTTCTTTTGGCACTCCTGGGGATTGAACACAGGCCTTCATGTATGTTAAACAAGCTCTCTACCACTTAAACTATGCCCTCAACCCTTCTGTTTGATGTTTGTTTGGGTGTGGTTTTTCTTGTTTTTTGTTTTTGTATTTGAGACAGGGCTTGCCTCAAATTTGCAGTCCACCTGTCTTTACTTCCCAAGTAGCTGGAATTACAGATGTGTACCCTGTTCGATCCTTAATCACTTTATTAAGCATTCTGCAATTTTCATGTATTATCTATGAGGTGCCACACAGCATTTTAGGGCTGAAACAAAACAAGAAACATCAGGAAACTTGTTGCCTTTGAGTGCATGTTCCAGTATGGAAGAAATACCACTCCCTAATGATAATAAAGAATAGAATATGCTAGAGCCACACATGCTCACATGAAACCAAAGTGAACTGGGGGAGAAAGATGGGTTCTGTGTGGTCTGATGCTCTGGATTAGGGAGCCAAGGAGGTTCTTGGGGGAAAATGACATCTACTCACAGACAAGGAAGAAGATGATGTGAAGCGGGTAAATATATGTGGGAAGATCTCTCCCTACAAAAAGACCAGCAATGACTTGATAAGGTGATGTCAGGAAGTGGTGAGACAGAAAGCTGGTGACAATGTGGGCTGTGTGAGAGTAAGAAAAACCAGAAAGGCAGGGAGTGGGCATGCCCCACAAAGCCTTGGGCCATGGAAAGTCTATGCATCTTTTTGTTGTGGGTTAGGGGACACTGTGACTGCCAAGGAGAATGGAACCAACCTTCTCTACATAGGACAACTGTGTGGAGCGGACATAAGTGAAAGGACATCTCAAGCACCTATGCAGCAGGAAAAGCAAGAAGTGGTGGTAGATTGGTCAAGGGACCAGAGAGAAGTAGGTGGATTCTGGACAACTTAAAAATAGAGTCAAGAGGACTTTCTGATGGCTTGAATATGGTATGAAAAAGAATGACTCTTGGCATTTGGTTTGAGTGTCTATTGGATAGGATTTCTCTTACTGATGTGGGGGAGACTGGGAGACCTGCTGAAGGCAGGAGCTCAGTTTTGGGTCAGTGTAGTCTGAAGTGCCTGTGAGCTTTGCAGTGGAGATCTGAGGAGCCTCCTGGTATTCCTAGAGTGGGGACATGACTCTGAGTGCCAAATATACCTGTATGTATGTACCAAGTCACAAGACCAAGGACAACACTAGAAAGTGAATGGAGAGAGGAAGGGGTTCAATGTTGAGTGTGATTTTAAAAGGAACCAGCAAAGGAGGCTGAGAAGGAACCACAAGGAGGCAAGTGGCTCAGCATCCTGGAATCCAAGCAAAGGATGATCAGAGAGGAGTCATGGTTGGCTTTCAGGTGCTGCTGAAGGGCCAACTGATAGGAGGTTTGAGATGTGAGAATGGATGAAGTAACTTGAATGTTGAGGTGGACAACTGTGATTGGCAGGAGCTCAATGATAACGGATTGGACAAAGAGTGAAGGATGCTGGAGGTTGCTCTGTCATTGAATTTTGTTGTGAAGAGAAGGAAAGAATGGAAACCCAGGGGTCAGGATGTTTTTCTATGATTTTTAAAGATAGAGTGTACATATGTGATGAAATGACCAGATTTTTCTAGGAGGAAGGATTTAATGGTCCTCCTGAGAGGGTGGAGGACCACAGGAGATAGGCCCACAGCAGGCAAGAAGGCAGATATTGCCCACAAGTGAGGCACTGGTCCTAGGAGAGAACAAGGTGCTTCCTCCATCACAGGGAAGAAGCAGGACCTGGGCTCAAATGCAGCCAAGTGGGTCTGGGCCTAGAGTTCAGGATATTCTCATTAGATTCTGTTTTCCCAGAGAAACAGGAAGAGAGAATGTCACCAGGGAGTGATGGTGGAAGTTTGAAGAAATGAGAGAAGATAAGAAACAGTTGCCCAGGAAAGTGGGCAAGAAGGAATTAATTGATGTCATGGTGGGACCAGGTGAAGTTGAGAACACAACAGCATGAGTCTCCACAGCCAGAGCCTGCAAAGGTGCAGACACGTAGGGGGAGGGTGAGCTCTGCCTGGAGCAGCTCAGTGAGCAAGAATGAAAGGGCAGGGATCTAGGGACCGCCCTGGAGTAATCACAGTGATGGACCAGGGATCAAGAGGGAGGTACTGCTTGTGACACAGATGATGAGGCAGCCAGTCCTGGATCATACAGGACTCTTCACAGCCTTGCAGAGCCATTGACAGTACATGGCAGAGCATTTCCATCCACACTTCTCTCTCTCTGTCCTTCATTCAACATCAGACTCTATCACAATCTGAGGACTCTCTTAGTCTCTGCAATTCCCTCCCATTTCTTCATAGGTCTTTCCCCTAATAAAATATTATTTAATTCTTGTGAGTTTGCCTATCTAGTCAAACCAGTGCATCTGGCAGCAGAAGCAAGAAGAACTAAGGTTTGCAGGATGAAACCCATCCTGTAAGTTGGGCTCAGGCTGTGAAGGGACCATGCATCTCAAGGCAAGAATGAGTACCCCTTTCTAAGGACCACTGTCCCCACCTATGTCCTGCCTTGGTCTTTGTTCCCAACCCGAAGCTTAGTCCAGCATGCTGGCCCCTCTAGATTACAACCTTTGCCACCATAAGTTACAAATGTTAGTTCGGGACCCTGCTGCCCCTAGGCTGAGTCCTTGAAGAAGAACCTGGGCCTTCCTACCTTTGCACCACAGTGCCCAGCATGCTATAAGTGGTTTGTGCATGAAAATGAGAAGAGGAAATAAAGATAGATCTAATAAAAAAAAAACAGTGGTATACTGCTGTGTGTGGACACTCTCCTCACCACTGCTCCATGCATTCCAGTTGTGTATCCTTGGTTATTCAAGTTTCAAGGGACCTCTCTTATAAGAAATTGTTAGTGGCACAGTCAGTTCAATGACCACCTGAATAGTTATGAATATATGATGGCTCACTATGGAGCCATCCCTCACTAACCATTTAAAGAGAGAATGAAATGAACAAAAACTGGAGATGTGTTAACATGATAGGAAGATTTCTGTTAAAACTCAGTGCTCTTATGACAGTCACCAACCCACCTGCATAGTTGAGAAGACTCATCAAAGCTCCTTTACAAGTCAGGTAGCAGTCAACCATAGCTGTGGATCTTGCCCTGGCAAGAGAGGTAGGCACATCTCAAGGGTTCCCTTGCAGGGTATTTTCAATGGTGGGATCAAGAGATGGGCCAGGAGGCAGTAAAGCCCTAAGTTTGCTTCTTCTTCCCTTCACAGAAATGGTCGTCAGGAAAGGGCATGAACAAGCAGGGAAAGAGCAGGAGAGCATCAGAGTTGGTGTCTCATAGCATTAGTCACTGCAGTTCCATTATAGTGAGCTGAACAGGAAAGAATAGCAGGGCTTGCCATAAGTTATGATAACAAATCAAAAAATGAAGCTCTACATACTACCTGATCAATATTTAGAAGTGTGATTCTTTTTGGCATATCTAATATTACTTAACTCTGACCAACAGAACTGATATTTTCCCTTTACCATTCTATTCACTTGCTATTTATTTGGTCATTAATATATTACTTTTCTCTCAATGCTTAGTCATCAACTTGACTGTTCTCTCAGATTGGAAAGAAAAACCAAAAGGGAGAGCATGAGTGTCTCCAGGTGCATAGCAAGCCACTAATGCCAGTGCAAGTAGACACAGAACAAGCATGTGGAAGCAGGTCTTTCCTGGGTCCCCTGACCCTCTCCTGCCCCTTCCCAGCTGAATCTATACCTGATCTTCATGTTAGGAAATATCAGCTCCATTCAGAAACTGGGGTCTCACTGTAACTTCTTTTTTCTTCCTTCCCTCATCATGCCCTTCAACAAATCTATTCAGTCCCCTTCCTCTGAGCGCCTTACATTCACACCTGCCACATTCAGGCATGAAGTTCACACTCAGAATCTCTTTGAAAGACATAAATCACACTACCACTCGCCTGTTTAAAAGCCTTCAATGTATCACAGGAAACTGAAGAGAAAATTCAGGATCTTCACACTTCCCAGACCCTGTCTGGCCTAGATCTTGTCTTCCAATCTTACATATTTGAGGCCTCCCTGCACTCAGGTCCTGAAGCAAGCAATCTCAGGCCATCTCTGACCCTCTCCTCTTCCCCTGGCTGACTCATCTTCACCTCCAATTCTCATCCTTCAGCTTCTCAACACTCATACCACATCAGCATTTTTTCTCTCATATACCATAGGCAATGGTGCATCCATTCATAGTTATCTTTATCTGAACAGTTCCTGCAGAATTCAGAACAGCAGCCTGGCACCCACTTCTCCTTTGACTCCTGGGATCATGTTCAGTGGTTTTGTTTCTCCTTTTTGGCATATGGCATGCCCCTCCCACTTACTGGCCTGTTCCCAGGACCTCCTACCACAGCCCTTCACAGAAGTCCTCTCAACGTTTTCTTCTCAGCCCACCACTGGATTTGACATTTATTTGATCATTAACACAATTTATATTTTTATGTTTATTGGCCTTATGTATTTATTGTTGAACTCTATTATTTGCCAATTTTCTAGCAGTATGTGCATGTTGTTAAATTCTTAGCGCTCTTGAAGAAGTCAATTCTCTAAGTAGCAACTCTTTATTCTCCCTGAACAGTAAACACATTAATTGTCCTGACACCTTCCCTCAAATTATGTCCCAGTTTACAGATTCAATATCAAGATACTAAAATAAATGTTTGACATGAAATATTTACCATTTATATCTTAAGTGGCAGTTGAAATTAAGGTTTATCTTTTTAAACTTTGAAAGTAACATATCCTCATTTTAATTGGGAAAACAATTCAAAGATATCCACAGAAAGTTAACTTCATAGGCTGAATATTTGTGTGCCCCCAAATTCGTATACTGAAATCCAACCCCCAATTTGATGAACTTTAGAGGTGGGGCCTTTGGGAGATGATCAGATCATTAGAGCAGAGCCCTTGAGGTTGGGATTAGGGATCTTACAAAAGAGACCCCCCAAAGAAGTCTTTGGCCCCTTTTACCACATGAGTACATGACAAGAAATCAGCTGTCTGCAGTCAGAAGATGAGTTCACCAGAACCCAAAATATATACCTGGATATGAGTGCTGGATATGAGCACACCTGGATATGAAGTTTGAAGTCATCTCTAATTCCATCAGCTATGCATGTGGCCTCCGCCCCCTACCTTCTTGCCTCGTTGGATCTTGGTGCTTGTATTGATTTTAAGTAACCTGGAAAGTGAATGATGTGTAACTTTGCTGTCCTAACTTGCATCTTTCTATTGGTGAGGCTAAATATCTTTTCTGTTTACATGCTAGAATCAATGCTTTCACATTCATTCATATGATCCTAGCCAGATTTATTTTATTTTTATTTCCACAGGATGTGATCCTAAAGTGAGATTGCAGTGTCAGATTTCAAAATGTAATTAGTTTTCTGAGTGTGTTTATTAGATACCTGTTCACATTCTTCTTTGTTTATTTTTCTATGGGTTATGTGTTTTCCTTTTCATACTGTAATGTACCTTTTGCAGATTGGAAAACTAAAAGTGCCTAATAATGTGTATATATGCATAACCTACTGTCTGTTTTCCCATTGTGCTGGTAATAAATCTTGTCCTACACAAGAACTTCAAGTCTCAGTGCAATCAGATATTTATATTTTTCTTCAGTGGCTTCTGGGTTTTCTGCCTTGCCTACGACAGATTTGTTGTAGTAGTTTCCCAAACTGCTATCATAAATGGAAGAACAGATATTCTTTAAGAATTCACCTTACTTGCACACAGCTGCTGCAACACAAATTACCATCATCTTCTTTGCCACCAGGTTGGATACACCACAGAAACACAGGTCCTTCAGTTCTGTGGCTAGAGCTGGCTATGGGTCATAGATGAAATATGATCTTTAGAGCCTGGGTCAGCAGGAGGTGGCTGCTGTTCAGATCAATATCTAAACAGAATGACATCTGAGCACATCCTGAAGTCCCCAGAACTCTTAGATTTCACCTGTTTCATAGTATTTATTAGCATGTAAGGGTGTGAGTCCCATGCATGCAACATCATACTCTTTTCCAGACATAATGTGGTCTAGCTTCATGTTGGAAGAGAAGTAGTCTGCAGAGAAAGTGGCCTCTTATGTCCAGAAGAAGTGCTAGGAGCAAGTACTGCGGAGCCCTGAGCAGAATAACATAGGGCACCAGCCCCAGGTGTTTTGTTAGAATCTCTCAGACAATTGTTGTACTAAGCTGACTTGTGAAAAACTGTCCATCTTTGCGGCAGGTTAGTCATGATAAAACATGAAATAATTTCAAAATAACAGAGGAATATGGTGTAAATGTTGTTCCCTGCACACACTTGAACCCTCAAGTGAGACAACTACATTCAGTGGCCCTCAGTATAGGCCAAGTTTTTGGAAACAAAGACTCATCATTTTTTGGAAACAAAGACACTTAACTGCCTTTGTATGCTTTTGCTGCTTTAACAAAATACCTAAGACTGTGCAATTTATGAAGAAAAAACTTTTTTCACAATTCTGATGACCAAAACCAGCAACTGGCAGGTCAGTGAGCTGCTCTCTACTTGAAAGATGATGCCTTGCTGTTGTGTCTTCTGGAAGAGATGAATGCTATGTCCTCACATGCAGACAAGCAGAGGCACAAAAGAGCGTGAACTTCCTCCATTGAGTTTTTTAATAAGGTCACCTAATCCCATCTATGAGGGCTTCAATCTCATGACTTAACCACCTCTAAAAGGTCTCACCTCTTAATGGTGTTCTACTGGCAATTAGGTTTCAGCATATGAATTTGGGGAGACACATTCAAGCTACAGGAACAACCTTATACTGGTTCTTAAGTAAGTCGATATGCTACTCCATCCTCAGAGATACAAAGTCTTTTGTGAGTTTTATCCTTGTACAGAATTCTCACACTAAGAAGTTTCTGCATGTTCTTACCATCTACACATAGTTTACCTCATCAGAAAAATTCAGAACACCTGAAAATCCAGGTCATTCAGGTCCAGGGTCCTCAGATTAGGTACCTCACAATCACCATGCTGGATGCCCATGAAGACAGTTGTCAGGCTCTACAACGACATTGAGCTCAACAACTACTTCCAAATCTATAGGAATTATTGCCCTACACAAACAATCTCAGGAAATGGGATACTACCCACAGGGAAAGCTTCAAACTTATTCAGAGCAGTAAAGCTCAAGTCTGCCATTCTTCTTGCACTCTATCTCTCCCTCCCTCCCTCTTGGAACAGCAAGATCCAGGAAGTCCTTTTACCTGTACTTCATCTCTGTAGAAAGGGTCTTCCCTACCATCTGGGCAGGCAACCTCCTGTGGCTCTCATCAATTCTGCAGCTCATCTCAAACCCAGTTCCCTGTTTTTCCTCAGGCTTTGTTTTCCTCTCAGATCTCCAAAGAGAGCCAGAGTCAAGTCACACAAATGTGTTGGCCCAATCAAACACTGAAGTGGTGGTTCCAATCTCTCTCTCATTGGATAGCTAGTCAGTGAATAAATAAGTAGGTAACAGTTTCAGGTCACTCTTCATTCAAGCAATGAGCACATAGTATGATAACTACCCAAAATTTAAAAAATATATATATATATATAAAACCTTAAATCATGTTGCAATAGCACAGCTCACTGCATGAATACAAAGCTCTGTTTGCTTCAAATCCCAATGACTAAATGTGTACTTTATTTAACTACACCGAGACACAAGCCCCTTGTGTACTGATGGTGAAAGCAACCTGTGTAGCCTGCTAAAAGAGTGTCCTCTTGAACTCCAAGCATCGACATGTAGGCCCACCTTGTGGGTAACACACTATCAGGCAGGTAGTGTGAAGACTGGGGTTGCCAAGGTACAGGAATCTCTATTGCAGGAAAGAAGGATGCTCGTAGTTAGGAGAGGCATGGAGACTCCCTTGCCAAAGGTTCAGCCACATATTATATCATTTCTTGCTCAGATTCCATAGCAATTCCCTGGGATTTTAGTTGCTGTCCACCTGTCCCTTAGAGAGTGCCTGAGCTGTAGAAAGCCACAGAGTCCCACTTTCTGTCTTTTTCAGGTTGAGTTCCTGTAAGGAAGTATGGTCCTAAGGCGTTCAGGAAAAAACTCTCAGTAAAGTGGAAATAGAAGGGTACATCCTTAATCTGGTAAATGATATCTTCAAAAGAGCTGTCATCAACAGCATACTTAGGGTGAAAGGTTGAGGGCTTTCCCGTAAAGAATAGGCTAAAGGTGTCCATTCTCACCATTTCTCTTCAACTTTATGCTGAAGATCCTAGGCAATGTAGTGAGTTACAAAAATTTAAAAGCATAGAAATTGGAAAGGAAGAAACAAAACTCTATTGTAGACAATATAATAGTTTACATATAAAATAAAAGGAACCTAAAACAAAGTGGTGAGAACTCATGATTTTAGTAAGGTCTCAGGATAAAAAGGTCAATATACAATAGTGAATTGAATTTTAAAAGGAACATCATTCTACTGTAAAATCTTCAGGGATCATAAGGCAAAACATATGCAAATGCCCACATCCTACAAACAATATAGCAAGACCTGAGTCAATGGTAAGATATACCATGCTCGTGGATTGGGATGCTCAATATTATTCAAATGTAAGTTTTTCCTATATCAAAAGATAGTTCCAGTATAACCCCAGTCACAATTCTGGTGAGCATCTTTTTAGAGGTGGGTAGAGTTCGAAAAGCTGATTCCAAAATTCAAATGAAGATGCAAAGAAGCTAGAATAGCCAAAATGATACTAAAAAAGAAAAGAAGGTTGGATATTTTGAAATGAAATGGCAAACAAAATTTGAATAAAAATGTGAAAATTATAGTCTATAAAGATGATTCCAGAATAAGAAAAACAAGACATAAAAACCTATTAGAATGGAAAAATTAACCAGACATATATTTTACCAAAGAAAGTATCTGGATGTAGAATAACCACACAGAAAGATATTCAATATCAGTAGTCATCAAGGAAATACAAATTATAACACAATGAGATTCTGCTACATGTCTACTAAAATAATTGACAATACAAAGCATGGTCATGTTACAGAGTAACTAAAACTCTTATATGTTGCTAATTGGAATGTAAAATTCTTTAAAATTAAACATATGCTTTTTCACATGCCCCAGCAACTTTATTCCTACATATTTTCTCCAGAGAAATCACCAACACCCCAAAAATTTGTATGTAAATTATATCTATATTCACAATTGGTACAAACAGGAAAGAATGCAAGTGTCATGCAAGTATCACGAATAACAAATTATGGAACCCTCATACAAAAAAACATGCTATATAACAACAATAAATGCAACATTAAGTTACACAACACATGGATGAATCTCAAAAGTAGTGAAAGATTCCAAAGATAAGCACACCAAAAACTACACAATGGATGACCTAATTTCCATAGCATTCTAGAAGAATTGTCACTGTAGGAATATTACTGAAGAGAAACCTAAGTAAACCTTCCAGCTCCACATGCTCTTAATTGATTCTAAGTTATTGATTTTGGAGGTGACACAGATGAGCATATGCTATTGGTCTCCCACTGACTTAACTGTAGAAGACACCTCAGAATGCAACCACCTAACTGGTTAAAAAGCATTCTCCAGAAAATGTTATTGCCCCTGTCCTTGGGAGAAATGTTGTTTTCTGCCTCCCATGGTCCTCTGGGTAAAATTAACTGTTTGCTATCTTCGCCTGTTCTCCAAGGAAAAGATGCCTTTTGGATATTAATTAACTACAGAATTAATTATCCCTAAGAAAAAGAACTAAAAAAGAAAAGAGTCTTATTAAGACTTTCTAATCAGTAACTTTTCTTTAGCTTTACAGATACAGAACATCCAGTGACCTACAGATAGCAGCAGCCCATGCATCAAAAAGCAGACTACCTGAAATTTATAATTGCTTAGTGCCTACTTGCCTGATAGGCCCACAACTCCCTATATAATTCCCCTGCAACCCCTAGGTAAGATGGTCTTTACCAGAAATAGTTCCATCTTCTTAGTTTTTTTGGCACTCCAAATAAGTCTTTTCCCTCACCCAACAACTTGTTCTCAAGTCACTGACTTTTTTGAGTGGAAAGCAAGAAACGTAGGCTCACAGCTCCAGGAACATAGGTCAGGCTGATGACCAAGACTTAAGGATGCTCATAAAACAAATTCTGAAGTCCTGTAAATACTTTGCCTTGATCATAGTGGTGTCTTCATGACTGTTCATACATGAAGTCTCATCCCATTACACATTTAAAGTTGATGGATTTTATTATATATAAATCACACTTCAGTAATGTTAACTTAAAAAGCCAAAATGAGGTACAAGAAACATTGGAAGAAGCTGCACTATTGGCTTTAAAATGACACTCATTTTATTGAGGAACATTTACATAGAGCAGACAGTAGGCTGGGAACACTGAGGGACTGCTCCCAGTTCAACAGGACAGAAGGGAAGCTAAGACAGAGTGGTATGCACAGAGAAAGGGACAACTTTCTACTACTAACCCCTCTTCCACTTCACAATATTATCATTTAATTCAATTCCTTTTTGCTTTGTTTCCCAAGAAGGACCCTGTATGCATGGTATTTTTTCCCAGATACAAAGTCACATTTTGATATTAAGAGATAATGGGAGACTGTTGACTTTTCATACATATTTCACCTTAAGACATAGGAGAGAATGATGCTCACAGTGAGACCAAAGTAACATCCACATTCTAATGCAAGATGAGAAGACCTGCTTTTGACAAGACTAACCAATCCTTTTAAAACCATATTGCTCCTCCCTTTTCTAACCTATAGTGTCCTTACTTCCTTTTGGCATTCCTTTGTAGGCACTGACTGTGGTGAATGGATAGGTCTATTTTTTCAGAAGAACTGAGTTTAACTCAGTGACAGATACTTAATTACCTTTGCTTCCAGGGCCTCAACACAGCGTCAAACTGATTCACAGTTTAATTAGTTTAATAATATCTTCCTTGACTTAGTGTCACACTGTCTGATACCGGACTCTGGAAAGCCTTGCCTCTGGTCTAATTCCCCACCATGGAGCCCTGACTGTGAGAAGCATCCTGCTGGCACTAAAGGGTTCTTGTGGGCACTACAGACAGGTGGTTTCCAGGGCACATTTTCCTTATACTCAAGAGCGGGAAACAACACAGAGCTTATAGTGTGGTGGTGTGCGGCCAAAGCCAATTGCAATAGGGCTAAGGTCAATATCCTTTGGCTCAACCAGAGACTTCAGATTAAAATGCTGCAGAATAGCAGAGAGGAGCAGAAACAATTCCATGCGGGCCAGACCTTCTCCAACACACACTCGTTTTCCTAGAAGTAACAACAGAACTGATGAGACATGGAGGGAGCCTCAGAAAGGCCCCTAACACTATTAACAGAGAGACTGCAGGGGTCGGATGGGAGGAGGCTGTGGGCAAACTACATCCTAACGCAGGATTCACCCTCTCTGCTCAATGAGACAAGCAGAAAACATGTCAAAAACAGGAATATTAGTGACAATGACTTATTCAGGGACCAGTTTTTACACTACATCAATCATACAGAACTGAGCTGTAAAAACAAGTCTTAGATTGGGAAAATGGCCTCTGACCACTGAAGAAGGAACTGTCCAATGCTTCCCCTCCTTGCCTTGCAGGAGAGGAGCTGGGATGAGGCTAGAAGCCAACATTAATGTTAAAGCTATCTATCAAGATAATTGTAGAATCTTCCTTCACCAAAGCCCCACTGTCGCTGTGGGAAAGAACCAATAGCCACCAAGTCACATCTACAAAAGGCCTTAATGCTCCCTAAAGAGAGACCAGGTCATCAAAAGCTAGAGGTTTTGGGTTTTTTTTGTAACCCTTGTTTAAAATTGTGAGAAGTTATAAAATGTGTTTTGAAGAGATTTTAACTAGGTCCTGTTAAAGTAGAAACAGTTTATCAATGAATGAAGCAAAATCTGCACTCTGTGGAGAAAAAAAAATCTATCTGCAACACCTGATTTAATGAAAGATATCATACAACTTCTCTGAATAGGGAGGAGCACACGTAGCTCATGTTGTAAGTACAAACAGGGATGTGATGAGGCTGGAGTGTCCATCTACCTTTGGAATGATGACAGAGCACTAGGGAATAGAGATGAGGAATGGAGGAGACATTCCTCAAGGAAGGTGCCAGGTCTGAATTCTGCTTACCTGCAGAAAATGCCTTGAAATAGTCACTGTACTTGAACTTTCCATTTTCGTTCAGAAAGTGATCTGGTTTAAACTTCTCTGGTTCTGGAAATTCTTGGTTGTCATACAACACAGAGTCCAGCGTTGGAATTACAACTGTGCCCTGGAAGAAGTAAAGATGTTTCAGTCAATTAAGTTAACAAAACATGGGCTTTTATCTGGAAGCCCCCAGTGGAGAAGATTGTTTGAATTTTACTACACAGACAGCATATTTCTAGTTGGGAAAGCTGTTCAGTTAATGACTGGATAGAAGTTACCAGGAGTCAGGGATACATGAAGAAGAAGGCCCTAAACTTCTCATAGGATGGACCTCAGGACTGGTTGTTGCTGCTGTTGGCTCCTGGTGTTAGGATGTGCTACAAATCCCAGGTGATCTGAGGAGGCACTTTCCCAGATCACTTCCATTCTCTGGTCACCAGGTCATGTGAGGAATTCTGAGGAAGTGGCACTGTGCAGGGTGGGAATGCTGGCCTGGTCCCTGACATCCATCCACATTTTTCTAGAGAAAGGAGCCCTTGAATCTCTACTCTACCCCCAAGAAGGTGAAGGGATGAGTTGACAAAAAGGTGCCCACAATGTGCACTCCACTCATGTCTGACCTTGGGAATGCGGTATCCTTGGAACATGGTGTCCCGGGTTGCTTCATGGGGCAGATTCGAAGGCACGAGGCTGATAAATCGCTGAATTTCATGCACCACAGCATCCATGTAGGGCATCTCCAGCCTGTCTTTGACAGCAGGGATGCGGCTTGGCCCAATGACCCTGTTGATTTCTTCATGAAGTTTCTCTGCCAAGATACAAATAAGATCAGTTTAAAAGGCTGATTCCAAGATGAATGCTCATCCACTCACTCATCCAACCATCTCTCTATCTTCTTACCCACGTTTCCATCCAAAAACCCACTCATTTACCCACCTATCCACCCACTCACTCACCTACTCATCCACCCACTCATCCATCATCCACCTGCTCCCTGCATCTATCCACCATCTATCCAGCCACACATCTATTCAACCATGCTTTCATCCACCCACCAAATCCAGATGTTTATGGAGCATCCTAAACAGTGCTTATGGTCCCTAGGCACTTCAAATTATTGATTAATTTCCCTAAAATATGAATAAAAGTTAAACTCCACGAGATTATTCAAAGTCAACAGAAAGTTATCTCGGCTGATGATGATTTATCCAGTTCCTATCTTCATGTCAGAAGTTGAGAATAACAAAAAGCGTATTGGAAGTTTTCTCATAAAGGGAAATCTTTGCATCAATTTTCAACCCCAGGCTGGTTTATTGAATGTTTCTAAAAAGTATACAGGGGGTGGCATATGGAACCAGATGTGCACAGTCAATTTTTTTTCTTTGCAGTTCTGAGGATTGAACCCTGGGTCTTGTAGGCAAGCATTCTACCTCTTGAACTATGCCCCCAGCCCTTTTGGTTTGTTTTTGAAACAGAGCCTCAACACTGCCTTTTGTCTGGGCTGATCTTAAACTTTAGATCCTCATGCTTCCACTTCCCAAGTAGATGGGATTACAGGCGTGAGCCACCACACCCAGTCACAGTCTACTTCAGTACACTGCCTGACAGGGGTAACAGCAACCTCTGGAAATTTTCTCATACTTTAGGTGTTTGAGATTTCCTATGGAGCTATATAAAATATTGAGTGAAAAAAGCAAACTGAAATTTGTTATGTATGGTATGGTACCCAGGTAAAATATTAAGGCATATACAATAATCAGTTGTATGCTGATACTTAGTTAATAGTGAATGTACCTACTCACATGTGGGGATGATACACAGAAATTCTGAAACATTGCCATCTCTGGAGAGGGAGGCATGAATTGGTGGGGCCTTGGCTTGTCTGTGTAACATGTTCCCTTTTTAAGAGCTCTGAAACAAATACCCCAAAATGTTAATATATGTTAAGTTTGGCAATGGATGTATGGGTGTCTGTCATATTTACATTCTTTTTATCTATATTGAAAGTCGCTCAGAAATAATCATTTAAAACATTTTTTGAGTTCATGGTTCCCATAATACAGAGGTCAAATGTTCTCTTGAGGTGTGACTCAAGTGGTAGAGAGCCTTTCTAACATGTGAGGACCTAGGCTCAATTCTCATACTGCAAAAAAAATAATCATAATTGCTGCTGATCTGTACAATGTTTCCTTTCCTAGACTTTTGGATCCTTCACCCTTCATGTTTCTGTATGGTGAAAAAAAACAAAGACTTTGCTGACAGAAAGATCAGAGACCAGGACCTGATCCTAGAGTAGTCATGCATCCATCTTCTTGGGGGTTATTGCTTCACATCCCACATCTACTCTCAAGAACTGACAAGCTGAAAGAACACAGTACACCAAAGGACTTCCTTGTGCTTGGCACTTAGAACAAAATTCCTGTCAGCAGCTAGTGTGGCCCTGGTGCTATTATCTGAACAGCATCTGCCCAGCTCTGTGTCCAGTCCTGAGGGTAATGGGGATCAGAGCCTTAAGCGCTCTCATGGAAGTCTGCAGCTCCTTCGATTCCTTTTTACTTGGAGGTTAGTCCCATTGGCCATTTACATGTAAGTGCTCTCACATTGCTCTACCTGGCCCAGGTGGGTTTAGGAATGGCCCTTTGCATACCAGTATACCATGTCTGGACCCCTATGGAGTAAGATGTCCCAGGAAAATTCCAGACTTTCCCCTGATCCTAGCTCTGCCTAGAAGACCAAGTCTTCTACATGGCAATGTGAACATTATTTTCACTGTCATGAATAGGTAATTTACAAAAAGCAGAATGCATATCCATCCCCTCTTTCCACATCAGTGTTGGGCTTCTCTTTTCTGTAACCAGGGCCTCCATTAAGGCGTGGGACAATTAGATCAGTGTTCAAAGGTACCAGATGCCAGGCACCTCTATGAACTTCTTCCCTTAAAGCCACTCATCCGTGATTCTCTGGCACCCAAGAAGGTTAACAAGCAGCTACAACCCAACATCTGAGACCTAAAATGCATAAGGCTGACTGTGCAGGGAGGCTTGACCTGCCACGTGGGTGTCTTGCTCATCATTCATGTACCTTCTATCTCTGGGTATTTCATGAGAATCAGGAGCCCATATCTCAGAGTTGTGCTTGTGGTCTCTGTCCCTGCAAAGAACAGGTCAGCCAAGGTCACAGAAATATTTTCCATTGTGTATACAGGTTCCGTGCTGTGTTTTTCCTGTGAAGTTGGAGAGAGACAAGAGCTGGGTGAGAAGATGTTGTCTTCAGATACTGAGAAGGCAACACCTTTCGCTCTTCAGCAGAGGAGCCAAGGGTGTGACTGTTTCTCCTAGTACATCCGGAACTTAATCATCTCTACCTCACAGCAGGAGAAACACAGGATCTCAGGTAATGGGCTGAAGGCAGGACAAGGCTCCTCACCCAGGCCATGGAGCTCTGTCTCTGTCAATAGCACCAGGGCCATCTTTTAGGAGGTGGAATGACCTGGTTTCTGCTAATGACTCTCCACCTGCAGAGGCTAGCCTCAGCCTCGTTCCAACCCTGAAGCTCATGCCTTCGGGGAGGGACTGAAGCGGTGGTAGGAATTCTCAGTACCAGAAGTTATCCAGGGGAAATTGGCCTGGATTTCATGTGTTATTTTTAAGTCAAAACAACAGGAAAGGAAAAGACAGGATACTAGTGGTTTAACCAATCTATGCCAGAAAAGAAATCCTAGGGGCTGCAGACAGATAAAGCTGGGGAGGGTTCAACCCCCCTGGGAGCTGGGCACAATTAGGAAATAAGTGCCAACAGGTATGCTCAGGACTTGTCAGATAAGACATGATTCCCAAAGGGTTACAGCCCAGTTTGGTCTGGAAGAAGCTGAAGGGAGGGGCCCACCAGCTTGCCCATCCATCCCCTGTGCCTCCCAAGAGAGAGGAGCACAGCTCAGTGGTCATGCTGAACCCATACTGTGTTTGTGTAAAACCAAGAGCATCAAAATGTAACCATGGTGGGCAGTCTGGACATCAGTGAGTGGATTATAACATCATTGTGAAAAGTGTATGTACCCCAACCCACCCCAGCACATCCACCTTACACACTATGGTGGATACCTTCTGCATTTCCATGAGTAGACAGTCAGTCAAATCCCTGGAACAGTTGAGGTCCAGAGACTGAAGGTGTTCCTTGGCTCTCTCCAATGTATACTGTTTTATCTCAGACACATTTTTAATAATCCTTTTATGGCTTCCAGGCAGGAAGTGTAAGAAGCCTCCTGAATTATTATAAAGCTGAAGAGAATGAAAACTGTATTACTAAATATTTTTTCTGTATGTGATACGGTTTTCTGTGTTGTATCATCTCCAAACATAAATTTATAGCTGTTTTTATCATACAATTTAGGAAATTTTGAGAAACAGTGTTTTTGGGGGGGTGCCATTCTCCTAGGCAGTGCACCTGTGGTGAAAATGTGCACACGTAAGTAGATACATGCCTAGGCCAGGAAAAGGATGTTCGGGGTCCCAAAGACATCTCTCAGGGGAATAAAAGGAGCTATCTAGTCAAACACCCTCTGACATGCTCCTGTTCCCTGGTTTTTCTTGACCTGTTTATCCCATACAACCTGAATTTTCCTTCTCCTTCTAATGTGAACTACACCACTAAAAATTAATGAAAGAGGAGAAAAATAGCCACCTGGAGCCAAGGGGTACTTAGCAGGTAGAAGTTCTCATTGAACAAGCTCATGAGCCTCAGACACTGTTTGTCATTATAGTCGAAACGCCTGTTGAAAAGGATGTCTGCTATGACGTTGAAGGGTGCACAGCCAATGAGAAAGGTGGGGTCAAAGGGCTGGCCTGGAAAACAAGTGAGATGTCAGAGTCTATGTGGGAATGAGTGTGGGCACATGGTCTTCCCCAGCCAATAACTCAGTCTCCTGCAAGTCTTCACCAATGCCTATGAGAACATACCCCAGAACTTGGCAAGAAACAAAAGATAGTGAATGTTCAGCCTCTTCAGGTTGTCTTCGCTTGTGACTCTGGAAAATTAGAGCTGGAAACTGGAGTCCAGAGGCAGTGCCTGGGGACCAGTGTGATCCTCTCCTTGTCTTGGGTCCTTTTAGCTGCCAACTGCTTCCAGGTTGTTCAGTACCCTCTGGGGGCCTGATCAGGGCCCTCCCCAGCTGTCTGCCTAAAGATACGCACCCTGAGTCTTCCTGAGTTCTTCCACCAAGAAGTAGGCCTCTCTCTGGATCCGCGCCTCATTGCCCTGTTTCCCCATCCCATAGTCCCGGAGGGTGGTGAGGGAAAACCGCCGGACATCCCGCCAGGTGGGTCCATTATTAAAAATAACTCCTAATGAAGAGGGACAATCAGAGGTTACTGCAAATGCCCAATTCGTTGACAAACAGGGTGGGGTGGGAAGTGGCCCTGTCATGGCCTTGGGGTGCTGGGTGGGATGTGCAGATGTGGAAGAAGCCTGTGAGGAAGGACGGGGCATGCTGTGTTTCTCTGGCACATTCAGCCCTTCCTGGGGGCCTTCTTCATACCACCAGTTTATTTTCTTGAGTTTTACACTTTGCCCCGAACCTTTCTCATGTTAAATAAAACCACATGTATCCATACCAAGAAAGAACTCTCACTTCTTTCCTGCCTATTGACAAAATTCTTGAACAGCCTTTCTGTTCCCATGGATTTTAACTCTCACACTATAAACATCTCAACTCATGGCTTTGTGGCTTCAAAGCAACACCCTTTTCTAAAATCTGTAGTTCATAGGATTCTCTACTGTGGGGACATCCAGCTGGGAAAACTAAGCACTGTCCCTTTTACACACCTCCTGGTGGTCAAACCAAATCCTTTCTGTCTCTCCTCCTAGCATGTGGCTTGCTGAACCCCCTGGAAGACATTTGTAATCAACAGATCTAAAAGTAAACTCCACATACTTCCATCCCTATCTCACTTAACTACGAGCACTTTTCTGTTCTTTCCTAGACATAAATCTGAGTCATCTTGACTGCTGGCTTGTTCAGTTGTCTCCATGAAAACGTTGGATACCCTTAGGGCCTGCTCCAGACCCACCCAGCTCCTGCTGGTCAGAGCCCCTCTCTGCCATGTGCCCTCTAAGCTCCAGGGGCCCCTGACCTCCCTTCTTCACCTACCTACGTCCTTCTATTACTTTATCTATCATCATTTCTTCAACAAGTACATTTTGGTACCTATGTGTATAAAGTACTTGCTGGGATCTGGGCATTCTGAGATAAACAGTGCACAGCATCTAGTCAATATGAACCTTACTGCAGCTTTCATCCAGGCACAGGCCATTGCCAAGTGGTCTTAGTGTCTCTTTGACTGTCTTCATCATGTGATGTTGCTATTATTATTCATGTAGATTTGGGTGGGAGGGGCAACATGGCACACACATCACTGTCCCTGTAGATTTGCACCCACCCACTGCCTGTAAAGTGGACTCACCCTTGTCCTTGTGCCCCTCGAACACAGGGATCTCCCCTCGGCCAGAGAAGTCATTCTTGTGGTTCAGCAGCACCTCCTTCACAGCCTTGTAACCATGCAGAACCACGACAGGGCGGCCACCCATATGCAGTGTGAACACTGGTCCATAGCGCTCTGCCAGCTACAGAGACAAACACATATCGTGGGCAGGAGGTAGACAGAAGGCAGTCGTCTCTAGACTGCACTGCCATTATTGTTACTTTTATTCTCAGATCATTAAGGAGATTTGGGGAAAGGCCATCTTTGTCCAGCCTGATGTGTTGAGACTGACCTGATTAGAGGTTGCTGGATTTGCAGGGGCCCACTCCCTTCCTGAACACCAACTCCAGGGACTTTGGGTCTTCTTCCCCATATCAGTTTTGCCAACACCCATGCTCATCAACCAATTGTTTGCTTCTAAGGTCAAGGTCCTGAATTCCAGGGCACTGACAACTTATCTGGAGTCTGTGCTCCCACAGCCAGTACCCACTCTGTGGTGTGCAATGACACCCCCTGATGTAAACGTCAACTACCATATCTGTACCCGACAGCATTTTGGCTTTGGTCAGATCACACAAAGTTCCCAGGATACAAGTGCTGATATTCTGGTAAAACACCATTGATCCAACATTTTGCTGTGTCTGCTATTTGGCATTATACAGGTTGATACCAATCAAGATGCACCTGACATTGCATCACAACTGGCACATGGCAATGACAGCCACACCAGGGTCCCACAATGACTCCAACTACATGGGGCCTCCAGGGCCTGTGTGGCAACATCCATCCTAAGTGCTCTGTGCCCAAGATGTACTACTGGCTAAGAATTATGGATGTCATTACTGAGCATTTCTATTAATTCAGATAACTCATAACAGGCTCGCATTGGATAACGATAGTCCATCTGACAATGAATTGAGTACACTCATACGAGATCTCATTGGCTCATTTTCCTAAAGTAACAATATTTCTCTTACCTTGGCAAAGGACTTAGGAATATCCTTCAAATCCACCTGGAAAAAATTCCCAAAAATAGGAAGTGGGAAAGGTCCTGGGGGCAGGTTCCAGCTGCTGTGGATCTGCTTCCAAAAGGATATGAGCAGGAGGATGGCCACCCACACCAACAGGGCAATGGTGATACCAAGAGCAGCCATGGCACCTCTGGAGCCCACTGGTGACTTGTAGGAATGATCTGAGTAACCACAAAGCTTTTAAATTGCATTGTCAATGAGGAGGGTAACCCACCAACCAATGCCACCTTCCTTCTCCCTTGGCCCAAGGCATTGGTTTATTATTAGCTATAGTTGGCTATCATTTCAAAGGCTGATGCCTGTGGCAGTTGCCTCTTAGAAGTTGCATCCAGTGACCTGACAAAGATGAGTTTGGGCTCTGTCAATACTCTACTCTGACACCTGTCACAGTTCCAGTAAACACAGCCAGGGACACTTCAACAACTCATAGGTCAGTCCTGGGGGTGGAAGACTGTCCTCCCCCGTGACACTGGTTGGACATAGTGGGGACATTCAGATTATGTTTTCATGAGTTTCTTTGGGGTAGGGTTCATTAAGGTAGTGCTAGCCATATACTGACCATTCCAGGCAGGTGCCAGCACTACAACTGGTGCAAACACTTCTTTAACTTCCAATCAGGAGGTTTGTCTAAGTAGACCCAGTATACCTGGATCACCTCCTGGAAACTATTGGTGACAGAGGAGAGAAACTATACTTCTGAACCCCATACCACTTTGGCAAATCAACTGGAGAATTCAGAGGCAAAAAAGAGAAAGTAGTAAAGAATGGGAGCTAACCAATTCTGAGGCAGTTAATCTCTGATTATTAAGATGGTATGCATGATGTACACATAAATGCCATGCTGAAGTCAAACCAGGGCCTTGTACGTGCTCTACCACTCAGTCACACCCTCAGCTCCTGAAAAGGTTCATTTTTATTGTAGAAAATTGAGTGGAAATTATTCCTCATCGTCACTTTGTCAAATTCTTAAAAACAATTCTATTTGGGTTTTTACTGGGTTTGTTTCATATCACCATGTCATACTTGGAAGAATGTGTATTTATAAAATACTTTGTCCTTGTTTCCAAGGAGTACTGTGAAGCTCCACATTTTTCTACATCTTTTTTTTTTTTAGCCCAGGCTGGCCTCGAACTTGTGATCCTCCTGCCTCATCCTCTTCGCCTCGTTGATTACCGGCGTGCACCACCATGACCGGTTTTCTTTCTTTTTTTTTCTACATCTTCTTAAGTGTGTTCATAATTTCCTTCAAATAGCCCCACATCCACTTTTCTATTAGGGCTATCTCTAGGTATTTTGTGGAGATTTTTATGTGTGTGCTAAGAATGAAGAGACTGTTTTTCATTTTATCTCCTACCTGGTGATATGAACAAAATCTTAGTTTTGTATTGTAATTTTATACTTTTACATAAGTTACACAACTTTATGTAATAGAAAATGTAACAAAAATGAAGAAAATAAACTTCACAATGTGTTCAAATGATGTGGATTTTGGGTTATGGCCATTTATTTTTTTATTTATATAAATGGAACCATACACTATACCCTGCATTCTAACCCATATTCCATCTGAACAATCCATTAGCAGCTCGGACAAGTCATTGCTTTGCCCTTCAATCCACAGCCATCATTCTAATGTCTGCTTGCTAACTCTTCTGGGCTACTACAGAAAGAGGCTTAGGGCTTCAGGGCCTTTTCTGCCTTTGCTAATAACATGAGTTAACCTACTCTGGGATGGGTTACTGTGTCCCCTGCTCCTGACTCTCCTTTGCAGAGGCCATGTGGGGCAGCAGAACTGTCCTGAAGGTAGAGACTAAGCTGTTTTGATGCCTGCCCCTTGCTCTCCTGGTCTGGGCCCAAATAAGCTTTCCAGGGATGCCTGTGAGGATCCACATTTCCTTGCTTGTTGTTCCTCCTGTGTGTCAGGGGAGCATTAGCTTCCCTCAGGCTGAAAGTCAAGACTTGGATTTGGTGGATTCAAGCCAGGAAGATCAGGGTATGCAAGGTTGATCAGGCCTCTGGCTCCCATTGCTGAGGATAGCTGCACCTGCACAGCTCACCTCAGCATGCACACCCCAGAGAGTGAGCCTCCCAGAGATGCATATGTGGTCTGGGCAAGGTCTGACTATTTGGGGCCTCTGGACATAATACTGTGATGCCACCAACATCAAGCTCTAAATGCAAAATATGTACCTTTGGAAAATAGTGATATTTCTAGGTGCTTCTATTTAGATCAGTGGCTTTTGTTTGTTTTGATCTTATTCTGTTGACTAGACCTTCTAGAACAAGGTCAGATAATCTGGTTGACAAAGTGGCTGGGCCTTGTGCCCACAGCAGTAGGCAATTTTTCAAGCCTCCTTCACATCTGTAGTTCCTGAGTGTGCACACTGGGGAAGTTTTCCTCTTTCTCTAGCTAACTAACAGTGTTTTGCAGAGATGAGAACTGAGTTGACATTACACCTTTTCGAGTGAGAAAAGCCTATGATTTTTCTTCTTAGATTTGTCTGTGTGATGCTAGGGGAAAGCATTGCCTCATTCACCTGGTACAGTGGCTCACATCTCTAGTCCTAGCTACTCAGGGGTATAGATGGCAGGGTGGGGGAATCTTTGTTTGAGGTCAGCCTATGCAAAATGTTAGTGATACTCCTTCCCAACCAATATAGCTGGCGTAATAGTGTGCACCTGTCATCCCAGTTTCCTAAATAGGAAGATCAGGGTCTAATCTGGCCTAGACAAAAAGATGTGAGACCCTATTTGAAAAATAACTAAAGCAAAAAGGACTGGGGACATGGCTTAAGTGGTAGAACATAAGCCTAGCAATCTAGCAGCTAACAACCCTGAGTTCAATACCTTCAAAAAAAGTACTCCTAGAAATGACCCAAGCCTTGTATGCACATATGAATAATAAAATAATTTTAAAAAAAAGTACTCCTATACCTATTGGAGTGATACTCTTGTAATATGCAAACAGATTTTAACTTGTTAATAGTGTTATTAGTAATCTTGTATCCATAGATAAACAAACAAACAAATAATAAAATAGGGCTTTTTTTGTGTGTGTTTAGGTTTTTGTGAAAAATTGCTAACTCTAGAAACCATGAAATACCCTCTATCTTGCTCTGTGCTTTTGGATACTTTAAAGGGAAGGACATTGTCTGAACTTTGAAATTTTGATAATGCTTACTAGCAAAATAATAGAGAGAGGCTTCACTGAGTTAAAGCTTTGCTTATAAATGTTAAAAAGATACTTTTAATTGAGAAAGTAAAACATCTCCTTTTAACAGATCCAAACAATATAGAAGTGAATGAAGCACAAAGTGACTCCTAAACCCATCTCACAGAAGTGGCTTTAATATTTTTTGTTTCTTTTTTTTTAAATTAGGATATATTTGTTGTACAGGGGGAGTTCCTTGTAACAATTTCCAATAGGCTTACATTGTACATTGATTAGGTCACCACTCCATTCCCCCGCAAGGCCACAACTCCCTCCCCACCCCACTTAAAGCACTCACAAGAGGTTTTATTGTTCTATTTTGTGAATGTATATGAAGCACATCAGTCATATTCCCTGACCTTCATCTCCTCCATTCATCCTCCCCCTTTCCATAAGTATCCACCCCACCAACACATTGCATCTATTTTTACAGTCCTGTCTTTCTTAAATCAATGTTCAAAGGGGTTTCTCAATGAATCCCCACTGTGAGTACACTTTATTTGTTCAGTTATCCTATTCCATTAGGAATGGATAATCCCTTCCATTATCCCATTAAGAAAGAAAGCATGTTCCCAATTCTCTTTTTACCATTTCTAATTTTATTTTATGCCTACTAAAAAATATCTCTTGTGCTCTGATTATGTGTGTCAGGTAAGTTTGAATTACTACCCAGTGTCCTTTGTTTTAGCGTGAAGGAATCTGTTAGTATAAGACAACCTGCTCATGATGCTCTATTTTGTTTAACTAAACAACCTTCATTTCTCTTTCTTTTGTGAAGAGTATTTGTTTTATGTATAGAGCTTTTTTGTTGGAAGTGCTTTTCTTTCAGCACTTCAAATGTATCATCCTCACCTCTGGCCTTTGCAGTTCTGTGGGAATCTACTGCTATGCTGGGCTTATCATGATGCCTTGTTTTGCTCTGTTACTTTCCAGATTCTGCTCTTTGTCTTCTCACGGTGTATTTAGGTATAGGCGTCTTTTAGTTCCTACTTGGAATTTTTTCAGCTTCTTGCACATGTAAATGAATGTTTTTCATTGAATTTGGGAAGTTTTTAATCATCATCTCTTGACAGTTTTTCTATCCCCTTCTTTTGTCTCCTCTTGGAGTTAGGTATTATTACGATGATCCACAGGTCTCTGAGGCTCTGTTCAGAAATCTTTTCTTTATGTTGACAATTTTGCTAGTATTCTCATTGCTCTTCTAGAGGAAAAGACCTCAGAGGTTCTTCCTCTGCAATTCCTGAAGGGTTTTCCTTGCCTGTCCTTTTCACCAGGAAATTGAGAGAGCTTTCCAAGAAACTTCCTGATAATCTGAAATTTAAAAATTACTGGTTAGAACATGGCCTCTTCTATCTGCAAGAGCGGTAGGAAAGTGACGTTAGTAGAATAAACAGTCCCCTTGATCATCACTGCCGTGTTTTCTGTTTATAGTATTTTTCCTGCTCTATCTTGGTTAATTCTAGCATTTAAAGTACCTCTATGTCATTTTGTCTCAGTAAGTATCTTGTAAACATACTGTATCTTTGATGTAATTGGAAAGCTTTTCTTTTTTAATGGAAGAATTGGACAGTTGTATTGGCCACTATCCCCAATAAACCTGGCTCTGTGTGTGTGTGTGTGTGTGTGTGTGTGTGTGTGTGTGTGTGTGTGTAGGGGGGGTTGTCCCACCTCACCTGCTCACATGCTCCCTTCCCCTATGCTTTTCTAGCTAGATAATATTTTGTTTATTCTTCTCTTCCTTGATGCTTTGGAGTTCCAATGGCTTGCCGTTAGTATGCTGGTGATTGCTGTTCAATCTGGGGGCATATTTAGATTTGTGCTCTTAATTACCTGGAACAATTAATCACCAACTTCTGATCTGAACAAGGAGAGACCTTCAGCAGATTTCTTCTACACTTTCCATACAATGTACCCCTCCATCCCAACTCCAGAATGTACGTTTCAGAATTTTAATTTTAAATTTGTTCAAATTTATTTTATTCTTTATAAATCTATATTTGTTGATGTCATTAATATTAATAGTCCCATTATCAAGTGATTATTTGTGCTTTACTGGTACTTTGCTGTCTTTGCCTTATCTTGTCTTTCTACACTCAGAACCAGATTTTATAGGGAGAGGGTTATGTATGGAATACCCCTTCTCCTGATCCTGTGGATTCCTGGATAGCAAAGTTCTGCTTAGAGACAGATCACATCAGGCACACTGCACTATCTTGCCCTTTCTTCACAAAAAAGGAGTATAAACATATTCCGGAAGTTCTCTAACAAGACCCTCAGCATCTAATTCTTAGATTACAAGGTAGAAGAATACTACTTTTCTAGGCAATTAGAAGGCTAGATAGTAAGAAGGGAGTGGAACAGGTACAGCATCGGAAATGTGCTCAGAATAGTTCGTTCGAGGACTCTCCCAAGAATGACCTCTTATTAATGGTGAAAGGAGCCCCCTCTACACTCTCTTATGTCTAATAAATAAAAAGATTCCAAACTGAAAATTTGTCTTGTCGAATGTTCAATACCACTCCTCATTACAAATAACAACCTTGACTAAAGCCAAAAAATCTTTTCCAAGTAAAACAAAATCACAGAACACATACGACAGTGTCCAAAGGGCAAGCCAGCTTGGCCTGGGGAAAAAAAAAGTGTTCTACATCAAAGAAGTGGGGATTCTGTGCTGTGTTCTCTTATCTGCCAGTTGGCTCTTTCTCCAAGTCTGAGCTGCTGTTTAACATTCTGGGAACAAACAACACTGTTTTCCTACAAACAGTGTAAAGGGTTGGCCTTGCTGGATGAAGGAAGGAGCCTCCTGAACTCTGAATGGACTTTATTGAGACCCCAAGGGAAACACAGAGGAGTCAGACACAAAAGGAAAATATAAGGCAAAGGTTTTCTATGTCTTTAATACCATGTTTGATGAATAGAAGAGGAATGATATTGTCCTTCCCATGTGAGTTACTATGAGCTCCAACCACTCACTCCTAGCCCAGCGCTGACATTCCAACAGCAACTGCAGCCTGCAATCCAGCTGTCTTGTACACAGAGCCCACCATCATCCTGAATTGTGCTTCTCATATCCCCGTGATTTTGTTTATGTTTGTGGTACTGTTTAGTTTTCTAACTTTTGAACTTGAAAAGTGATTTCAGAACATTTGTATTCCCTGAGGCCTGATTTTCCAACTTTGGTTCTCCCGGTTTACTGGTATCACATCTTCAAAGCTGTATATCTTGGTTGACAAGTTTACCTCAGGAGATGTGGCTATGGTTCACTGACTTCAGGATTTCATGGATACAAATATATCACATTTGTTTATCCATTGTCTGACCAAACTAGTACAAAATTTTTGCCATTGCATGGTGTTCTGGGAACATTTTCACATGCTTCCTGGAGTTCTACGCAAGAATATCTCTGGACAGGCTGCACTTGGCAACCTGGTACATAGGCCTTATGCCAAATCCTAAGTGTTTCAAACAACCTACATGCTCTCCAGCAAGTCCTGTTGAGTCACCTCCTCTGAAACACTTGGTCTTTGTACATTTCCATCCAGCAGGTATAAAATGGCATTTAACTGTGCTCCATCTTGCATTTCCCTGTTTAATCTTTGTTTAGTTTTATGTGTGTTACAATGAGTGTTTCTACTTTTGGGGTTACCTTTCCACACTATGTTTTTCTTTCCTTTCTTTTTTTTTCAAACTGATGTTCTCAAATTATAAATCTTTAATTTGGAGATAAGCACTTTTTGGTAAATTTAAAGATTCCTTTAGACCCCAGAGATAATAGAGAGATAGTTATCTGCCTACTTTTTGCATATATATCCAAAATCCATGTAGAATTTATTTTTGCATATAGTGAGGACTGAAGATATAACTTTGCTTTTCCCACATAGAAAAAAATGTCCCCAGACTGTTACAAAAAGCTGGTCCCCTAGTCTCAATGCCAATTCACAAATAATAAAAGCAGGGTTTTGAGAAAAATGAAATAAGGGTATTTTTCATGAAACAAACAGGGAGAATCAACTTCTCAAAGCTCTGTCATCACCCTTTAGAGAAAATTTCCACTTTTTTAAAGGGAGTTCAGGGGCTCAATTAAAGTACATGACAAAATGATGTTGGCCTTGGTTCTACCAGTTTAATGTCTTGGTTGATAGGTTTATTTGTTCTTGGAGGTCAGAGAGACATAAGCTGGAGAAGACTGCCTGGTTTAACTGAAGAACAAAGAGTGTTAACCTTAGTCTTCTCATCATGGACAGCAAAAGAGAGACAAAGGGAAAAAAATGTCAGTTTGCATAGCAAGCAGAGTAAACGAGCCAGCATGCAAGCTGGCTACACCAAAAGTTTTTCCCTTTTGTGGGCCCAGTTACAATTTCCCTACTGCAAATTTATTACTTACACTTCTATGGAAAGGGGACATCACAGTCATATGATTGCTTTCTGCCTTTAGTTAATTTGTGGGCCCAAGTAAGGAGCTAATGCTCCTCAGTAAAAACAGCTTTTAAGCACCAATTGCACTCTCTCCCTAATACTTGGGGAAGTTAGGGTGTCAGCCAATCTGGTTTCGAACGTTTCTTGGCCAGTAACAAACCAGTACACAAAAAGGGGACAAATACCTGACATATATAAGTAAAAAAAGTTGTTTAACCCTCAAACTAGAAATAGCGTTATAAAGCAGAATACAAGAGGAATTAAATAATTTCTTGAGAGTAGGCTTTTGAAAGGACTTCCCTGGATCCTGTAGAAATACTCATCTTGTCTCTATTTAAATAGAAGGCCCTGGCTAAAAAATATGAGTTTGCCTTCTGTCAGCGGGACCTAGAAAGCTTTAATGCTAGATAGTCATACATATATGAGTACCCCTTCTATAAATCTCTCAGCTTTGGTTACCTTTTGAAAGGTCTGATACAAGAAACTCTAATGAGATTCTGACAACTCTCCCCTGCCCTTTTCTGAACAATTCTCTAAACTATTTGTCTCTGAACAATCTTCTCTGAAGATTTCATCAACTGACTTTGGTCCCTTGTCCCATCACCAGGATAAGCTTTCTTCTGGATAGTCTAATCTTGTCTCATGTTAGAGGGGAGTAACACATAGATCATATGAGAGTCAGTGCCAACACGACCCTTTTGCCCAAATGAAAGCAACAAAGAGGCTTAGAAAGAGTGGCTCTTAGGCTTGGCTTACCTGGAATCCATTTTAAGTCTAATTTTGTCGGTCTTGCAGGTGATATCCTAGCCTCTCAGAAATGTTTGGGCTGTTGTTAGAAGCTATACTTCTAAAGACTCTCTCTAGACAACAGTCTCAAAGTTTTACAAGGACAGTACAAAACAAATTCCAAGGAAAACAAATATTTTAAAAAGCTGACTCAGTTGACAGTCGTTTTCTAAGGGTTTGATTGCAAATGCTCCAGAAGGATCAGAACTGCAATGACAAAAACTTAGAATAGCCATGGTTAAAATTTTGAAAACGACTTCAGCTACTGACAGAAGAGTCTATTTATTTTCCTTGCATACAGCATTTTAGGATAATAATTATGATTGACAATATTACATCAACACCAGTAAGCTGACCTTGTTAAAATTAGGAACACATGCACACAAATCTGTAGAAGGCTAGCATCCCTAACACTTTAAATTGGAGGATGACAGCTGGGTACAGTGGTTTTTTTAATATAAGTTTGCATTTTAGAAGGTTTATGTACTTGAAGAACATTTAACATACAAAGGAGCCAGCAACAGTTAGCATCACAGTTTTATGGATGTCATATATGCATATTAATTTAGCATTTTATTCTTGGAGTAAAACCTTGAATGTTTGCCTAGATAAGATAACACTGACAAAAATCAAAACCCTTGATCTGCCACCAGACAAGGAAACAGCGCCATTAAAACCAAATAGTCCCACTTTTTATTGCTTACTTGCATCTCACATATATAGCAATGCTCACCCGGCCAAGACAAATGGATGCAGTCCAGGTTCCAAATAGTAGGGTTGCCCAAATGGCAGGCCTCTCCCATATGAGTGGTACTGACCATAAATAGCAGAAATATCAAAGGTCCTATTGACCATTTTTATATGTAAGAAGTTTAGATGCAATGCCTCTTGGATAAAAGAAAGCACTGGATGGTCATTTTATGTATACTGAACTTATACATTTTTAACTCTGTAAACATCTGTACAACATTTAGATAAAGTTTAGATACTCAGATCCACCCTGTTAGCCACAGGCATACAGGGCACTAACTATATTAGAATCATTTAAAATAATAATTGTTTAACTACAATAATTAGGTGTTCATTTAAAAACAGACACTTAAATGAACTTTTGTTCATTTTAGATTCAGTTTCCTTAGTAGTCTAAACCCTGACAAAAATCAACAGAGAACACAAGCAGTTTGTAATGAGGACTAAGCAGGGAGTTAGGTCACCAGATGACTGAGAGCCGTGGCTTTGATGTTGATAGGAATCATATCCTAGATTGCTGATTTTAACAAAATGTTTGGGTCATACAACAGGGTCTTAGCGAGCTGCAGCCCCTGGAGTCTCCCAGAAATAGCACCCTCAGTCTGAGCAACTGAGGTGAGAAACTTCTTCCCAACATATGGGAAGAGTAGATGACGCTTAGCCCAGTCTCTGAGAGTTAATGACACACAACCCAGTTTTCCAGAACTTGCCATCCCCATCTCTACAGACCCCAATAAAAGCTTGAAGTCTTAGGAACCCCCAAAACAGTGCTTCTTCTTGTCGGTCCACCTCCCATTGGAGAATGCACTCTCACTCTGCTTCCACTTTGCTTACATAAATAAATTTGTCCCAATACTCATATTGGAACACCAGCAGCATTTCCTTGTGCTCAGTTGCTTCCTGCTTCTTTGTGTCCTACTAAACTTCTTTCTTGTCTTGGTAAATTCTTTTAGCAAAAATCCCCAACCATTATTTTGATAAAGCAAAAACCTTTCCTTTAAGCCAGTTTTTATCCAAATGTTATTAAAAACAAAACAGCATTTTTAAGACAGTCTTGTTATTATAGAATTAGGCTTTAGGTTTATATCAGTACATTAATGTTTGACCTTAGAAAACCTTTTAGGTAACTCTTAGATTATAGTTAACTTAATCACACATGTAAATTTTATAAGTTCCATCTTTTATATAAAACTTACTCCACTTTTTACAATATTTTGAGCTTCCTGGGCTTTGTCCCAATCCTTCATGGTTTTTTTTTTTTGGAACAATTCTTTAGGACAAAGCTTACTGTATAAAATCCTTTTTTATCTAAAAGCATTTCTTCTTTAATATTTTTCCCAAAAACCATATCTCAAATACTTTCTATATCTTTTCCATTTGTTGATCTTTGTCACTTTTTAACTTGCATTTGTAGAAATGTTATAAAACTTTTGAACTTAGACAAAAATATTTATACCAATAAAACAAAATACTCTTAGTAGCTTTATGTTTTCATGAAAAACCATTAAAAAAATCTTAAACTGGTTTCCTATACAAAAACAATTTATAGAAATCACATTTGTTAATAGGCCTACATGTTAAAACAGAGAATTCAATTGCAAATAACATTTGCAATAGAATGACACAGGTTAGGGTCATTTGTCTCAAATACTCAAATGCCAAGATCTCTTCTCCAGGCTGCTGCTTATGTTTAGAAGGTCCCTATTTTTCTTCCCAAGTGTGAACCTGCAAATTAATCCCTGAATGCCTGCCTACACCTTAGTTAGACTTATTAAGATAAGAACTTTAGAGAACATTTTTGAAGAGACAATAGCTTTTACCTGTTAACTTCATAATAGAAGTTTACATACAGACACACACAGTTTTAATTGAGGCATTCCAAAATTGTCAATTTAAAGGCATAATTTTATTTTCTTATGGAAAAAAACTGAAAATGGGCCACAACAAACAGTCAGTTGTTTTTCTGGAATTCTAGTAGCAAAAGATGCTTTTGCCTAATTTTTAATAGGCTGATGCATTTAAAACAACACATATGTACTGTCAGATGTTTTAGCCATAGGTTAATTACAATTCTCCCTTAGGGGTAGAAAGATGGACCAAGGAGCTTTCATTCTCAGGCAGATTACAGCAGACTTCCTTTAAGTTTCTAGGTATCTTGATTTGTTTTTCCTTTATATCATCCCCTAATCATGACCTAAAGGGTCCTAAGTAAGTAATCTTGCCCTTTATGTCTCATCTTTCCCTGTGGGCATAATGAAAGGAGTACAAAGGGGCAGCAGCCTGGTAGCCTTGCCCAGACCCAAAGTAAACCCTTTGCCTGGGTCCTGGAAGACATGACACCTGTGAAGTTGACCAAGAACTACCTGGGCTGGTTATAGGGGAGACGTAGAAAGTTATTTCCCTTCTCTGTCCCACAGGGTTTCCTCTTCTGGGGAGGAGCAGAAGTGAAGGAGGAGGAAGGCATCAAGGAACCTTGTGCTCTACCTTGCAGGCCTGAATTATGAATCGTGTGAGGTGGCCTAGGCACACCCAAGGGTCCTCTGACTCTTCCATCCTAAGCTCTCCTGTTCTTTTGGGTTCCCATCCTTTACCCTTTTTTCTCCTGGGAGTCCTGCAGAGTTCTATTCAGACCCGCAGACTAGCTGACCTGCAGCACAAATCCAACCTCAGGGCAGGAATGAATGTCTTTGTTTCTCATTGTTCCCTTGGGCCCCACAAGATTTTCCCAAAGTGCTTGAAGATGAAATTGATGTTGAATTTTCCATATTAAACATGACAAACAAATACCAGACAAACAAACACCAGACAAACAAACAACCACATGGGAGTTTCCTCTCCCAGAGCCAAGACCAATAAATGGGAACCTTTAACAGAAGCCAGAGGGGGACACAAGTTCCCCCTAACCCAAATTGGGATCTTTAACAAAAGAAACACCAGATGGGGACAACAAACCCTTTCAAAATCAGATGAAGCAGATCCCCAGATTCCCTAGTCTCTTTCAACCTGAAACTTCCACCCTACAAAAAGGCACCAACTGATTCCCCCCTTTTGAGGGACCAGATGAAGATTCCAGTGGGACCTTCCCACACAAGCAGAGTCAGGTTTTAGGATGCACAGACCCAGAGATTTTTCCCCAAGTTTTAGCCAAGGCATCACAACTTCTTACACATACTCTTTTCTTTCCCCTGAGTTTCATTCAAATAGCCAGAGGTCCAGTTTGGTTGTTGGAGAAGACAAGAGGAGTTTCTGAGTGAAATCCAGCCAGAGTTTGATGCAGGGAGGGCTTCCCTACACTCAATGGAGTTAGGGCCCCCTGGGGGTCCAATACGGGCTTCACCAATTTTGTTACTGGAAAGCCCATCCCCTGGCCTATAAAGCCAATTCACCAACAATAAGAGCATAGTTTAGAGAAAAAGGAAATAAGGTTTATTATTAGTCAAAGAGGAGGACAGGGAGACTGAACATGTCAAAGCTCCATTGCCCCCTCTGAGAGAAAATGTCCACTTTTTAAAGGGGAGTTCAGAGGTTCAGTTCAAGTATATGACAAAATGCGTGTCTCACAGTAGGTGGTGGCCTTAGTTCTCCCAGTTTACTGGTGCCATATCCCTAAAGCTGTCTGTCTTAGTTAATAAGTTCATTTTTCTTGGTGCTCAGAAAGAGATAAAGGGAAGAAGACTACTTGGTTTAACTGAATCATAAAGAACGTTAACCTTGGTCTTTTTTTTAATTTTTTTTTTATTATTCATATGTGCATACAATGCTTGGGTCATTTCTCCCCCCTGCCCCCACCCCCTCCCTTACCACCCACTCCACCCCCTCCCTCTCCCCCCCACCCCCTCGCTACCCAGCAGAAACTATTTTGCCCTTATCTCTAATTTTGTTGAAGAGAGTATAAGCAATAATAGAAAGGAACAAGGCTTTTTGCTAGTTGAGATAAGGATAGCTATACAGGGAGTTGACTCACATTAATTTCCTGTGCCTGTGTGTTGCCTTCTAGATTAATTCTTTTTGATCTAAACTTTTCTGTAGTTCATGGTCTAACCTTGGTCTTCTTAGCATACAGAACAGAGAGAAACTAAGGGGAAATGTCATTTTTAGTTGCAAGCTGGCTACAACCAAATGTGTTTCCCTTTTGTATTCCTAGTTAAATTTTCTCAGCTGTTGTTTTGTTCCTTCAATTTCTATGGAAAACGAGCATCACCATCATCTAATTGCTTCTAGTCTTTAGATAATTTGTGAGCCCAAGTTAGGAATTGGTGTTCCTCAGCAAAAAGTGGATTTTAAGCACAGGTTATAAGATGTCATCCCTGATCCCCAATTCCTCCTCCTATATCAGTCAAGGTTTTTATGCAGACAATTCATTAGAGGTCAGTATGTCTCTCCACGGGCCAGTGATACACTGCTTTATCAGTAAGCCTTGAAAGTGAATAGAGCAAGTTTTTTCAGTAATGCCTTGGCCCTTTGATATGCCATATAAATTTTAAGATTTAGTTAAATAGCTCATTCAGTATGAACTAATTAATGGTTTAATCAATTGATGAAGTTAGTATCCTCACAATCCAATCACTTTTTAATAGCACCACAAGCTGAGGACCAAGCTTTCAATGCATAAGAATTTTAGAGGATATGTTTAAACCATAACATCTGACCCCAAAGGCTCATTTCCATATCATAATCCAAAAGGAATCTAATCTATTACAAGAGTTTCCCAAATGATGACAGTGTCATCATTTCTCAAAACTTCAAGTCCAAAGTCTTTTATGAGACTTTTGGCAAACTCGTAGCTGTGAGCCCCTGTAAATTCAAAATGTAAGTTACATACCTCCAACGTACAATGATGGGACAGGAATAGGAGCAAACATTCCCATTCCAAAAAGTAGGAATAGGAGAATACTGAGGAAGGATGGGACCAAAACAATATCAAAACCCAGCAGTGTGATCATCAAATCCTATAGTTTCACATCCAGCATCTGCAGCATGTGGTAGCATGATATGGTCTCCAAAGGATTTGGGCAGCCCTGCTCTGATGGCTTTATCAGCTGGAAGTCACATGGCCTTTCTTCTGGGCTGATTTGACTTGTTGTCTGTGGCTTTCCTTGGTAGACATTCCACATCCCTGGCATCTCCAGAATCCTGGGTTCTCCATTACAATTCATCTTGGCTCTCACAACTTCACTCATCACCCTCAAAGTAGCTGCCTTCAGGGATTCATACCCTGCCAAACATTTCCTGTTTTCCCAGGTCTTCCTTTGGAATTGGGGTGGAAGACTCTGTAACCTACAATTCTTGCATTCTACATGCTTGCAAAACAAGTATCACATGTATGATGTGAAGTTCTTCCATCATCTTGGGCTACTAGTAACCAGCCTTTCCCTCACCCGCCATGGTTTCAGTTGTCTCTAAGCGTCTGAATAGTTGAACATGAGGAAACACTTTCCTAGGTGGTCCTGTGAGCAAGGTGCCCTGGAGTGCTCTTCTTAAGCCATGTCTTTCACATGAGTTTACACCTTTACATCCTTGAGCCTGTGCTAGGTGGTTTCTGGTTAATTCCTGAGATACACTCAGGGCACCTTCTCTATTGTCCCTATACAAAATACTTGGATTCTTTTTAATTGTGCAGATCTTTTCAGCAATCACACTATCCTTGGTCCCAACTTTAAATGGACTCCATTTCTAGCCAAACTGCAAGTTTTTCAAATCCTTCTGCTCTGCATTTTGCTTCTTAATCTTACTATAAATCTGGTTAAAGCAGCCAGAAGTACTCATATCATAGCCTGAATGTTATGCGGACCTGAAATTTCCTCTACCAGGTTAATGAATCTGTTTCTTTTAAATTCAGCCTTTCACAAAGTCTCGGAGCATGGACAGAATGTGGACAAGTTCTTTGTCACAAAGTTCCATAATGACCTCTAGTCTAATTCCCAATAGAGTTCTTATTCCCATTTAAATCCTCATAAGCACTGTCTGCACTGTCCGCTCTCTGATCAGCATTCTGGCCTTCTGAACTCCCACCAGAATCACCCATTAAGATCCACTTACAGCATTCTAAACTTTACTAGACACCTCCAATCTTTTTCAAATTCCTCCCACAAACAAATTCCAAAGGTTCCTAAACCACATGGTCAGGTATACTCACAGACATGACTCCAATTCTGGTTCCAATCTTCTGTGTTGGTCACATTTGGATGCTATGACAAAACACATGAGAAAAATACCTAAAAGGAAGTAAGTTTATTTGGACTCACAGATTCAGAGGTTTAAGTCCATGGTCTCTTGGCTCCATTGCTTTGAGCCTGAGGTGAGGCAGAACATCATGGCAGGATGGTGTGTGGCAGAGGAGGTATTCACCTCATGGAAGCCAGGAAGCAGACAGTGTGAGAAGAAGGGCCTGGGGAAAAGATAAATCCCTTAAAGGCATGTTCCCAGTGACCTGTTTTCTCTAACCAGTCCCTGCCTTCTAAAGCCCATTAAGCTATTAAATCACTGATGGATTAATCCACTGATGAATTTTTCACCTTCATGATCCAATTGTGCCACCAGCTCTTGACCAAGCCTTCAACACATGACCATTTTTAAGGGATACTTCATATTTAAGCCATAGCACATCTCTTTTTGGCTCAAATACTGTTTATTTGCACTTCTTTGTCCTTAGCAGCTTCATAACTAGTTCATATATTTTATTGATCTTTTTCAAAGAGCAGGTTTTGGTTGTGTTTCTATTTTATTATTATTTACATTTCACAGTTTCTGCCTTCATCACTATCATCTGGCCCTCTGCCTTTCCTTGGGTCCATTATTCTGTGTACATTCAGATTGGACATTTGCCTCATTACTCTTTGGTCTTTATGTTCTAAACACAGGTATTCATTATTACAGTCTTACCTTCAAATTCTACTTTTATGCTTTACCAAGTTTGATGTTTAAGACTTGCACTAGTTTTAGGGGAGCTGTACTGAGGTTTGAGCTCAAGGCCTTATGCTTACTAGGCAGGTGCTCTACCACTTCAGCCATACCCCAGCCCAATATTTGCATTTTTAATTGAGCTCTAAATGTTTCTTAATCTCTGAATCCATACAGCTACATCCATGTAATTTTCGACAAGGCACCCAAAACATATGATGGAGAAAAGACAGCCTCTTCAACAAATGTTTTTGGGAAACTAGATATCTGTAGTCAGAACTGAAAACCATGTCTTTCACTCTATACAAACATCAACTCAAAGTGGATTAAGGGCCTTAATATAAGACCTGAGACTTTGAAGCTAACACAGGAAAGAGTAGGGAATACGCTGGAATTTATAGGTATAGGCAATAACTTCCTAAATAAAATTCCAGTGGCTCAGCAACTAAGAGAAATGATTTACAAATGGGACTACATGAAACTAAAAAGTTTCTGCACAACAAAAGAAATGGTCACCAGATTGAAGAGACAACTCACAGAATGAGAGAAAATCTACACCAGCTATACATCTGACAAGGGATTAATAACCAGAACATACAGGGAGCTCAAAAACTAAACTCCCCCCATGCTTACCTAGCAGGGAAGAGACCATGATCAAGAAGGTGGTTTTCCCAGGGTGAGGCTTATCCATTGCACTCCAGATGTGCTGACCCCTGTGATTTCCCCAAGTGTGGGAAACTCGACTGCACAATTTGTGGTAGTGGGGGACTGCGTTCGCACTCTCCCCTTAAAAAAAACTAAACTCCCCAAAAATCAACGACTCAATGAAGAAATAGACAAAGGAACTTTGTCTATTTCAAAGGAAGAAGTCCAAATATTCATATGATCCAGCAATACCACTCCTAGTGATATACTGGAAGGAATGTAAGTCAGATTACAATAAAGACATCTGTACATGCATGCTTATTGCAGCATTATTCATAATAGCCAAGATGCCCCACAGCTGATGAATGGATTAAGAATATATAGTATTGATATATAATGAAATTTTATTCAGTCATAAAGAAGAATGAAATTTTGTAGTTTTCAGGTAAATGGATGAAAGTGGAGAACATCAACCAAAGGTCACACATTTTCTCTCATATGTGAAATACAGGCACAATACAAATACAAACAGTACTATGAAAAACAGGTCATGCTAAGGGAACATCACTAATGGGAGATGGAGGGTAAAGAAAAAAAGGTGAATATGGTTGACTTTCTATATAAGAATGAATATAGAATTTTAAAATTTGTTGAAATCACCCTTAGAACTAAGGTGAAAGGAGAAAAATAGAGGGGATAAACTAATTCAGGATACAATACATATATACATGGAAATGTCATAACAAAACTATCCAGGTATGAAAAAGGAAATAAATAAAGATATGGAAACCCTGAAAAAAATCAATCCAAGATATCTGGGACACCATGAAAGGACCAAATCTATGAATCATGGGTATACAAGAAGAAGAGGAGATACACACTAAAGGCATTGACAACCTATTCAATAGAATAATAACAGAAAAATTCCCTAACCTTGAGAAAGAGAGAGTCACCCTAGTGCAGGAATCTTACAGAACACCAAACCATCAGGACCAAAAGAGGAAAACCCCCAGACACATGATCAAGACAATAAAGTACCTCAGAATAAATTTAACAAAAGAAACCAAAGACCTGTAAATGAAAACTATAAACCACTGAAGAGAGAAATCAAAGAAGACATCAGAAGATGAAAAGACCTTCCATGCTCATGGATCAGTAGAATTAACATTGTGAAAAAGGCCAGAATTGTTCTGGCAATTCGAGGTTTTTTGTGTTTTCATATATATATTTCATGATTGCTTCTTCTATTTCTGTGCAGAATGTCATTGGAATTTTTATAGGGATTGCATTGAACATGTAGATTGCTTTTGGTAGTATGACTTCTAATGAATTGTCTGTATAGGAACCTTGACCGATATAGGAGGAGGAATTGGGGATCAAGGATGACATCTTATAACCTGTGCTTAAAATCCGCTTTTTGCTGAGGAGCACTAACTCCTTACTTGGGCTCACAAATTATCTAAAGACTAGAAGTAATTAGATGATGGTGATGCTCATTTTCCATAGAAATTGAAGGAACAAAACAACAGCTGAGAAAATGTAACTAGGAATACAAAAGGGGAAAACGTTTGGTTGTAGACAGCTTGCAACTGGTTAACATTCTTTACGATTCAGTTAAACCAGATGTACAGTGTCTCTATTGTATCCTCTCTTACATTCTTTTGGGTAGAGCTGTATCATATGGCAGCTCTAGCTTACATGTTCCATTCATATTTTCTTAGCATTTTTTCATGATCTTTTACTTTTTGGTCTAATTCCTCTACTCTGTCTTCAGTTCCTGATACTGTATTTTCAGCTTGTTCCACTCTTTTGTCAAGCTTTTGATTGTGACACTTATTTAGGATATTGAATCTCCACACTGCTTTCTATAGTTGTTGTTGTACTAAGTGGCATTCCCACCATCAGTGTATAAGGTTTCTTGTTTCTCCACATCCTCGTCAGCATTTGTTGTTATTACCCCTTCTATCTGGGGTGAGATAAAATTTAAGTGCTGTCTTGATTAGCATCTCTTTTATAACCAGGGGATTTGAACACTTCTACATGTAGTTACTTGTCATTTGTCCCCCTTTCTTTGAGAATTCCCTGTTTAATTCATGTGCCCATTTCTTCATTGGGGTGTTGATTCTTTGGGGGCTGAGTTTTTTGAGTTCCCTGTAGATTCTGGATATTAGACCTTTGTCAGATGAGTAACTGGCAAAGATTTCTTTCATACTGTGGGCTGTCTCTTGAGTCTGGTGACTGTTTCCTTTGCTGTGCAGAAGCTCTTTAGTTTGATGCAGTCCTGTTTGTTCATTGCTTCTCTTAGATGCTGAGCCTTTTGAGTTCTGTTTAGGAAGTCATTCCCTATACCTATCTGTTCTAGTGTATTTCCTAACTGCTTCGTGCAGTTGTTTCGGAGCTTCAGGCCTTATATCAAGGTCTTTGATTCACTCTGAATTGATTATGGTACAGGGTGAAAGACAAGGATCTAGCTTCAGTCTTTTGCATGTGGATATCCAGTTTTCCCAGCAGCATTTGTTGAAGAGACTATTCTGCATTGTGTGTTTTGGGCTCCTTTGTTGAAGATCAGCTGGTTATAGATGCATGGGCTTATGTCTGGTTCTTCTATTCTGCTCCATTGGTCTTCCTGTCTTTTTTTGTGCCAATACTATGCTGTTTTTATTGTTATGACTCTGTAGTATAGTTTGAAGTTGGGTATTGTGATGCCTCCAGTATCGGAAAACCATTTTATGTAACAAATCACTTTTTCTTATTGTTTTAAAACTATTTGTCTTTAATTTTTGACAATTTGACTATAATGTGTGTTGGTGTATGTGTCATTAGATTCTTCCTGTTTGGCACCCTTTGAGCTTCTTTGATGATGACTTCAATCTTGGCTCCCAGGCTTGGGAAGTTTTCTCCCTTTATTTCTTTGCTGTGTTTTGATCCTGTTCTCTATTCTCTTTCTGGCACACTGATACTGCATGTACAGTTCTAGTAGATGATGCATGATAAACCTCTTAACCTACACTCCCTTGTTCTCATTCTTTTACTCCTGAAATTGGATGATTTACAATGACATGGCTTCAAATTTACTGGTCCTTTCTTCTGTTTGGCCTAGTCTACTGTTTGAATTTTTCAGTTCATTTGTTGTATTATATGTTAGTTACTTCTAAAAGTCTTCCACTTTGGAAATTCTGTTTGCTGATGCATTGCTCTCCAGACCTTGGTGAGCACCTTTCTGACCATTATTTTGAATTCCTTGTCAGGTAAACCACGTATCTTCACTTCACTAGGGCAATTGTCTTGTTCTTTTGTTTGGAACATATCTTCCTGCTTCTTTATTTTCTTTGAGTTTCTGGGTTTATTTTTTGAATTGGCTGAGACAACTGCTGTTTTCATTCTAGTCAGACAGGTTTTGTGGGGGAGAAGAATCTCAGAAACCAGTCTAGCCAGAGATTCTGAGATGCCTCTCACATCTTAGTGCCTGCCAAACCACTGTGTCTGGTTTTAGTGGCCTCCAGTGGGCCAAGTTTTATCAATATTCTGAAATAGGTGAGATAGAAACCAATCTCTAGATGCATCTGGAAAGATGGGAGTGTTGGATAGGTGTTCTGTCACACATCTATCTCCTTATCACCAGGTGAAGCTGAGTTCAGGAGTTTATTACCCACACTCTGAGCTTTTCCAGAGAAAAGATCTGTGGCAGATGTCTGCACTTTCGTTCAGATTGCACTATCTGATCTTGGGTGGGAGGGAGCTGCTAGATGTGAGCCCAGTGAATGCCTACCTCTATGTTTTCTGTGGGCTAGGGAAATTTGAGACTGCATAACCCAATAAACTCCCAGAACTAGTAGTTAAGGAGGCAATTCATTGCATAGGAACTGTAGAAATTATGATGCATGAACAACCCCTTCCAGGGGTAATCCACAGACCCTGACAACTCAGGCGCTTAGCTCCTGACAGAGGAGCAAAGGAGAAATGTTTGAGCAGTACCTGAATGCCCTTTCAGGCCCCTTGGATGTATAGTGCTTGTGTGTCCTTTTGGCTCCCAGATGCAGGCCAGGTAGGAACCCAACCCTCACATAGCAGCAAGACAAACAAGCAGACAAACACCTAATAAGAAGTGAGCAGGAGGTGTTATGTTTTATGTCCTTCTCTGCACTGTTCCTGGGAAAGAGGATAGCCCCTGGAAGTGCTTGCATACCATTTACAATCACCTGCTTAGTGTGATTGAGGAAGAGTAGTAGATACCCAGTCCCTTCAGTTGCCAAAGCTAGGTGATTTCAGGTAGAAGTCCTTTGGGAGAGAGCACTAAAATCTGGGACACTCAATGTGAAGACAAAATCCTTCCAGAAAGAATTGGTTGAACCGAATTTATCACTATGGTAAGCCAGGAGAGAAGACTCCCATTCTTCTTCCAGGAAGTCTATAGTTTGTCACTAGAGTTAATTGTCTGATGCAGACTACTTAGAAGGTCAACCATCAGCAGTGGTTGGAAGAATATGCTAGCAAATCACTTTCAAGGAAAACTTGGAGTTTTGAATTTAATCCTCTTCTCTGAGCTTATCCCAAAAGAAGGAGCCCTTGTAAGTGCTTGCACACCTATATAAAACAACTGCTTTGTTCTGTAGCCTAAGGAGACTCAAGTGTGCTAGGTGAATTAAGAACCAAAGCATGGAAACATTAGAGTTAGGGCTCTGTATGTGAGAATAGGTCTGTTTGGCCATAAACCCTAACCCATGATATTTCCTAATGTTCCATTGCAGGTCAAACATTTTGCTCTAGGCAGATTGACTATGATGTGGGCAGTCAGAACAAGAAATGAAGAGCCTTAGGAAAGTTAGTTATGTTTTAGTACTTGTTGTTGCCATCAGGCTACTCTGTGCAAGAGTTTTTACACAGATATAGGCAAAAGTGGCATCTTGTCAAGTTATTATACTTACTGTATATGCAAACCTAGCTACAGTAATATAACTGGCTGTCCCTGAGTGGTTATATAGCAGCTGTGTTATCATTTATTAGATATGTTTAGTGCACCTGCATGTGGCAATTAGCCTAAGTGTGGCCATCTTTTTTACATTTTTATCTCCTTAGGGTAATTGCTGTATAATCTACTCCAGTGATCTTTCGAGGTCTTTTGGCAAGAAGGAAGTAGCATTGTACCCATAAGCCAAAACAACAATATGACTGCAACAGGCAACCAGCAGGCCGGCTTTTGGTGGCACCCGTAGGGAGCTCCATGTATGGCCAGTATCTCCACTCATTTGTTACCAGGGTATATTTATGAGCCCACTTAACAATGGTCATACCATCCTGACCAGGCAACCCCCAAGATCTTGACTGACAAGTCAGGCCCTTGTAACTTGTCTTTGAAGTCTATCCCTTGATTTTAAATGTGCACCCAGGAGAAGAACAGCACTCTCCAGGTTTGCAAGAGAATCACTGGGTGAAAAAATATCATTAATGTTATGATACAATTTTATAGTGTGCAGGTTACTCCATTTATAAAGGTTAGCCCACTAGCCCATTTTACAGTGGGCAAGTGGCCCCACCATGGTCAGCGGCCATCAGTCCATTCTTAAAAGGTTGGGTCATGCAAATAGCTCTGGGGCAACACAGTAAAACTCTATTGTTACCCTTCCAGAAAGTTTGGAAATTTTGACTCGCAGATTTTATGACTGTCCCAGTATTGCTTTGGGCTGGCAGGTCCTGTGCTCCTCCTTGGTTGCCATTGTGGTGGCGGCTGCTATCAGTGGGGCTTCAGAGGCTGCTGTTGAAGGCTTTGCTCTATTTGCCACCACAGCGCGGTTCCCCCTGATGTAATCTGTCGCTCATTTTGACAATTTTCAGGGGTGTTTTTTTTTAAGTACTTTTCTGTTGTCCCTGCCACTGACCGCAGCTGGATTGGGGTCCTGGGTCGGGGCGCTTGGACTTGGGGTGCGTTGGGACCTTTGTGCTGGCGCATCAGCTGCTCGGGGCTCAGGCAGATGGCACCAGGGGGCCGCTTGGCCACCATGTCCAGTTCTACCGCTTCTGCCCACCTGCCCCGGGCTTGGCTCATCTCCCTCCACCACCCCATCACTCCCACCTTCACCCCCGCCACGGCACCCACAGCCTCAGTCCACCTGTTTAGCGACTAGATGCACGCTACCTAGGGCTGTGTTGTTCTCATCTCCTGCAAGTCCACCTCTAGGGCCTGGATGTGTAGTTTTAGGGCGTTTTTTTGTTTGTTTGTTTTGTTTTTGTTTTTGTTTTTTTTAGCTCTTACAACTTAGTAGCCTCGGAGGGCCTTCGCTGTGGCATATCTTCGCCCTGTGAGGAGCACCCAGTTTGTCGCTCTTGAAGCTGCTCTGGCACTTGACCTCTTTAGTGTCTCACCCACCAAGGTGAGAGCCTTTTTTAGGCTGGTTAGTGTGTCATCAACCACTTGCCATGCCTTGGGCGGGGCCCATGCTGCTAATAAGTTTTCCATTGGGAACCACATCCTGGTGGCAGCCTCATCCCTCTGGAGGTACAGATGGTTCCATAAGGCTGTTCTGAATCCTGCCCACTATGCCAATCTTAGGTCAAACGCTCTGTAGCAAGCAGCTGAATGCGTGATTTAAGCATTCTGATGCAGATAATAAAATATGTCAAATCTTCCCATGGCTCCCATTCTCTTCTTCGGACTGCCCAAATCACTATACAGCTGCCTGGTACAAAATGTTTGATCTGCATCCATCCATCACTCTCTTCCCCGCTCCTTGTCTATAAATTCCTACTTTTGCATGCTACATTCAAAGATGAACCAAATCACTCTTGACACTGAAAAATTCCGTTGCAGTGTGTTCTGTAACTATCATCATGCTCTGAAACAATGTCTGCCTTACCATACTTAAACAAAAATACTAAGTATTCTTATTTAATATTTCTCAGTGGTCCTGTCACAAAGTATCAGAGACCAACCAGGTGGCTTCAAACTACAAAAATTAATTTTTCATACTTCTGAGACCTAATTCCATAGTGAATTTGTCAGCAGAGCCGTAACACCTGTGAAGCTAGTAGGAGAGAATCCTTTGTTGCCTCCTCTGGCTGTGGTGTTGCTGCCAATCCTCTGATCCTTGGCTTTTACACACCTCACTTCAGTCTCTCCCTCTGACCCCACATGGCATTCTTCCTGTGTGTCTGGGGGTCTGTGCCTCTAATAGGGACCCCTGACATAATGGATAAGGGTACACCCTAATGATTCCAACTAAACTAGTTACATCTACAAGAAGCTTCTCTCCAAAATGAGATCACATTCAGAAACCAGAAACTAGGCCTTCAACACATCTTTGAGGAACACAATTCAACACACAGCAAGAGATAAAAAGCATTTAAAATGAATCATGAAAAAACAAGCACAACTGAAGCCAAGGGTTTGAGTTGTGAACTCATGGAGACAAATTTAATGCAGGCATTTGGGTCATTTTGTGTGAAACCCAGAGGGCAAGCTCACCAAAGATGCTATGATTTGGGTATGGTTTGAGTGATCCCCAAAGGTCCATTGTGATCTAAGCCTTCACTCCCAGGATTGGGCTATTGGGAGATGATGGAACCTTTAAGGAGTGGGGGACTAATTGGAACTCATGTAGGTGTGTCCCCTCAGAGGGTAGTTCTTAGGGGACTCCTTGGTTCCCTTTGTAAGAACATTGATATAAAAGCCTGAGTTTTACCCCACATAGCTTTTGTCCAGTTTCTGATTTAAGATGTGGCTGCTGTTCCTAACATTTGTACCCACCATTTCCATCCATCTGTCATTCTCCATGAAGTCCTCAGCAGAACTAAACCAATATAAGCACCATGCCCTTTTCCTTGTATATTCTATTATATAAGAATATACAATATTCTTATATATTATATATAAGAATATATATAATATAAGGAAAACTTTTCCTTGTATATTCTATTATAGTGAACAAAGCTGACTAAGATAAGGACCTCTTCAGAGTGTTTTCAGATGAGTAGCAAGTGGATGACAATCTTAGCAAAATGAGCCTTCCAGGAACAAGTCAAGTAGGTCCCAAAGGTGGGTTGAAAGCACTGAGGCAAAGATTATGGAGGGCTCAGTGATTCTTGGGGCATAAATTCCAGGCTGATAAAAACAAATTGTTTGTCAAAGATGACAAATGAGAAGTAGGTGCAAGAAACCCACAAATGGGAAGCAGTAACAAGGTACAAAAACACAGTGCAGCCTGGTGATTACAGCTGATCTGCAAATGGTGCAAACTTTGCTCATGCTCAGATACTTAGAAAGCTGAGACCAAACTTATTACCACCAACCCACTGACCTGCTGACCGCAGTGGGTGGAGCGAAGCTGAAGGAGAGTCACTGACTGGTGGGATATTCATATAGGAGTGTGATGATGGCATCCGCACACTCCTCAGTGTGGTTAAGTGGAACCTCCCCCACAGAGAAGGAACAGAAACCAGAATAAATCTGAGAGACCCTAACTAAGAGGGGACAACACTAGGGGATTCAAATGTGGATTTTCATATTAAGGTAGAATTAGACAGACAGTGGAAGGTACAGCTAGAACAGGGTTCTGGGAGAGCAAGCCCAGGTAGAACAAGGAGTATCTGTGGAGGTCCAGGTAGCCAGAGACTTAGGAGGCACAGAGATGGGTCATTTTTGCTATGAGATGAAGGAAGGTGCTGAGGGGTGGCAGAGGAAGGGCTCTGAAGACCTGATTATGTACTGAGGGAAAGAAGGAACTCTGGGAACACACCATTCATTAGTTGAGCAGAAGAACACAGACATAGTTAAGTGGCCTTTTTGCCTGGATTTGGAGTGGAAAGAAGGGAATAGTGGCAAATGAGCAAGAGCTTGGCTAAGAAAAGCAAGTGTCTTTGGAGGTTCCATGAATGGCAAGGTGTTTCCTCAAATGGAAGAAGAGCACCCGTGAGGACTTGATGATGGTTCAGTGGATCAGATATTTCTTGGGTGGCCACCAATCTATAAGACTCAGTGGATACAACCAACACAGCAGAGCCAGAACATGTCCACCCCACAACAGAGGGTCATTTTTCCAGTAAGATGAAGCCAAGTCTCAGTGCTCAGGCCTACGTGTTTATTTACAGTTCAAGTGGGAAGTGGGTCTTCCCCCTCTCCTGTGGTGTCTTCCTCCCACCGCCACTTTTACAAGCTCTCCTGCTCCTGATTGCTGGGCATGTGCTGCTGCTCCTGCTGGCCGGTGTGTTTGTTTACAACTCATGTGGGAGGGGGGTCTTACCTCCTCTCCTGTGGAGTTTTCCTCCCTCAGCCACTCTCACAAGCTTTGCTGCTCCTGGTTGCTGGGCGTGCGCCCCAGCTCCTACCCTCTCTGGCCAGGCCTGGCTTGTTTATTTACAGTTCCGGGAGGGATTCCCCTCCCCACCTCTTCGGCGCCCCACCCTCTTTGCTACGTGTCTTTATTCTTATTGCTTATTACTCAGTTTCTCTTTTTTCCCTGTGTGGGGGTCCGTCTGTCCAGGGGGCTATGCTGATCTGGCCCAGGGTTGTCTGTGGAAGTACCACGTACCACTTAGCTCACCTTGTGGTCCGCGTCTTCCCAAGCCGTCTGGGTGCAGGCGACTGATGGTGGCCCGGGTGCCCTCCTGGTTTCTCCGCTCAAAGTGAAGTGGAGATGCTCTGCCTAAGAATCCCTTCTTAAAATGTTTAAGCATACACTCTAGGACTGTGGGTTTTGAGGATCTTCCACTCATGACAATAAGAAGTATCCCCTATTTCTACCATATGTATTCCCTCCCTGTGTCAGTGGCACAAAGACAAACAAGGGTGGGTGTCCCTTAAAGAGAGGAGACCAATCAGATGTCTGCCTGGCTGTGTCCTGAAGGAACTTCAGTACCTCTTAGCATTGATAGTGGGGTCAGCCTTGTGACTCTGGATTGGGTTCTCCTGCCTCCTTAAGCCATATGAGGATCATCACAGAGCTGCAGACAGACCCACTCAGACTCCATAGCCTTTCAGTCATGGAGCCACAGACTCGAGCCTGAAGAGAGGGCAAATCAAGCTGCTTATTCACACACACATTCACACTGAAGTTATTACACTTATCCTTCCCCTCTCCTGGGGAAGTCCCTGACCTGTGGAACTCCTCTGAGATGTTTCTGGAAGTGGATCAAACTCCCTTTCCACCCAATGGGATGGGACCTGACTGGGGGCTGATTTTCCCAGTTTGGCGGGGGGCCTTACCAAGTCCAAAAGAAACTACCAGGTGAGTTGGTCCACTTCTCCTTGGAGTCCGAGTCAGGTCAAGACTGCTCAGAGGGTTGGAACTCTGGGGCAAAGGAGGACCCTGAATACCATCTGGTGGCATGCCACCTCATACATTCCCAAGTCCCTCCCTATGCCAGTGCAGCCCAGCTGCCAGCCTGTGGCTCAAGGGGCCAGAATGGTTGGAATCTCACTGGGGCCTCCAGAAATATTGTGGAAATATTGTCAGACAAGAAACCAAGTGACACTAGAAGTGGAGAACTCAGATTTTATTTTATGCCAGAAGTCCCAGCTGAGCTCATATGAATAATCTGGGCACTAAACAAAGAATTCACAGGATACTTAAAGGGCAGTGCAGGGCATCAAGTTACAAGGAATGTGCTGAGGTTAATAGGTGAGCTAGTGGTCAGGTAGAGACCTAAGTTGTTTAGATAAGAACAGCCCGGGAGATCTGCTTTGGAAAGTTTATTTACAGAAGGAGACAAAGGAAGATGGGAATGGGAGATTATCTCTGCATGGTGCCCTTTGTCTCAGCCCTGAACTTTCTTTTATAGCTTTAATTGGCAATTTCTCATGTTCTACAGCCTTGACTGAGATAATCTTCTTCTTCAATACAATGGAACAGATAGATATAGGGAATAACTTCCTAAACAGAACTCAAAAGGCTCAGCATCTAAGAGTAGCAATGAACAAATGGGACTGCCTCAAACTGGAGAGCTTCTGCACAACAAAGGAAATAGTCACCAGACTCAAGAGACAACCCACAGAATGGGAGAAAATCATTCCAGCTACTCATCTTATAAGGGTCTAATATCCAGAATCTACAGAGAACTCAAAAAACTCAGCCCACAAAGAATCAATGAAGAAATTCATTGATTCATGTGCCCAATGAAGAAATGGGCACATGAATTAAACAGGGAACTCTCAAAAAAAGAGGTACAAATGGCCAGTAAACACATGAAGAAGTGTTCCACTTTCCTGGTTCTAAAAGAGATACAAATCAAAACAACACTTAGATTTCCTGAATCAAGGGTAAAAACAACAAATGCTGGCAAGGATGTGGCAAAATAGGAACCCTTATGCACTGCTGGTGGGAATGCAAGTTAGTACAACCACTATGGAAAGCAGTATGGAGATTCCTCAAAAAACTAGAGATAGAACTGCCATATGATCCAGTGATACTACTCCTGGGCATCTGCCCAAAGGAGCATAGGACAGGATACAGTAGATACTCCTGTACACCAGTGTTCATTGCAGCACTATTCACAATAGTCAAGTTCTGGAAACAACCAAGTTGCCCTATAATCCATTGATGAATGGATCAAGAAATTGTGGTACATATACACAATGGAGTATTACAAAGCCACAAGGAATAATGACATGGGGTTTGAAGGTAAATGGATCCATTGGAGGACATCATGTTAAGGGAAGTTAGCTAGTACCAGAAACACAAAAGACACATGTTTTCTCTCATAGGTGGAAGGTAAATCCAATGAAAAACATATACACAAAAACAAGCATGACCATATACAAACTCAGATGTAGAACATGTTTATAACAGTGTAACTAATGTAGATGGAAATACGAAAACAAATCAAAAACTCATTGCAATCACAATGAGAATTACAATACTTGTTTGGAAATATTGACAAGCTCATCCTAAAGTTCATCAGGAAATGTAAGGGACCAGAATAGCCAAAGGAGTCTTGGAAAAGAAGAACGGGGTTGGATGACACACAGTTTCCATTTCACAACTTACTACAAAGCTATGGTAATCAAGGCTGTGTGGAACTGGCATGGGGAGAAAGAGTGAATGGAATAGAATTGAAATTCTAGAAATGAACTCATTATGATGACCAATTGCTTTTCACAAGGGTGCCAATACAATTCCATAGGATACGATTAATTTTTTCAACAAATGGTGTTGGGAAAAGTGAATATTCATATGTAAAAGTGTGGACTGAAATCCTTTCTCACCACTTACAAAAATTAACTCAAAATGGAACATAGAGAAGAATGCAGGAGTTAAACTAATTGTTCAAGGAGAATGAGATGAGGAGGAAAAGAGCATGAGGAAATGAGGCTTTGTGGCCTTGGGTTAGACAGGTGGCAACTCAGTAGAGAAAGGTGGCAACTCAGTAGAGAAAGGACAGTCTTTGCAATGAATGGTGTGGAAACAGTTTGATGTGCTTTCTTCCCCCAGGCCCATCCTTCATCTAGTTAATCCTTCAACTCAAAGTTTAAATGTCACACCACACCAGAACACCTAAGGTAAACCCATCTGTGATTCATTGACATAGTTCCTGTTTTGCTTATGGCTTTCCTCCACATTTTGCCTCATCTTTTAGTCATGTTTTTGTGTGACCACAAATGCTAGCAAGGATGCAGGTGAAAAGGAACTCTCATCCACTGTTGGTAGTGTGTAAACTTGTGCAACCACTGTGGAAATCAATGTGGAGGTTCATCCAAAAACTAAAAATAAACCATTTCATAAACATCAGTCCCACCACTGTAATATAAACTATAGTCTGTTGTTCACCCAAACAGTACAGTACACCAAATGCTCACAGGTAACAAACATACATACTCACAGATACCATAAGCATTTTATTTGTGCATTCTGATTATGGGGACACATACATCACATCATGTTAACATTACACCACATGCAATACTGTGTGACAGTGACACTCAATGGACAGACAGGTAACACAAGACACATCATGCAGGTATGGGCACTGATACCTAAGTTGAAACTTAACATAATACATGTTCAGGGTGAGGCCACCAGAAGAGGGTGGCCTGGAGCCAGGGATCTCCCCTGAAGTTCTGTAGGGTGAATATGGTTACAGCCAGCTGATTCCAAAGGACCATGTGTGACTCTGGCTATGACAGTGGGCAGACAGTGTGGGAAGGGTGCATACAACTTAACCCCTTCCTAGAGAATTGGTGGGCTTAATTTTTAACAAAAATAATTTTTAGAAACATTTAAAAAAAACAATAAACATAATGAACAAACTGGTGAAAACAATGGGCTTAAATTTCCATTTTCAGTTAAAATGCTCTTGGCTCACTCATTAAAGGGAAGAGCAGGCTAGGGGCAGATTCTACAGACTGGTTTTTGAACCTGGATAGACACTGTGTAAGGTTCCCGAGCAACTGGGGTCACATATCCATGACTCCACCCCACATGGAAGTCAGAGATGGCAATGTGGTGGGAACAACTAAGGGAAAGATGAGACATGTGGTAAATCATCAGTAGGATATGTGGGCAATGGAAACAGGACAAGATCATCTGTTAGCACTGGAAACAGGTCCTGGTCAGTGGGCATGAGGGGAATAACACACAGAGCCTGAAGCAGGTGTTGCACACTCCTTGCCTAGACACTAATGTGTTGTCTGTGACAATGCAGCTCCTCCTCAGGGTGTGAATAATTTTTTTTATTTGTTATACCTGTGTCCCAAAACAAAATCCTTTATGGAAACAAATGATGCAGTTTTCTTATTTCCTCTCTCCTCCAACTGTTTGGTGTTGCCAAGAGCATTTATATAGGCTGAACTATGTCATCAGAGACAAAAATTGAGATAATTCTAGATTTACAGCCTGACAAAATTACTCCAGGAATGAAGACAGGATGGCAACCCGAGCCAGAGGCCCAGGACCTCATTGGCCTAGCAGGAATTGAGTCAGACTAGGGAAAACCAGGCTTCTTACTACTAGGTCCCCAAGAGCCCATGGTTGAAATGAAAGAAGAGGGCCAACCAATGGTGTTTGTGGTGGACTCAGTTGCTGAGCACTCTGTGGTCACTAAGCCTGTGGTCCCACTCACTCAGTGCAGAGCCACAATAGTCAGAGCCATCAGAACCCAAACTGCCCGGCAATTCTGCCAACCCAGGACATGCCAACTAGGTGGGCACAAGGTGACTCACGAATTCCTGTATTTACCAGAATGGCCAATTCCTCTGCTGGGAGGGGACTTACTAACAAAGCTCGGAGCCCAAATCATCTTCAACCAGGAAGGGCCTGCAAGCCTTACAGTGAGAGGACCAAATGCCCTCATCATGGCAGTAACCATGCCTACAGAAGACAAATGGCAACTTTATCTCCAGAAAAAGTGGAACTTGACAAAGCCCATCTGTTTGCTGAAGGAGTTTACTGATGTCTGGGCTGAAAAAGGGCCTCCCAGCCTGTCTCACAACCATGAGTCCATAATAGTAGATCTCAAACCTGGGGCTCTCCTTATCAGACAGAAGCAATATCTAGTACCACAGGAAGCATGCCTAGGAATTCAGACCCACCTACAGTGACTGAAGGACACAGGGATATTAACCAACTGCCAATTGCCATAGAACACCGCACTGTTGCCCGTTAAGAATGCAGGGAGAGATGATTACTGGCCTGTCCAGGACTTGTGGGCAGTCAACAGCTCTGTTATCACACTGCACCCAGTAGTCCCTAATCCCTACACTCTCCTGAACCTTCTACCACCACAAGGAAGCTTGTTCACCTGCCTGGACCTAAAGGATGCTTTCTTCTGCCTCCACCTGGCTCCTGTTAGCCAGCCTCTGTTTGCCTTTGAATGGGAAGACTCCCATACTGGAAGAAAAACACAAATGACCTGGACCAGGGTACTTCATGGATCAAAAGCTCACCCACCTCGTTTGGGGAAGCCCTAGCAGTGGATTTGTCAACTTTCCCAGAAGAAAATCCAAGCCATACTTTGCCCCAATATGTGGATAATTTGCTTCTGGCAAGCCATAACCAGAAGAAATGCTGGGAGGGGACAAAGTCATTGCTAGCCTGACTCTCCAAGACAGGCTACAAAGTCTCCTGGAAAAAGACCCAAGTTTGCCAGTAAGAGGTCTGATACCTCGGATTCGTCATCTCAGAGGGACTATGTGTTCTGGGTCCTGAGAGCAAACTTGTTGTCTGCTCCATCCCTCAGCCGAAGACAAAAAGGAGGTTGGAGAATTCTTAAGAGCAGGAGGATTCTGTCATATCTGGACACCCAGATATTCAAGCCTGGCCAAACCACTTTATGAGGCCACTTCAGGCTCTGGAAAGGACCCTGTAAACTGGGGACCAGACCAAGAAAAGGCTTTCCAGGAAATAAAGAGACTATTAACCAGCACCCCTGCACTAGGGTGGCCAGATGTAGCACAACCACTCAATCTCTTCAGCTGCAAGAAAGATCACACAGCTCTGGGGGCCCTCACTCAAACAGTGGGACCGTGGAAGCAGCCAGTGGCTTACCTGTCAAATCACTTAGACACAGTGGCCTCAGGGTGGCCTTCATGTCTCTAAGCCCTGGCTGCTACAGTAACCCTAATCAGGGAGGCTGACAAACTCACCCTGGGACAGGACATTAATGTTAAGGTCCCTCACACAGTCATGGCACTAATGAATGGACAGGGTCATAAAAGACTGACCAGTTCCAGAATGGCCCATTACCAAGGACTACTATGTGAAAATCCTCGAATCGGGCTTGAAACTGTATAAACTTTAAATCCTGCCTCCTACCTGCTGACAGAATAAGGACTCACAGATCATGACTGCAAAGACATGAAAAACGAAGTGTACTCCAGCAGGCCAGACCTAATGAATGCCCCCCTCTTAGATCCAGAGCTCAAACTCTTCATGGGTGGAAGCAGCTTTGTCCAGGGTGGATGGCAAAAGGCTGGGTTCACAGTCACCACTAATGACATCATACAGGCTGAAGCCCCACCACAAAGATGATCTGCACAATGAGCTGAACTTTGGGCATTGGTCCAGCCATTACAATATGCAAAGGGAAAGTGGATGAGCATCTGCACAGATTCTAAGTATGCCTTTGCCAGCCTGCATGTGCATGAAGCAATATACAAGGAAAGAGGACTGCTGACAACAGGGGGAAAGGAGATTAAAAACAAAGAAGAAATCCTCCAATTGCTGGAAGCAATCTGGGAAGCATCTCAAGTGGCTGTCATGCACTGCAGAGGCCACCAAAGGAGTATGGATAATGTCAGTAGAGGAAACCACCTGGTTGACCAGGTGACAAAAAGAAGAAGAGCTAAGCTCCCCTGAGGCACTGAAGCAAACAGCCAAACTTCTGTTGGATCCGGAGCTGCCTCCAACCCCAAATTACACCAAGAAGGAAGAACAGTGGGCAAAAGATGAAAAAGGGAGGCTTGTGGAAGTTGCCTGACCAGAGACTCTGTCCCCAGCGCTATAGCAGCCTCTCTGGTAAAACAACACATGAGCTAACACACTTGGGGAAAACAGCCCTGGAAAAACTATTGAACAGATACTATTTTATTCCCAAGCTCCCCACCCTGTGTGCCCAAGTAAGTGCTAGATGCATTACATTGCACAAAACAATGTGAGTCAAGGGCCTAAGCCAAGCCCTGGGATACAAATAATAGGCACCATGCCTTTTGAAGACCTAGGAGTGGACTTCACAGAGGTCAAGCCCTGTTGAGGATACCGATACCTCTTTGTTCTTGTCTGCACTTACTCAGGGTGGGTTGAGGCTTACCCCACACACACAGAGAAAGCATAAGAGGTAGAAAAGGCCCTTTTAAGAGAAATTATCCCCAGATATAGGCTTCCTCTTTCTATCAGATCAGATAATGGACCAGCCTTCATGGTAGAAATAGTCCAGGGCCTAGCTAAAATTTTAAAAATAAAATAGAAGCTCCACACAGTGTACAGGCCTCATGAATTGAACCCTTAAAATTACCTTAGCTAAACTCTGGCAAGAAACACAATCTCCCTGGGTAGACATGCTACCATTAGCCCTGCTCAGAGCATGCTGTACTCCTAGAGCCTCCAGCTACTCACCCTTTGAGATTCTCTATAGCAGACCACCTCCCAAAATAAACAGGCTCAGAGGGTACCTCAGGTAAATTGGAAATCTAGACATGTCCTGACATCTCCAGGCCTTAGGAAAAACCCTACACCACATTTCCTGGGAAGTCTTAGAAAGGATCCCAATTCCCATGGATGACTGGGCCCATCCCTACCAACCCGTGGATATAGTATGGGTAAAAGATTGGAAAAAGGAACCACTCCAACCCAGTTTGGATGGGTCCCCATCTAGTAATACTAGCAACTCCTACAGCCATTAAAGTTGCAGATATCGCTCCCTGGACTCATCACTCTTGAATAAAAAAGGCAGCCACCCTCGAAGAGCCCAACGACTGGCAGGCTGTCCATGATTCAACTAACCTCCTCAGATTAAGGTTCCAGAGGACATCACAACAGCATGCCATCACCCAAGAGACCTCCACTCCTGCTCCAGGCACCTCCCAGAAGCTCATTGGTCAATACACTGCAGAAGCCTGAGGATTCGCCCACCAGGACATAAATGTGTCCCTTTTTCTGCCACCCATACCTTACCCTGCTGGTTAGCATTGTTGCAATACTGTTTGCATTATGACTGGCTGTCATTGCTCCTCAGGATTGGAACATAGGCCAGAAATTACTGCTAGCATTCTGTTATTTCCTCATAGTAGGAAGCTTTACTGCTGTTCAGTGCTATCTGTAGCCCAGACCCCAATCTCAGGCATGAGGTTTCTGATGTGTTGTTGCCTTCTGGCTTTATTACACAAGAGGCCTGGATGACTGCTAAGCTTGTGCAAAACCACTCTCCTTCCAGGGAAAATTGCAATATGCCTTCACCTTTTATCAACACCTGTCACCTGCATGCGGTATATCAATTTTTGAACGCACCAGAGGAGGGATAATTTACTATAAGGGAAAACTGACAAGGGTTCTGCAAGAACAAAGGCACTCTACCACAGATAGTTTGCTGGCAGAAAGACGGGGACCCCTTAAAGGCAGGGAATGACAAAATGACAGGGGGAGGAAATAAACCTCATTATGTCTGGGCACCCTACCTGTCCACCCCATCCCCATATCAGTTTACTAAGGGGAGACCCGCAAATCTAGAGAGGGCATCCAGAGATGATTACCTAGGTGAATATGAGCCTATAAAAGACATTGATCTGCCACCACCACAACCCCATTAAGGCTTCCTTCAGGGACAGAGAACTTAATGTGGAATCCCAACTGTAAAACCTGTAAAATGCAACTCACTGCCTCCTTAATCTTATGAACCCACCATTGGTGGGTGATTGTTGGCTCTGCCTATCCTCAGGTCGTCTCCATTATGTAGTGACCCCTGTGAACCTCCTCAACCAGAGCATGCATGACACTACTTCCAACTCTACCAGCACAAAACCCAAACTAAAAAATATACAGCTATCTCAGAGGGCCCCTAATTGTATCTATATTCAAAAGGATACTATCCAGTGGGGGAACTGACTGCTAAACATGTGCCCAGATCCAAAACTGTGCAGCTACCCCCATTGGACGTACAGTTCACAGACTATGGTGCAGCACCCTAAGATCCTTCTTTGTTTATGGGACCCTTGCTTATCAATACTTGCCAGCTAACTGGAAAGGCATTTGCATATTAGCACTCCTCACTCCCCAAATAAACATAGTGCCTAACAATCAGGCACTTTGATTGTACCTTTGATGGCCCACACATGGTCAAAGAGAGCTATCCAATTCATACCTTTATTAATCAGATTAGTGATAATGGCTGGGATAGGAACAAGCACAGGAGAAATTGCCTCATCAGCCTTCTACTATAATCAATTATCTGCAGACCTAACAAATGACATAGAACAAGTGGCTAGGTCCATAGTGACCATGCAGGACCAGCTGGACTCCCTAGCATCAGTGGTCCTCCAAGAGGGTTGGACTTACTCACTGCTGAGAAGAAAGGGCTCTGCCTTTTCCTAAATGAAGAATGTTGCTTGTATGTGAATCAGTTGGGAATAGTCAGAGATATAGCTCAACAATTGCAGAACCAGGTCACACGTAGGAGGCAGGAATTAGCAAATTCCTGGAACAGTTTTGGAGCAGCATCTGGAATTAGGCTTCATGGCTACTCCCCTTGTCTGGGCCTCTTTTCATGCTCCTACTGGCACTGGTATTTGGTCCTTGCATTCTTAATGCCATAACTCACTTTATTAGCTCACGAATGGAGGCAGCTCCTGGACCCAATATAGGCCTTTGGGACAGGAGGAGCCTGATGGAATCCCTGAAATTTAGTGCCCATGCTTGTTCACAAGTAGGAAAAGCATCAAGAGGGGGGAAATGAAGAAGAAGATTATCTCAGGCAAGGCCATAGGATATGAGAAATTGCTAATTAAAGCTATAAAACAAAGTTCAGGGCCAAGACAAAAGGCACCATGTGGAGATAATCGCCCATTCCCACCTTCCTTTGTCTCCTTCTGTAAATAAACTTTCCAAAGCAGATCTCCCCTGCTGTTCTTATCTAAACAACCCCAGGTCTCTAACCCAGCACTGGCTCACCTATTAACCCAAACATTCCTTGTAACTTGATGCCCTGAACTGCCCTTTAAGTATCCTGTGAATTCTTTGTTTGCACCCCCAACCCCGAATTTCAAGTGCTAATTCATCTGGGGCCACTGGCATAAAATAAAATCTGAGTTCTCCATTTCTCTGAGTGTCACTTGGTTTCTTGTCTGACAATATTTCCTCAACACATCATTCATCAACCCATTCATTCATCTGTTTATCCATATACCCAAACATTTACCCAGACAGCCAGGCAGCAGTTAGCCATGCATCCTTCATTCCATACACCTATCAACCCACACACTGACACACCCACCTACCACCTCATCCAACCACCCAACTACCCATCCATCCACACACCAAAACACCTATACAACCACCAATCAATACATCACCCACTAACCCATCTAACCACTTATTCACACACACACCTATCACATGATTTTACAGTTCATCAAGATGTACAAAAAAAAAAGAGATTGCTTGGATTTGATTGGAACTATAGTTAATCTGTAAATCAATTTGAGGAGAAAATATCTGGACTATATTGACTGTATTGAACATATCTTGAGTATATTTCTAAATGCATGAACATGGTATATCTCTCTACTATTTAGGTCATAATTTATAGCAGCAATGTTTTGTGAATTTTAGAGTACATTCTTCCAAGTGTTTTGCCACATATGTCACGTGGAAATATTCTTTAATTGGATTGTAAATGGTTTTATAAATTTGAATTTCACTTTTTATGGTACTGGGGTTTGAACTCAGGGCCTCACACTTACAAAACAAGTGCTCTACCACTTGACTCATACTATTGGCCCTGAATTTCTACTTGAGGCTAATATGAAGACATTCAATAGGTTTATGCATAGGAGCTTTGATACTGAATCCTTATTGTGCCTATTTATTTCTGTTAGTATACTTATTGTACTTAACTCATACAGTGCTCTGCATGAAAATCTCATCTGCAAATAAATACATCTTACTCCTTACTTTCTGTCTGATGTCCTCCATGTCTTCTCACCTTCTTATATTGGCAGAAAATTCTAGAACAATGTTCAATAGAAACAGTGAGAGGAAATATGTTATGCTGATTTTTGTTCTTAGGGAAAACTGTTTAGTTTTACACCATTATGAGTGATCATAAATACCAGTTTTTCATAAATGACCTATAGAAAGTTGAGGAAGAGCTCCTGTTTTCTTAGTTCACTGGACAAATTGGATCAAAACAAAGGTATACTAAACAAAACTCAGAAATTTGGGACAAAAGCCATCAGGGATCCACTCTGTAATTTGGCTCTGCAGAGTTACAAAAGTAGTGAACACAATGGAAGTGCTGAAGGAACACTGAAAGAAATTCAATCAAAGTATTAAACTGCTTAGATATAGAAAGAGTGAGGTGATGCTTAGCACAAAGTACTCTTGGGATATACCCATTTTGTTTTGTGTCCATTTCGTATGAATTATTAACAGCAGAATACAAAGGAAACAGGAGGGCCTCAGAGGAGTCCACTTATCACATGGTGAAACCTTCCACCAAAGGCATTTGAATCCCAGTGATACCCTAGGGAGCGCATGCAGGGGGCTGTGAGGGGAGGGGCTGCAGGATGAGCAGCTCTGTCACCTGTGAGGCTTCCTGCCCCACATCATCCACACCACTCTGTAGAAAGCATGGTCCTGAAGCTGAGAGTCACATTTATTTGCCCCTGAGAGCTTTCACTTTGAGTTTGCCTCCCCAGGGACCCCAGGTTGAACACTTACCATGGTCTCAAAAAAGCACAGGTGTCCTTGAAGGCCAGGAGACACTCTGTCCAGAGATAGTCAGGAGGACACTGGAGACACCTTTGATGCAGAAAGGAGCATCGTTGCTCAGCACAACACTTACTTTGGGCCAAAGCCACCTTCACATATGCTCTCTGAGACCACTGTGACAGGCAAAGGTGAGTGCAGCCTGTCCTCCTACCCTGTGATCATTGGAGCTTCTCAAACACCATTTCACCATGAAGGTGATCTTCAAACCAGTGCTTGACCTCAGCTTGCAGGGACAGCACCACACAATAGTCATGGTTTTTTATGATTAAATTTTATAAAAAGTGGTGGATCACATCAGGATATGGTAGACAGCTTTGGTTTCATGCTCTGTCATTTCAAAAGCAGAATATCAAACTTGATTTCATGACCAGAGAGTTTACTCATATCTGTTATTTTTACCTTATGTTCAGATCCTGGCCTCCTCACTCACCTTCCCTGCCAGTCACATATAGTCTTGTAAGAATCTAACGTCCATATCCATGACTACACAGGACTTGGGGGTCCACCCTTTCAGCTATGACCCCTCAGAGGACTTTGAGATATTGTCACAAGTGACAGCCTCTTATCCCAGTGTTGAGGGACCAATTTCAAGTACAGGAAGTGCCTGTCACCTACCACCAATGTGAATATAGTAGTCCATTCATGGTAGTAGTGTTTTATTTTGCCCTTCTTTCCTTCATTCCTTCTTTCCTTTTTCCTTACTCTTCTTACAATGTTCCTCTGTGGCCAAGTGATTTAATACAGTAATGTGCTTAGAGCCCTGGCTCTTCATTTTTGATTTGTCTATTGTGGATTTTGCTTTATGGTCATAATGAAGATTACAAAAATATCTTTTGGTTATAACAACTTGTTTTGAAACAATATCAACTTATCATGAGCATAAAATCAAGAAAAGAATCAAAAAGAGAAAAACACAAATAAAAACTCTTCACTTGCACTGCATTCCTCCCCACACTTTGAATGCTAATGTGGCATTTTAAATCATTCTATATTGCCTATCTAGTAGTATAGAAATGCAATTATTTTAATTGTTTTATTTCAATCTTCCCATCAAAGGTGTGAGTGTTTTTGCTCTGTGATTGGAGGATGAGCCTAGCCTAAGTTTGTGCTTACTCTTGCGAGTGAGGAACTCCCAGGATGTTCCATCTGCTGCTTAGCTTCTCTTTGCACATTGAAGAAATCCCTTTAGTCTTCTTATAGGACTGGTCTGTGCTGATATAGTAAGTGTTGTCTGGAAATGTTTTAATCTCTTCCTCATAGCATGTGAAAAGTTAGTTTTTCTTGGAATTGTATTCCCACTCCAGATTTCTGTAGAGAAGTCTGCTGTCAGGTGAAAGAGACACCCTTCTGTGTTATTTGCTTCAAGTCTCACTACTTAAACAATTTTCTCTTGGACATGAATATTTGGAAGCTTGATTGTAATGTCTTGGGTAGACATGGTTGAGTTGACACTGACTGATAACCTTTGGCATTACAGTACCTGAATATTTGCATTCTTCCCTAGGATTGGGGTGTTTTCTGTGTTTATCTCTTTGAATAAGCTTTCTACCTGTCTGATGTTTTTAAGTCTTGATTGAAACCCAATCTTCCAAATGCTCTTTCTTTTCATGTTGCCCCCAAATCCCTGTAAGCTTTCTTCATTCCCCTACATTCGTGTTTTAATCTCTGACCACATATTTTCAAATGGCCTTTCTTTGAGCTCATTAATCTTTCTATTGTTTAATGTATTCTGCATTTTAAATTTTAGCTAGCATATATCCAACCTAAAATTTTCTGATTGATTTTTACAAGACTTCTTCCACTTCTGTGTTAAGTTTCTCTGATAAGGTCTTGGATAAGATCTCTGAGCTTCCTTGTAACACCTATTTTAGATTCTCCATCTGAATCTTTGCCCATGCTGCTTATTTACATGGTCCATTTCTGCTGCTGTAATTTAACTGCTCATGATTTGGTGCTTATTGGTGTGCAACATTTGCATTGAATGATTTGTATTTACTCCACTCTTTATTATCTTGGTTTGTTTGTATCTGTCTTTTCAGAAATTCTAAGAACACTGCTTATTTTCTCTAAGCCTGTTGTCACTTCTTCTATTTCAGCTATAAATGGTGGCCTAGTGTCAATTTTGTCACGTGTTCTCAGCTGGCATACTGCTATTGTTTCAGCACAAGAGGATGATCTAAGACAAGACAATCTCAAACCCACTGTTGGTATGTTGTTTTCTATGAACTAGAGGAGTAACTTAAAAAGGTAATCCTTACCTATGAACCTTTCCTGGGTCTGAGAGAGGCCCTGATGCTTCATCCATAGTTACTAACCTGTGGTCAGGCACTGCAGGATTCTTCCTGGCTTTGTGCTGATTCACTATGGAGGGAACAACCTAGCTCCCATGTCAGGCCTTGCTGTCATCTCCCTTTCCTTTTCCCATTCAGTTATTCCTTTCATGGTTTGGTGTCTGATACCTGAAGGCTGTGTCACCTGTGCTCCTGAGAACCTCCTGAGATAAGCATTAACACTAGGGCAGGACTAAGGTCCACTGTTATTGGCTGCCTACTACTGAGCTTGACTCATGGTCCCATCCTGCCACAAGCAGCCAGAGTTAGTACTGGACAGAACACAAATCCAAGAGACATGGGCTGCCTACACCAAGCCTTTCCCAGAGGCTATGTCTGTAGGCACTAAATTGGGATGGAGGAATTTTCTGCCTGGTTCTAGGTATCATCACTGAGTTCCAAGGCAAAGTCCTGTGCTTACTTCCCTCTCTATTCCCAGTGAATGGAGTCTTTCTCCATGCTGGATTACCTCAAGGGCTAGGGAGTAGCATTGTGAAAGCTATGCCTTGGTACCAAGGCTGATGCTAAGCTGGGTTAACCTCAGTCTCAGAACCTCTAGGACATTCACAGTCTCAAGGGTGCACTCAGGTCTACACTGCTGCAGATGGTGATGCAGATGGAAACACAAATCCTCCCAAAAGGGTACAGGACTCTGCCTACTGCTGGAGTAGGTCTAGAGGCTCCACCCGTAAGCACCAGCCTAAAGATAGCTGTGCTGATCAGGGTTGGAGGATAGTTGGTAGAAACGGTCCTTTTTGCCACCCAAACTGTCCCTAAGCTGGGTCACACCTAAGTCTCAAAGTGGCAGATACCTGTACAGTCTGCAGATATGGTCCAGAGGTCCACACCCAGGTGGGTGATGATGAAGGACAAAACACAAATCTGCTTCACTAGGGCACAGGTCTCTGCCCAATGACAATGCAGGTGAAGGATCTCTGTCTGTGTGCTCTGGTCTGGGTATAGGGGCTTTTGGTTTTTAAGTGGTACTGGGTCTCACTTCAGTGAGTCTGGCATTGACTTCAATGGTAAAGTCTTGTACTAGCTTTTCTGTTCCCCAGTGGGTGGAGTCTTCTTCTAAATGTGTTGCCCGATGTTGGGAGAGGTGAGGAGGGGTAGTCCTTGCCTGCCTTGCTAATGGGATCCAGAAGCTCAGTCTGTGGGTACTAGACTGAGGGCAAACGTTATAGGGCTCTTGCACAGCACTGGGGAAATGGTGCAAATCTGATGTGAGTTTCAAGTTTAAGGCCTGGACCTAATTTCTTCTCCCTCTCTCAAGCAGAAAGCCTCTCTCTGGTCATGGGCAGCTCTTCACTTCCTGCCTTCTTAAATGTGTCCTCCTTCTTAATATAGTAATCTATGGTCTCTCACTTGGCTTCCTTACCTCTTGTGAACACAGTTTGGTACATGAATAAATTTCCAAATTGGTGTGTCTATAGGAGGGTGTTAGCTACCATCATCTCCACCTCATTAAATGATGTTTTAGTGCTAAATGATCTTTGCATTCCCAGGATAAACCCTTAATGCTAAGGATGAATTATTCTTTGAATATGTTCTTGGATATTTTGGCCAGGATTTTATAAAGGCTTTTTCAACTTATTATTTCCTGTTATGTATTTTCATGTTTTATTTATTTTTTCTGTTCTCATAAAATGATTTGGAAATAGTTTCTCCTGCTCTGCTTACTGAGTGTTATCATTATTTGTCTAAATTCTTCACTAAATGTTTCCTAAATCTCCCTGCATAACAATCTAGGCAAAGATTTTTTAATAACAATTCAATTTTTTAGATATAGATATTTTTCTTTTTCTTTTCAATCTCTTTGTTTTGCTTTGGTAGTGATGCTTTTCAAGTAATTCACAAAATTTTATGTTTTCAAATTTTATTGGTGTGAGAATTTTCAAAACATTGTTCCTTTTCTTATTAAGGCCTATGTGATCTGAAGTTAATTCCTTCTTCCTTTCATGTTACTGGTAATTTCCACCCTTTATTCTCAATTAAAATTTCCAGCTGCCATCAATTTTGCTAACCCTTCTAAAGGAGAATCTTTTATGTGTGTTTATCTATGTTTGTTTATTTTTCATTGATTTCTGCTTTGTCTTATCATTTCCTTCTTTCTTCATACTTTGTATTTAATTAGCTTTTTGCACCTGATGTGGAAACATCAATTATTGATTGCAAATCTTCCTTATCTTTGAAAAGAGATTTTTCTACTTTAATGCTATAAACTTGTCTCTAAGCATTCTCTTGTTTCCCACAAATTTTGATATGATGTGCTTTTTAATGATTCAATTTAAAATGTTTTCATTTGTTCTGGATGTACTATTTAGTAATTTGTTATTTAAATTCCACATCTTTAAGAAGGATTTTTTAGATATGCTATTGATGCAGAGTTAATTCTAATATAGACAGCAAGCATATTCTGACAGATTTTAATACTTAAAAATTTATCAAAGCCTTCTCATAGTCCAACTAGTAGCCCATCTAGTTGATGCTCCAACCTGCCCGGAGGCATATGCATCTTGTAGGTGGTGAGTGTGTATCTGTAAAGTCAGTAGGTCACGGTGGATGGTAGACTGTTCAGATCATCTGTGCCACCATAGACTTAGTGTCTACTTTTAAAATTATGTACCAATTGTCCTAACTCAAAATACAGACTGAGTGCTTGAGGGGCCACTGGCCAGACTGTGAGGGAAGCTTCAAGAGGCATCTCAGAGCATGTCTTCTGATAGGCACCTCTGCTGAGGAAGCACCTGCTGTGGAGATGAGGGCACAGAGGTGTCTCTTGGCACCTTCTGCAGAGCACAGCACTTGTAGGTGTTAAGAGACAGAAACAGCCACAGCTCCTCAGTGAGGGATGCACCACACACTTAAATGTTGAAGAAGGTGAGGAAGGGGTAGATCCTATTAAGACACAAAATTAAAGGATGGAAGAAAATGAAGGATATGTGGTTTCCAAATGATGTTGGGACTTAAAGGCTTCCATGAAAGAAACCTGTTCACTCAATTCCTGACAGTAGACAGAGTTTGAAGCTGATTCCCTGTGAAAACAGGAGTCTGAAGAGAGTGCCCTGTCATCTCTCAGACCCAAGAGTGGGACCAGGGCTTCTTCCTCCTCATGGCAAGCCCTAACCAGACAATGGTCACTGAATTCATCCTACAGGGGTTCTCAGAGCACGCCAGATTGCAACTGTTCCTGCTTGGCTGCTTCCTGGCCCTGTACACAGTGGCAATCACTGGAAATACTCTGATCATTGTTTTGGTCAGCTCCAGCACTGGCCTCCACAGTCCTATGTACTTTTTCCTCTGCAACCTGGCCACCATGGACATTATTTGCATCTCCTCAGTGCTGCCCAAGGTACTTCTAGGCCTAGCAACTGATGAAAACACCATCTCCTTCCAGGGGTGCATGGTCCAGCTCTTCTTCCTTGTCTGGTCTGCTTCCTCTGAGCTGCTGCTTCTCACAGTCATGGCCTATGACCGCTATGTGGCCATCTGCTTTCCCCTGCACTACAGCTCCAGGATGAGCCCACAAATGTGTGGAGCCATGGCCATCGGTGTATGGGGTATCTGTGCTCTGAATTCCTCCATCAACACTGGTCTGATGGCACACCTGTCGTTCTGTGGCCCTAAGGTCATCAATCACTTCTTCTGTGAGATCCCCCCACTCCTGCTGCTCTCCTGCAGCCCCACGCGTGTGAACAGCATCATGACTCTCTTGGCTGATGCCTTCTACGGAGGCATAAACTTCCTGCTCACCCTGCTGTCCTATGGCTGCATCCTCGCCAGCATCCTGCGCATGCGTTCCGCAGAAGGGAAGCGGAAGGCCTTCTCCACCTGCTCCTCCCACCTCATCGTGGTCTCTGTGTACTACTCCTCCGTGTTCTGTGCCTACATCAGCCCTGCCTCCAGCTATAGCCCAGACAGAAGCAAAGTGGCAGGTGTGCTGTACTCGGCCCTCAGCCCCACACTGAATCCCCTCATCTACACCCTGAGGAACAAGGAAGTCAAGCACGCCCTGGGGAGACTCTTACCCTCTCTCCAAATTAGGTGAGAAGTGTAGGTTGTTCTTCCAGTTTCCCAGGTATTCCATGCTCTACATCCTGAGAGCAAGATTAAAGAACTGAGACCTAGATATGACCTTTTTAGAAGAATTACCCTCAGACTTGAGATTCTGACAGTTTGTTCTGCCTCTTCTGTGTTGGCTGATCCAATTGAACTATGTCTATCTGTGTGCACCCATAAATGTCTGATCCACAGAACCACCATCCCAAGTCCTGACAGGTATACTTCTTCCATTTGGGGAAACAGGCTATCAATCCTGGGTGCCTCCAAAGAGCATGGCTTTTCTCAGCTAAGCTCTTGCTCAGTTGCCACTACCCACTTCAATAAACCCAAATCCAGGCAAAAGGGTCACTGACTGTATTTGTACTGTTGTGGCAGGGTAGTCAGAGGAGAAACCAAGCGACACTCAGAGGAGTGGAGAACTCAGGTTTTTATTTTTTTTTTTACGCCAGCGGGCTCAGATGTGTACCTGTGTCTGAGCCCTGAACAAAGGATTCACAAGATATTTAAAAGGTAGTGTAGGGCATCAGGTTACAAAGATGTGCTCAGGTCATGGTGTCCTAACCAGTGAGTTAGATTGTTTAGGTTAATTGGGCTGGTAGTGAGCTAGGGACCTAGTGTTGTTTAGATAAGAACAGTAGGGGAGACCTGCTTTGGAAAGTTTATTTACAAGTGGAGACAAAGAAAGGCAGGAACGGGTGCTTATCTCTGCATGATGCCTTTCATCTCGGTCCTGAACTTTTGCATGGCTCTAATGGGCAATTCCTCACAGCTCTGTCCGAGGTTACAGCTTTTAATTGACAGTTTACCATGTTTTACAACCCTGTTTCAAGGCTATCTTCCTCTTCAGTACCTTTGTGCCCTACACCTACACATTGTGAAGTAAAGAATGTTGTGTGCCCAGAGTCCCCTCCCTTCTTCAGTACATGGTCAGGTTTTCAGGGCCCTCCTTCTGCCACCTCTCAGAGCCTCTTTCATCTCAGTCAAAAGTGAAACATTACTATGCCTCATGAGGCTCTGGCTACCTGGACCTCCACAAACACCCCTTGTTCTACCTGAACCTCCCACTATCTATCTACTTCAAATTGACTAATGTGAATAATGGCGTAGGGCTTTTCCTCATTGAACACATTTGAATTCCCTTAATGCCGTCTCCAACGCATGTTGCTGACCGTCAAATGAATAATTTATCTCTGTTTCTGTCCATTGTCTATGGCAAGGCACCACACAACCACATTGACAAGTTTGTGGGAGCCATTATCCCTCTCCTAACTGAATATCCACCAGCCAGTGGCTGTCCCACAGCTTTGTCTGTTGCATCCAAGGAACTCAGTTGGCCGGTGGTACTATCTCAGGCCTCATCTTTCTAAGTGTCTGGGCAAGACCATTTGAGGAACTGTTGTGATCACAAGGCTATTCGATCTTTTGTGCTTAGCTTTTGCTTCACATTTTTGGGTTCCCTACACCTCATTCCCATACATCAGGGTGATACTCAATCCATATCACCATCAGCAAAAGACTCCATATCCCAGTACCTTCATTCTGTCCTCCATCAGTGTCACCTCAGAGCTGGAAGACCCTTTCTGTGGTATCTTCCTGAACAGTTCCATCAAAGACTCTCACTTACAAAATGGCCTTACACCCACTATCTCTGTGAACACGTCCTAAGGCCCTTCTTTGCCCAAATGCTGAACTTGTCCTCTGAGCTCCACACAAAATGACCCAAATCCCACTTTAAATTTGCCCCCTTGGCTTCAGCTGTGCTTGTTTCTTCATGATCTATTTAAAGTGCTCTTTGCCTCCTGCTGTGTATTGAATTGTGTCCCCAAAATGTGTTGAAGTTCTGGTGTCCAGTTTATGAATGTGATCTCACATTCACAGATGTACCTAGAGAAGATAGAGTCATTAGAATGAGTCCTTAGTCAGTATGTCAGAGATACACAGGAAGAATGCATGTGAGGTCAGAGGCAGAGACTGAAAAGGGCATTTATAAGCTGAGGTTCTCAGGTTAACAGCAACACTTGAACCCAGAGGAGGCAACAAAGGATTCTCTCCTACTGGCTTCAGAGGTAGAAAGGCCCTGTTGACTAATTTATTGTGGTATTTCCGCCCAGAACTATGAAAAAATTAATTTCTGTGGCTTTATGATTCATAGCCTCTGATAAACTGTCACCAGTGCACTGAGAATATCCTACACATTTCATCAAAGTATGTAAACCAGCTCATAAGGACCTGGGTGGATGAACTGTTCATATGGGCATGGGAAGAGGGTCCAGAGTGTTATTCCCTGAGGTGGACTAAAGCATATGTGGTACAAGATGTAAGTTCATCCTTGAACCCTAGAGTGAAGGTGTTGCTTGTATGTTGATTACTTGATGGATTTTTCTCTGAATGTAAAATGGCACTAGTGGAATGAAGTCCAATATCAGCAGGTGAATACTGAGAGTATTTCTCCTGTACTATGGGGTCCTCTCCATTCCTCCCCACTGTGAGATGAGAGCACTGCAGGGGTCAGCCATGTCCAAAGCTCCTCATTACTGAGTTGAGATTTTAGAGAATAAATCATGATAAGCAATGAAAACAAAAGCTGGTTCTTCTAAGATTTCTACAACATTGACAAACTTAATTTGTTTTACCAAAAGTCAAAAGAAGACTTAATTACTAAAACCAAGAATTAAAAAGCTGACATCATTAAAGGACTTTTAGACAAAATTAGTTCTATGGAAATAGTAAGGACAGGTATATGCCAATATATTAGATATCTTCAATGAACTGAGCAAATTTATATGTTCACACAAACTAGATTCAAGGAATAATAGTAAATTTAAGTAGATTTGTAATACATAAGGAGATTGAATTAAACACTAAAACTTTCCACACAAAACAGACAAAATAAGCAAATGTTTGGGTCTAAGGCCTTATTAGTAAATTCTAGCAAATATTTCTTTAAAAAATTAACATTGATCCTTTGCAAATTTCTCCAAGAGCACTTCCAAATTCTGGTATCAAAACATAAAACAACAGCATAAGGAGAGAAACTACAGACAAGTATCACTCATGAACACATTGAGAAACATTCAACAAAATACTAAGAGACAAAAATCAGTAATATATGAAAAAGGAAGGAGGACAGAAGAGAGGGAGAGAGAGAGGAAGGGAAGAAGGGAGGGAGTGAGGAAGGCAGAGGGAGGAAGGGTGAGGGGGAAGGAAGAAGGAAGGAAGGAAGGAAGAGAAAGGAAGGAAACAAACTCCATCATTTGATAAAAGACCATCTACAAAATCAACAGCTAACGTACAACTTAGTGGTACTTTAATGAGTCCTATCTTCTTAGTCAGCTTTCATTATCATAACAAATACCACAGATAATCAAGTTAATAAGAGAAAATATTTATTTGGCACATACTTGTAGAGGTTCTTGGCCTTGTTATTTTTAGGCCTGTAGTGAGGCAACACATCATGGCGGAAGGCTATGGCAGGGCTAAGACACTCATCCATAGGCAAGCCAGGAAAACAATAGTGAGTAGAAGATGCAAGGTTCAATAATTCCTTTCATGGGCACACTCTTAATGACCCAAAAATATTCCACTAGGCCCAAATTCTCAAAGCTTCCACCACCTCCCAATAGCACCATGCCAGTCCCAACCCCCAAGACAAGGGCCTTTAAGACATTTAAGATCCAAACCATAGCACTGCCTCTTAAAATCAGGAATAAGGCAAATAGATGGCATGTCTGGGGAACATTGTACCAGAGTTCATAAGTAAAGAAAAGAAGTAAGTATACCCAAATTGGGAAGAATAAAATGTATTTCTATGTATTCACAAATGCATTTCCTGTATACACAAAATCCTAAGAACTTCAGTAAGAACACAGTTAAGTCTAATAAACAGCAAGGATTCAGAATGAATATACAAAAATAAACTTCATTTGTACATATTCACAATAAAAGTCTAAAATAAAAGAAAGTAACTCACTTAAAATAACTTCAAAGAACAAAATTCCTAGACTAAACTTAAGTAGTACAAATATTAAACACTGAAAATCATATAACACTGTTGAAATAAAGTAAGGTCTACATAAGGAATTCCCACATTCATGGATTAGAAGATTTACAGGAATGAAGATGGAAATAGAAAAGCAAATCAAAAGCTCATAGCAATCACAATAAGAATTACAATGCTTGTTTGGAAATATTGACAAGCTCATCCTAAAGTTCATCAGGAAATGTAAGGGACCAGAATAGCCAAAGGAGTCTTGGAAAAGAAGAACGGGGTTGGATGACACACAGTTTCCATTTCACAATTTACTACAAAGCTATGGTAATCAAGGCTATGTGGAACTGGCATGGGGAGAAAGAGTGAATGGAATAGAATTGAAATTCTAGAAATGAACTCATTATGATGACCAATTGCTTTTCACAAGGGTGCCAATACAATTCCATAGGATACGATTAATTTTTTCAACAAATGGTGTTGGGAAAAGTGAATATTCATATGTAAAAGTGTGGACTGAAATCCTTTCTCACCACTTACAAAATGGAACATAGAGAAGAATGCAGGAGTTAAACTAACTGTTCAAGGAGAATGAGATGAGGAGGAAGAGAGCATGAGGAAATGAGACTTTGTGGCCTTGGGTTAGACAGGTGGCAACTCAGTAGAGAAAGGTGGCAACTCAGTAGAGAAAGGACAGTCTTTGCAATGAATGGTGTGGAAACAGTTTGATGTGCTTTCTTCCCCCAGGCCCATCCTTCATCTAGTTAATCCTTCAACTCAAAGTTTAAATGTCACACCACACCAGAACACCTAAGGTAAACCCATCTGTGATTCATTGACATAGTTCCTGTTTTGCTTATGGCTTTCCTCCACATTTTGCCTCATCTTTTAGTCATGTTTTTGTGTGACCACAAATGCTAGCAAGGATGCAGGTGAAAAGGAACTCTCATCCACTGTTGGTAGTGTGTAAACTTGTGCAACCACTGTGGAAATCAGTGTGGAGGTTCATCCAAAAACTAAAAATAAACCATTTCATAAACATCAGTCGCACTACTGTAATATAAGCTATAGTCTGTTGTTCACCCAAACAGTACAGTACACCAAATGCTCACAGGTAACAAACAGACATACCCACACATTCTATAAACATTTTTTGTGGATTCAGATTATAGGGACACATGCATCACAAAATGTTAACATTACACCACATGCAACACCATGTGACACCAACACTCAAGGGACAGTCAGGCCACACATAGCACATCATGCAGGGAGAGGTGCTGAGACCTAGGTTGAAACTGTGATTTAGCAAACTTTGACGTGCTGCATGTTCAGGAAGAAGCCACTATGATGCATCTGACTCACATGTGACCTTTTGGGATGTTGGGAAATGAAGACTTTCAGTAGGAATAAGAGGACCAAAAACTCTTCTCATCTACAGGAGATTTTCTTCCCTCAGGTCTGAGTGACCAACAAAGCCCTGGAACAAAATATGAAATGAGAATTGGAAAGATGAAAGCACAGGCAAGCCATGCCTGCCAGGGGTCCATAGGAGGCATGGCCAAGTGCAAGGTTTCCCATCACTGGGACAATGTGTGGTTGCTATTACTTAAGGGGCTTGAGGGATTTGGGACTGTACATTACAAGATCCTACAATTCTGATCTAACCAGCAGTGAGATTTGACTAAAAGAGTCAGAGAAATATCTAATGTTTAAGACCACTGAATGTACTAGATGTGTGGCAATGACTAAGGCTTATTAAATCTTTAAAAAAGTAGTGAATCAGGTATTCTCTGGCACAAAGTATGGTGTTCTCCACAAGCACACTGTTGGACAGCCATCCTGGGTGATGTCTCAACCTATGTCCCCTAGATTCAGGATGAGTCCAGTATGAGTTCTTTTCCTCCCTCAGTGTCATTTAGGGAATAATGGGAGTTTATTAATGGATGTTTTGAGCTCTTGTTTCTCAGGGTGTGGATGAATGGGTTGAATAAGAGGGAGACACCATGTTGTACAGAATGGCAATAACCTTGTCCAGAAGTCCAGTGGAGCCCAGGGCTGACCCAACATAAGTGTAGAGCAGAGTGAAGTTATGCAAGACAACAATTGCAAGGTGGGACTGCACATGGAGAAGGCACTCCGCTTGCACAGATGCTGAGGATGCTGGAGATGATGCAGCTGTAAGACGTCATAGTCATCAGGAGGTTCAGGCCAGTTTGGAATATGTCTGTCTTGACATCATTGATGAAGGATGGGCTGAAGGACAGCAGCAGTACAGAGGGGATCCCTCAGAGGAAATGGGCAATTAAGTTGGGATCACAGAAACACAGTCGCAGGACCCAGAAGTTGAGAACAAAGGAAGTGAGAGCCCCTGTAGACCACATGAAGACTGCCAGGGCCACACAAGCCCTTCTACTCATCAGGGAACCATAGTGGAGTGGCCAGCAGATGGCCAGGTAGTGGTCATAAGCCATGGTGCAGAGGAGAAGCTCAGAGCTCAAGACCCAGGAGAAGACAAAATCTGGGCTAAGCAGTGCCAAACCTTGGGCAGGATGGTCACAGTTTAGACCACACCCAGCAGGGCTAGGATGACCAAGAAAAAACACACAGGAGTATAAAGGTTGGGGCTGCAGTGGATGACCATGATGATCAGGACATTGCTGGCCAGGGCCACCACAAACAGGGTGAAGAAGAAGCAGAGGAGGGTGGCCTGCAGCCAAGGGTCACCCATGAAGATTTATAGGAAGAAAATGATCATTGCCAGCTGGTTCCCAGGGGCCAAGCTAGTATGAGGGTCTGGGAACACAGCTTGGATTTACTCCATGACAATGAGTAAGCTTTATTTTAAGTAAACTTTTGGAAAATATGTCAAGAATTGATTCACATAACGAGTGACCTGTCTGATAGGAAAATAATGGTTTAAAATTTCCACTCATGATTAAAATGCACTTGGCTCACTCATTAAAGCAAAGAGCAGGCCAGGGGCAGGTTACGCAAAGACTCTTTAGACACTGGGATCAGGTCCCTGTGAAATGGGACTACATGCCTGCGATTCCACATAACATGGAGGCAGAGATGTCCATGAATATGTCACCAGGACACATTCTCCTGTGGGGGGACCAGCTGAGGGGAAGGTGACAAGACAGGGTAAATCTGCAATGGGACCATGTGTGCTGTGGAAGCAGGACATGGGCATGCTTTAGAGCTGGATGGCAGTCTTCTGTGGGAAAGAGGAGAAATACACAAGAACCAAAGCAGGTGTCACACTCTCCCTGCACAGACACGAACATGCTCACTGTGACAATACAGCTCCTCCTTGGGGAGGCAGAAACAGGCCCAGATCTCCTCCCAGGTGCTTCCCTTTGACCAGAACACCCAAGAGTGAAGAGCAGCCAGGAGCACAGGTGAAGGCCCAGAAGCTGACCATGAAGATCATACCAATCCTCAGTCTGAGCAAGATGGCCTGTGCTCCTTTGCACTCAGGGATCCAGAGCTGGTGAGACACTTCAGCTGGTGCTGACCCTGGGGCCCTAGGGTCTCAGATCTGCTCCCCTCTTGCTACACCACAACAGACCCTGCAGGGCTTCCCAAGAGAGCCAATCCAGTGTATTTGGGCAGATCCAGCCAGTACTACATGCTGCAAGCCAGTGTCCCGTGCATGTCTGGGACACACAGACCTTGAAGACTAAAAGGTCAGGCTCCACACACAGCAGATAGAGTGCCCTGGCTCCTCAGGCCCAGACAGCTGGAGCTGTGCAAGCATGGGTCCCATCAACCTAATGAACAAGAATAGGACCCCTGCATTGAGGCTCATGAATCAGAAGCAGGCACCAGGCTGGGGGTGACAGGACCTCCCAGTGTGGCCTTTCACAGGGACAGCCCCAAGGATGAGAAGCTATTTTGTGCTCACCATCAAAACTAGAATGGAAATGAGTATCAGGGACCTGAGCAAAGGTTGCTTCATGTGTTTCCAGTGAATGAGTTCTAGATCAAATGGAGCTGGAGATTTGGGTGTTGGGTCTGCATTATTGTAACTCCAGAGCTCTGTGGCCTCCTCTATTTACTCCATCCGTCCAACTCCCTGGAGTGGAGCAGCTGCTCCCATTTGAAAACCAGCAAAACTAATGACACTGTGGAAAAGCACCATCATGGCTAGAGGCCTCAAGCCCCTCTTCCAGGGACATGTTGAATCTCCCTTCTGTTCATTTTGCTCCTACCCAGTCCACATGCCCTGGGCCACAGTCCACTCCTGCTCAGACTGCACCATCAGTCACTGGTCAGTGGCTGGGGTATTCACATGGCTACCCTGAGTACCACATGTTCCACACATGGTAGCCAGATGTAGCAAAGAGTCTGCAGGATGCCCAGTTGAACTTGAATTCCTGAAAGTGAGCACACTTTCAGTTCACGTATGTCCTAAATCCTGCTGGGAAATTCTGACACTTAACAGTTCCTGCCACTGATCTAAAGTTAAAGTGGAAATGGAGGTCCTAAATATTATCTGGACACCTTGGTCCAGACTCGACAAGACATCCCTTCTCTGTGCATGTCCTTGAAGTCAGCAGCATTCAGGGATGTGTCAAAGTTAACATACCTCACAGGTAAACTCTCCAGGTAAACACTGACCTCCGAACACCTTCCTGTCCCCAACCCCATGCTCACCTCAATGTCTCCTCTACAGTAACCTGCCCAACGTGACCTGACACAGACTGAACGCTAAGATGCCAGGCAGAACAAGAGTGGACACACTCAGGGGCCACATTTCCTGCTGAGAGAGGGAGGGAGGTAGTCTCTCTGTACTCTGTCCACCCTCAGTCAAGAGGTAAGGTGGAGAGAGGCACAAGTGCCCTGGGAACAGGCATGGAGGACGGTGCCCACCAGGGCTAGGTGCAGGGGCTACAGCAAAGAGGCTGACCCTCTAGTTCCTATAGTGGAATCCAGTTCCACATGCTCCTGAATCAAACCTACACGTGTTGATCTTGTTTTGTGCATTCGTGAACAAGACACACAAACTATGGAAACAAACACTCAGTTTCCAAGAGATTAGAAAAATCAGGTGACCATCAAGCCCAGTGTGGCCCTGGGCATCCATGCTGGGCTCCCAGCAGAGTCAGTGGAGAAAAGCCTGAGCAAGATTGTGCCACCACCCTGAGTCCATGCATCCCTCACCCCATCCTCCTGTGATATTTATTAGAAATCCTTGAACCTTTTTGCTGGACATCAGAAATTCTCACAGAACCATGTGTGTGTCCTCCTGACACAGGAGGCCCTGGGGCCCTCAGGTACTCAGACTCAGGAATCTCCTGATTCGACAGCTGAAAGGGGATGGAGAGGTAAAGCCTGATTGTGAACAGCAGCACACACCAGAGTTGTTCTAAATTAGTGAAACATTTCAGATGAGGACATGATGGATGTGGACACAAGGGCAGAGAACCCTGCCCAGGGAGAGCAAGGCCTGGCACTGGAAGAAGGGCCAGCCAGGGCTAAGGTCCCCAGGTCCTCACCATTCCATTCATGCTCTGATGGCCATAGTTTGCTGTTCTGGGTCCAGAGGTGGCTGCTGGCTTCAGGTAACACTGGTTTACATAATTTTGACTTTGGTCATATTATGCAATCCAATCCCTCTGGACGTCTGCCTTATGCCCTCACTGAGGTGGCCTTCATGTTGGTCTGTGAAGTCTATGGTAGAGGGTCATACAGAAAGCCATCCCCAAAGAGGGAACGCTTCTGTCTTAGGGGAGTTGAAAAGGACGGTGGTCTTTTTGCTGCATGTGGTATGAATCCAGGCACTGCAAGAGCAGCTCAGTACTTGGCACCCAAGTCTCAGGTAGAGACACAGCCTTGGAGGGCTCATGGGTACAACTGGCTCAGGTTCACCAGGAAAGGTTCTGTACTCTCTCTAATCTCACCGACTTATTCTGGTGCTCTGATGAGGAAATGTGAGTTGGAAAGTGAACTATTTACTTCCTGTATCCTGACTGACTTGGAACATCCAGTTGGGAGCCCAGGCCAGACGGGAGCTCAAGACCAGGCTGCTTTGCCTTTGTGCCTGCACCCATCAGGAACCCTGGGGTCTTGGTACTAGACAAAGTCCTGCTCCCCCTAGCATTTATTGGCCAGGCTTCTTAGAATGGACTCATTCATTGATCATTAAATTCTCAGACTTTCTCACCATGAAGAAAATTTCAGACTAAGAAAATCCTACAGCATTACAAACTGCAGACAGAAAAAACAGAATGAATATGGAGATAGTATCATCGGTGTCAGAAGGACTTTATTTTCATTGGAAAATGTAGGACTTTAAGTACTGATTTTTTAAATTTTTATGCCTGTGCCCAAAAATAATATCCTTTGGCAGAAATGATGCCATTTCCACCATTGTTTCCTTGCACTTCCAACTATCCGGTGTTGCCAAGTGTTTGCATAGCCTGAAGTTTTTATCATCAGGAAGAAAATTTGAGGTAATTCTAGACTTACAGAAGAGTTCAAAAAACACTACAAGGTTGCCACACCCTTCACCCATCTTCCCTGACCTTCTTCTATGACCTTACACAACCATCTAACCTTTGTTGGATAAGCACTAACCTCAGTGCATTATGACATCACTAAGCACAGAATTCATTTAAGTCACCAGTTTTCCCACAGATGCCATTTTTCTTCTGAGGACTCACTTTGCCTGTCCTCTCCATGGGGAAATCTCTGGTTCTTCCTTGTCTTTCATTTCTGGGAGGCATTTCAGGACTACTTATTTGCAAAAGGCATCTCAATGTGGTTGTCTGATGTTTTCTCAAGGCTGGTAGAGGGTAGGAGTTATAGGAGTGTCTGTAGGTTACTGTCCCTTCTCAGTGCATTGCCCCAGGGGTCTGCCCCACCCATGGGTCTGCACAATAACCTGAACTTGGACCACTTGCCTACAGCAGTATCTGCCTGGCTCTTTACTATAAAGTTATTCTTTGTCATAATTTGAAATTTTTTAAATGTTGTGGAATGGAGGGATGGGTCTGAGACTATGAAAATATCCTGCCTCTCTTTAACCTCTCACTCAGCAATCTCTTCAGGACTGGAGGATCTAGCTTGAGGCAATACCTTGAGGTATTCTAGGTATTTAGAATTCCTTGAGGAATATCCTAGGTATTTAGAATTCCTTGAGGAATTCTAAAGGTGAATTCCTATTCCCCATTCCTTGCTTATGTACTCCTTGGAATTCTTCTGAAAGGAAAGGTCATTCTTCACAACTTATTTCTTTTTATTTTATTTGTTTATTGTTTTAGACGATGTCTCACTATGCTGTTCAAGCTGGTCTCAAATTACTGAATTCCAGGAATCCTCCTGCCCCAGCCTCCTGTGTAGCTGGGACTACAGTTGTGATCCACAATACCTGGCTTTTATTTATGTATTTATTTCAGAATGAGCTCATAGATTTCTTCTTTGTCTTGAGTTGGGATCCAACATGGTCACTGTTGGTATTATGGCTCAAATTGTCCCTATTTTAGCCATTGGGAGCACCTTCAGGATAGCTTCTCCAGAATAGACATATTCCTCACTTTCTTTTTATTATGTCCCATGGTCTGTCACCAAAAGGTATTACTGATTCATATTTCATTAATCCTGTTCCAATTCTTTTGTTGACCTCTTCTCCAAGGAGCGTAAATTCTGTTTATTGGAGAACAGAATTCAGAAACCAGGATCTAGGTATAAAGAGGAAGATAGCCTTGGAACAGGGTTGTAAAACATGGTAAACTGTCAATTAAAAGCTGTAACCTCGGACAGAGCTGTGAGGAATTGCCCATTAGAGCCCTGCAAAAGCTCAGGACTGAGATAAGAGGCACCAAGCAGAGATAAGCACCCATTCCTGCCTTTCTTTGTCTCCACTTGTAAATAAACTTTCCAAAGCAGGTCTCCCCTGCTGTTCTTATCTAAACAACACTAGGTCCCTAGCTCACTACCAGCCCAATTAACCTAAACAATCTAACTCACTGGTTAGGACACCATGACCTGAGCGCATCTTTGTAACCTGATGCCCCACACTACCTTTTAAATATCTTGTGAATCCTTTGTTCAGGGCTCAGACACAGGTACACATCTGAGCCTGATGGCGTAAAAAAAATAAAAACCTGAGTTCTCCACTCCTCTGAGTGTCGCTTGGTTTCTCCTCTGACTACCCTGCCACAACAGGTAGAGACTATTATTGTGTACTGCACTGTCCCCACTGCTGATCCCACTGTAGGAATAGACCTAGAAAATACATGCTTGTGTACTAAGTCAAGTGTAATGCACATCTATGTTTCTACTTCATATATATGTGTATGTCTATGTCTATCCATTTATCCATCTAGCTATGTGAATACATCTGTGTATAAGTTAATAACTCATACAGATATCCCATTCCAGTCCAACACCACAGGTCTTATTTAATTCTCTTCCCTTGATTAGCTTCCTTTCTTCAATCCATCACCCACCCAACCAACCATTCATATATCCATCATACCTCCATCTGTCACCCATCCACTTACCCACTCATTAATCCATCCAACCATCCAACATCCATCTATGCATTATTCCATCCACCCAACATCCATCCATGCATTATTCCATCCACCCATGCATATATCCAATCATACATACATCTAAATATCAACCTATCCATCATTAACCTATGTGTCCATCTATCCACCCAATAATCCATACATCTACCAACCCAATACACCATTCATCTACCCATTTCCTTACCTCCATACATGTACTCATCCATCATTCATACCACCAATCATTCATTCATCCACCCACAAATCAACTATCCATATATCTACTCATCCATCCACACAAACATTCACCCATGCACTCATATACACAACATCCATCTAGCCACCCACCTAACCACCCATCTACCCATCCACCTATTTATGCATCATCCACTCATCCATTCATTCAGCCATCCATTCAATTATCCATCCACTGATCCACCCATCCTGCCATACATCTATCAATCCACCCTTCATCCTACCCACCCATTCATCATTCATCTACCTGTATGTTCATTTATCCACCAGTCCACATACCCATCCATCTACCCATACAGCCAGGCAGTCAAATGGACACCAACCCTTCATTCCACCCACCTATCTATTCGCCTGTAAACCCACACACTGACATGCCCAACTATCTACTCATCAAATCACCCATCCACTCACACACAAAAACACCTACACAACAACCAGTCAATACATCCTCCACTACCCATCTACCCACCCATTCACCCACACACCCACCTATCACATGACTTTCACAATCTATCTATAAATTTCTACAAAAAAAGAACACTAGGATTTGATTGGGACTATAGTGAATCTATAAATCAACATGGAGAGAACTGATATCTTGACTATATTGAATCTCCAAATGCATGAACATAGTATAGCTGTCTGCTAGTTTGGTCTTAATTTCTTGCAGCAATGTTTTATGAATTTTAGTGTACACACTTCCACATGTTCTGTCATATATGTCACTAAGTATGGGGACTTTTTTATTGTTTTAGTATGCTTTTCTCTATTTGAATCATAGACTGCTCTGCATGAATAATCTCATGTGCAAATAAATATAAGCTTACTGCTTACTTTCTATCTGATGTCCTTCATGTCTTCTCACCTTCTTATATTGGCAGAAAATTCTAGAACAATGTTCAATAGAAGCAGTGAGAGGAAATATGTTATGCTGATTTTTGTTCTTAGGGAAAACTGCTTAGTTTTACACCATTATGGGTGACGGTAGGTGCCAGTTTTTCATAAATGACCTGTAGAAAATTGAGGAAGAGCTCCTGTTTTCCTAGTTCACTGGACAAAACAAAAGCATACTGAAGAAAACTCAGAAATTTGGAACAAAAGCCATCAAGTTTCAACTTTGTAATTTGGCTCTGCAGAGTTACAGAAGTAGTGAGCACAGTGGAAGTGCTGAAAGGACAGTGAAGGAAATTTAAGCAAAGTATTGAACTGCTTAGATGTAGGAAGAGGAAAGTGATACTAGAAAGCACAAAATACTCTCAGGAATTATCCATTTTTTGTGTCCATTTCGTATGAATTATTAACACAGAACACAAAGGAAACAGGAGGGCCTCAGAAGAGTCCACTTACCACATGGTGGAACCTTCCACCAAAGGCATTTGAATCCCAGTGATACCCTAGGGAGCACATGCAGGGGGCTGTGAGGGGAGGGGCTGCAGTATGAGCAGCTCTGTCACCTGTGAGGCTTCCTGCCCCACATCATCCACACCACTCTGTAGAAAGCTTGGTCCTGAAGCCAAGAGTCACATTTAATTGCTCCTGAGAGCTTTCACTTTGAGTTTGCCTCCCCAGGGACCCCAGGTTGAACACTTACCATGGTCTCAAAAAAGCACAGGTGTCCTTGAAGGCCAGGAGACACTCTGTCCAGAGATAGTCAGAAGGACACTGGAGACACCTTTGATGCAGAAAGGAGCATCGTTGCTCAGCACAACACTTACTTTGGGCCAAAGCCACCTTCACAGATGCTCTCTGAGACCACTGTGACAGGCAAAGGTGAGTGCAGCCTGTCCTCCTTCCCTGTGATCATTGGAGCTTCTCAAACACCATTTCACCATGAAGGTGATCTTCAAACCAGTGCTTGACCTCAGCTTGCAGAGACAGCACCACACAATAGTCATGGTTTTTTATGATTAAATTTTATAAAAAGTGGTGGATCACATCAGGATATGGTAGACAGCTTTGGTTTCATGCTCTGTCATTTCAAAAGCAGAATATCAAACTTGATTTCATGACCAGAGAGTTTACTCATATCTGTTATTTTTACCTTATGTTCAGATCCTGGCCTCCTCACTCACCTTCCCTGCCGGTCACACTAGTTTTGCAATGAGATCATCTTTGAAGAATCTAAGGTCCATATCCATGGCTAAGATCCAAATCTGTCCTTTCAGCTATGGCCCCCACAGAGGACTTCGAGAAACTGTCAGAGGGTAGCCTCTTTTTTTTTTTATTCATATGTGCATACAATGTTTGGGTCATTTCTCCCCCCTTCCCCTACCCCCTAGCTTACCCCCATCCCGCTCCCTCCCTCTGCCCCCCACCCCCTCGCTACCCGGCAGAAATTATTTTGCCCTTATCTCTAATTTTGTTGAAGAGAGAGTATAAGCAATAATAGGAAGGAACAAGGGTTTTTGCTAGTTGAGATAAGGATAGCTATACAGGGAGTTGACTCGCATTGCTTTCCTGTGTGTGTGTGTGTTACCTTCTAGGTTAATTCTTCTGGAACTAACCTTTTCTCTAGTTCCTGGTCCCCTTCTCCTATTGGCCTCAGTTGCCGCAAAATATCTGCTTTAGTTTCTCTGCGTTGAGGGCAATAAATGATATCTAGTTTCTTAGGTGTCTTACCTATCCTCACCCCTCCCTTGTGTGCTCTCGCTTTTATCATGTGCTCATAGTCCAATCCCCTTGTTGTGTTTGCCCTTGATCTAATGTCCACATATGAGGGAGAACATACGATTTTTGGTCTTTTGAGCCAGGCTAACCTCACTCAGAATGATGTTCTCCAATTCCATCCATTTACCAGCGAATGATAACATTTCGTTCTTCTCCATGGCTGCATAAAATTCCATTGAGTATACATACCACATTTTCTTAATCCATTCGTCAGTGGTGGGGCATCTTGGCTGTTTCCATAACTTGGCTATTGTGAATAGTGCCGCAATAAACATGGGTGTGGAGGTGAGATGGCACCCTCTTATCCCAATGTTGAGAGACCAAGTTTAAGTGCAGAAAGAGGCTGTCACCTCCCACAGAGGTGAAGTGAAAATACTAGTCCACTCATGCTGGTGCTGGTTTTGTTTCATTCCAACTTCCTCCCTCTATCACTCCCTTCCTTTCTTTCTGTCTTCCTCCTTCTCTTATAGAAGATCATACAATTACAGTAGTAATGCATTTTGGTTCCTGGTTTACTGGTTTTTATTTTCTTTGTAGATTTTTGTTTTATGGTTACTATGAAGTTTATGAAAATATCCTTCGACCATAACATCTCATTTTGAAATAATAGCAACTTATCATGATCAGTAAATTTAGAAAACAAAGAAAAAACACTAATAACAATTCCTCACTTGCAACCCATTCCTCCCCACATTTTGAATCTTAATATCCCATATTGTGTGTGGTTGGAAGTATTAGGGTTTGAACTTACAGCTTCCTGCTGACAAAGCAGGTGCTCAAGTGCTTGGGCCACATCACCCATCCATTTTGTTCTGGTTTTAGTCAGAGATGGGGATGGGGATCTCCCAAAGTAGTTACCTGGGCCTCAATCCTCCTGACCGCAGCCTCCCCAGTAGCTTGGATTTCAGGTGTGAGCCGCTGGCTTCCAGCTAACGTGACATTTTAAGTCATTTCATATTGCCTAGTAATTTAGAAATATAGTTATTTTTATTGGCTTGTTTTTAATCTGCATATCAAAGACATTAATGTCTCTCATCTCACATTTGCTGTACCCTGAATTTGTATCATTACTACTGTGAGTTTTAGACTTGCTGATGTTTGCTTTATACTAATTAGTATCCCTTTATTTCACCTCAAAGATGTCTGATTAGCATTTCTTGTAGGACAGGTTTGGTGATCATACAGTCTTTCTGTTTTGAATGGAAATGTGTTTATCTCTTCTCTTCACATTTGTAAAAGTTAGTTTGGCTTGATATAGTATTCTTAGTTGGCAGGGTTTTTTTTTTTCCTTTACTACTATTAAAATCTCATCCCACTTCTGATTTCTGTAGAGAAGTGTGCTCCAGGTGAATCAAGACACCCTTCTGTGTTATTTGTTTCATGACTTGGCTCTGAGTTGCCAATTTTCTCTTTATCACTACTGTTTGGGAGCTTGATTACGATACTTGCTAGACTTGTGCAAGTCAAATCTGACTGGTGACATTACCGTCCTACACCTGGATATCTGCATTCTTCTCTGGGACTGGAAGGTTTTGTTTCTATCTCTACAAGCTTTTTATTGGTATGGCATTCTCAAGTCCTTCTTGAAGCCCAGTCATCTAAGTGTGCCCTCTTTTTGTATTGTCCCAAAAGTCCTCCAAGCTTTCTGCATTCTTTTTTATTTCTCTTTTCTTCTGCAACCATGTATTTTCAATTACCTTTCTTGAACTCACTAACCTTTCTTCTGTTTGATCTATTCTGCATTTTAAATTTTCTTAGTGTATTTTTCAGTCCAAAGATTTCTGTTTGACTTTTCAAAGACTTCTTCTACTTCTCTGTCTTGAATCAGATCTTTGCATTTCCTTAAAATGTCTGTTTTACATTCTCCATATGAGTCTTCACCCATGTTGATACCTGTACGGCGCATTTCTGGTGCCATAATTTAACTGTTCATGGTTCAAGGCAAGTCAGTGTGCAATATTGTGCATTGAAGGATTATGTATTTACTACAGTCTTTATTATCTGGGTTTGTTTGTATCTGCCTGCTCAGAAATTCTAAGAACACCATTTATTTTCTCTTGGCCTACAGTCATGTACGCTACATCAGCTTTAGATGAATAAGTTCAGTATTGCCGTGGGTTCTCTGTTGGTGTGCTGTTATTGATTCAGCACTGGAAGGAGATCTAGCCTAGATCCACAGTTGGTGTGTTGTTCAACATGGGCTGAAGGACTACCTTAAAGGCAATCCATATCTACAAGGCTTCCTGGAGCTGGCATAGGCCCAGACACCTCATACACAGTCACTGCCTTGTGGTCAGGCACTGCAGAATTCTGCCTGGCTTTGGGCAGAATTACCATGGAGGGAACAGCCCCATGCTCCCATGCCATGCCTTGCTGTCACCTCCCTTTTCTTTCTTTATTTGGTTATTCTCTCCATAGCTTATAGTCTGACATCTCAATGCTGTGTCACAGGGGGGCTGACAGCCTGCTGAAACAAGCATAGCACTAGGGCAAGACTAAAGTTCACTGCTATTGGCTGCCTACTACTGAGGCTGACTCTTGGCCCCAGTCTGCTACAAGCAGCCAGAGGTGGTACTGGACATAATACAAGTCCAAGAGATATGCGCTGCTCTTCCCCTCCTAGCACTGTTCCAGAGGCTATGTCTGTAGGCTTTTGCTTGGGATGGGAACGTTAGGACATACCTGGTTTTAAGAGTATGGCACTGAGTTCCAAGGCAAAGTGTTGTGCTTACTACCTTGTCTCCTCCCAGTGAATGGAGTCTTGCTCCACGCTGTGTTGCCTGAAGGTTGGATAACATTGTGAAAGCAGTCCCTTCACCACTAAGGCTGATGTTAAGCTGGGTTAGCTAAGTCTCATAGCTGCCAGGACCTTCATTTTCTCAGGAGTGTCTTTAGGTCCACACTGTAGTAGGTGGTGATGCAGGCTAAGACACATGTTCATCCCAACAGATTACAGGACTGTGCCTACTGCTGGGGTAGGTCTAGAGGCTTTGCCTGTAGGCACCAGCCTGGAGATAGTTATACTGTTTAAGGTTGAAGGACAGTTGGTAAAAACAGTCCCTTGGACACCCAAGGTGTCCCTAAGCTGGGTCACACCTGAGTCGCAAAGTGGCAGGTACCTGTGCAGTCTGCTGGTGTGGTCCCCTGGTTCACTCCCAGTTTGGCAATGATGAAGGCCAAAACATGTCTGTCTCGTTAGGACACAAGTTTCTGCCCAATGCCAAGTCAAGTGACAAATCTCTGTCTGTGTGCTCTGGTCTGGGTATAGGGGCTTTTGGTTTTTAAGTGGTACTGGGTCTCACTTCAGTGAGTCTGGCATTGACTTCAATGGTAAAGTCTTGTACTAGCTTTTCTGTTCCCCAGTGGGTGGAGTCTTCCTCTAAATGTGTTGCCCAATGTTGGGGGAGGTGAGGAGGGGTAGTCCTTGCCTGCCTTGCTAATGGTTCCCCAGGCTCAGCCTGTGGATACTAGACTGAAGGCAAGTGTTACAGGACCCTGCACAGCACTGGGAAAATGATGCATATCTGGTGTGAGTTTCAACTTTAAGGCCTAGATTTAATTTCTTCTCCCTCTCAAGCCGAAAGCCTCTCTCTGGTCATGAGCAGCTCTTTGCTTCCTGCCTTCTCCAATGTGTCTTTTCTTCTTTTTTTTTAATTTCTTTTATTCACATGTGCATACAATGTTTGGGTCATTTCTACCCCCCTTCCCCTGCCCCCTCCCTCTCCCTCCATTTACCCTTGCTACCAGGCAGAAACTATTTTGCCCTTATCTCTAATTTTGTTGAAGAGAGAGTATAAGCAATAACAGGAAGGAACAAGGGTTTTTGCTTGTTGAGATAAGGATAGCTATACAGGGAGTTTACTTGCATTGCTTTCCAGTACATATGTGTGACATTCTAAATTAATTCTTCTAGAACTAACCCTTTCTCTAGTTCCTGTTCCCCTTCTCCTATATTGGCCTCTGTCACTTTAAATTTTCTGCATTAGTTCCTTTGCATTGAGGAAATCAAATGCTATCTTGTTTTTTTTTTTTTTTTGGGTTTCTTGCCTATCCTCATACCTGCCTTGTGTGCTCTTGCCTCATCATGTGATCAAAGTTCAATCTCCTTGTCGTGTTTGCCCTTGATCTAAAGTCCCCATATGAGGGAGAACATACGATTTTTGTTCTTCTGGGCCTGGTTAACCTCACTCAGAATGATGTTCTCCAGTTCCATCCATTTACTTGCAAATGATAACATTTCGTTCTTCTTCATGGCTGAGTAGTATTCCATTGTGTATAAATACCACATTTTCTTTTTTTTTTTTTCATTTTTCTTTTATTATTCATATGTGCATACAAGGCTTGGTTCATTTCTCCCCCCTGCCCCCACCCCCTCCCTTACCACCCACTCCACCCCCTCCCGCTCCCCCCTCAATACCCAGCAGAAACTATTTTGCCCTTATCTCTAATTTTGTTGAAGAGAGGGTATAAGCAATAATAGGAAGGAACAAGGGGTTTTGCTGGTTGAGATAAGGATAGCTATACAGGGCATTGACTCACATTGATTTCCTGTGCGTGGGTGTTACCTTCTAGGTTAATTCTTTTTAATCTAACCTTTTCTCTAGTTCCTGGTCCCCTTTTCCTATTGGCCTCAGTTGCTTTAAGGTATCTGCTTTAGTTTCTCTGCATTAAGGGCAACAAATGCTAGCTAGTTTTTTAGGTGTCTTACCTATCCTCACCCCTCCCTTGTGTGCTCTCGCTTTTATCATGTGCTCATAGTCCAATCCCCTTGTTGTGTTTGCCCTTGATCTAATGTCCACATATGAGGGAGAACATACGATTTTTGGTCTTTTGAGCCAGGCTAACCTCACTCAGAATGATGTTCTCCAATTCCATCCATTTACCAGCGAATGATAACATTTTGTTCTTCTTCATGGCTGCATAAAATTCCATTGTGTATAGATACCACATTTTCTTAATCCATTCGTCAGTGCTGGGACATCTTGGCTGTTTCCATAACTTGGCTATTGTGAATAGTGCCGCAATAAACATGGATGTGCAGGTGCCTCTGGAGTAACAGTCTTTTGGGTATATCCCCGAGAGTGGTATTGCTGGATCAAATGGTAGATCGATGTCCATCTTTTTAAGTAGCCTCCAAATTTTTTTCCAGAGTGGTTGTACTAGTCTACATTCCCACCAACAGTGTAAAAGGGTTCCTTTTTCCCCGCATCCTCGCCAACACCTGTTGTTGGTGGTGTTGCTGATGATGGCTATTCTAACAGGGGTGAGGTGGAATCTTAGTGTGGTTTTAATTTGCATTTCCTTTATTGCTAGAGATGGTGAGCATTTTTTCATGTGTTTTCTGGCCATTTGAATTTCTTCTTTTGAGAAAGTTCTGTTTAGTTCACATGCCCATTTCTTTATTGGTTCATTAGTTTTGGGAGAATTTAGTTTTTTAAGTTCCCTGTATATTCTGGTTATCAGTCCTTTGTCTGATGTATAATTGGCAAATATTTTCTCCCACTCTGTGGGTGTTCTCTTCAGTTTAGAGACCATTTCTTTTGATGAACAGAAGCTTTTTAGTTTTATGAAGTCCCATTTATCTATGCTATCTCTTAGTTGCTGTGCTGCTGGGGTTTCATTGAGAAAGTTCTTACCTATACCTACTAACTCCAGAGTATTTCCTACTCTTTCTTGTATCAACTTAAGAGTTTGGGGTCTGATATTAAGATCCTTGATCCATTTTGAGTTAATCTTGGTATAGGGTGATATACATGGATCTGGTTTCAGTTTTTTGCAGACTGCTAACCAGTTTTCCCAGCAGTTTTTGTTGAAGAGGCTGCTATTTCTCCATCTTATATTTTTAGCTCCTTCGTCAAAGATAAGTTGCTCATAGTTGTGTGGCTTCATATCTGGATCCTCTATTCTGTTCCACTGGTCTTCATATCTGTTTTTGTGCCAGTACCATGCTGTTTTTATTGTTATTGCTTTGTAATATAGTTTGAAGTCAGGTATTGTGATACCTCCTGCATTGTTCTTTTGACTGAGTATTGCCTTGGCTATTCGTGGCCTCTTGTGTTTCCATATAAATTTCACAGTAGATTTTTCAATCTCTTTAATGAATGTCATTGGAATTTTGATGGGAATTGCATTAAACATGTAGATTACTTTGGGGAGTATCGACTTTTTTACTATGTTGATTCTACCAATCCATGAGCATGGGAGATCTCTCCACTTTCTATAGTCTTCCTCAATCTCTTTCTTCAGAAGTGTATAGTTTTCCTTGTAGAGGTCTTTCACATCTTTTGTTAGGTTTACACCTAGGTATTTGATTTTTTTTGAGGCTATTGTAAATGGAATTGTTTTCATACATTCTTTTTCCGTTTGCTCATTGTTAGTGTATAGAAATGCTAATGATTTTTCTATGTTGATTTTATATCCTGCTACTTTGCTATAGCTATTGATGATGTCTAGAAGCTTCTGAGTAGAGTTTTTTGGGTCTTTAAGGTATAGGATCATGTCGTCTGCAAATAGGGATATTTTGACAGTTTCTTTACCTATTTGTATTCCTTTTATTCCTTCTTCTTGCCTAATTGCTCTGGCTAGGAATTCCAGTACTATGTTGAATAGGAGTGGAGATAGTGGGCATCCTTGTCTGGTTCCTGATTTTAGAGGGAATGGTTTTAATTTTTCTCCGTTAAGTATAATGCTGGCTGTAGGTTTGTCATATATAGCTTTTATAATGTTGAGGAACTTTCCTTCTATTCCTAGTTTTCTTAGAGCTTTTATCATGAAATGATGTTGGATCTTATCAAAGGCTTTTTCTGCATCTATTGAGATGATCAAGTGTTTTGTCTGTTAATGTGGTTTATTACGTTTATTGATTTTCGTATGTTGAACTACCCCTGCATCCCTGGGATGAAGCCTACCTGGTCGTGGTGGATAATCTTTTTGATGTGTTGCTGAATTCGATTTGCCATTATTTTGTTGAGGATTTTTGCATCATTGTTCATTAAGGAGATTGGCCTATAGTTCTCCTTTTTGGAGGTGTCTTTGCCTGGTTTTGGGATAAGTGTAATACTGGCTTCATAAAATGTGTTTGGCAGTTTTCCTTCCCTTTCTATTTCATGGAACAGTTTAAGGAGGGTTGAAATACCACATTTTCTTAATCCATTCATCAATAGTGGGGCATCTTGGCTGTTTCTATAACTTGGCTATTGTGAATAGTGCCACAATAAACATGGGTGTGCAGGTGCCTCTGGAGTAACCTGTGTCACAGTCTTTTGGGTAGATCCCCAAGAGTGGTATTGCTGGATCAAATGGGAGATCAATGTTTAGCTTTTTAAGTAGCCTCCAAATTTTTTTCCAGAGTGGTTGTACTAGTCTACATTCCCACCAACAGTGTAAGAGGGTTCCTTTTTCCCCGCATCCTCGCCAACACCTGTTGTTGGTGGTGTTGCTGATGATGGCTATTCTAACAGGGGTGAGGTGGAATCTTAGTGTGGCTTTAATTTGCATTTCCTTTATTGCTAGAAATGGTGAGCATTTTTTCGTGTGTTTTTTGGCCATTTCAATTTCTTCTTTTGAGAAAGTTCTGTTTAGTTCACTTGCTCATCTCTTTATTGGTTCATTAATCTTGGGAGAGTTTAGTTTTTTGAGTTCCTTATATATTCTGGTTATCAGTCCTTTGTCTGATGTGTAGCTGGCAAATATTTTCTCTCACTCTGTGGGTGGTCTCTTCAGTTTAGAGACCATTTCTTTTGTTGAGTAGAAGCTTTTTAGTTTTATGAGGTCCCATTTGTCTATGCTATCTCTTAGTTGCTGAGCTGCTGGAGTTCACTGAGAAAGTTCTTGCCTATACCTATTAGTTCCAAAGTATTTCCTACTCTTTCCTGTATCAACTTAAGAGTTTGGGGTCTGATATTAAGATCCTTGATCCATTTTTAGCTAATCTTGGTATAGGGTGATATACATGGATCTAGTTTCAGTTTTTTGCAGACTGCTAGCCAGTTTTCCCAGCAGTTTTTGTTGAAGAGGCTGTCTTTTCTCCATCGTATATTTTTAGCGCCTTTGTCAAAGAAAAGTTGGTTATAGTTGTGTGGCTTCATATCCAGGTCCTCTATTCTGTTCCACTGGTCTTCATGTGTGTTTTTGTGCCAGTACCATGCTGTTTTTATTGCTATTTCTTTGTAATATAGTTTGAAGTTGGGTATTGTGATACCTCCAGCGTTGTTCTTTTTGCTGAGTATTGCCTTGGCTATTCGTGGTCTCTTGTGTTTCCAAATAAATTTAATGGTAGATTTTTCAGGCTTTTTGATGAATGTCATTGGAATTTTGATGGGAATTGCATTAAACATGTAGATTACTTTGGGGAGCATCGACATTTTTACTATGTTGATTCTACCAATCCGTGAGCATGGGAGATCTCTCCATTTTCTATAGTCTTCCTCAATCTCTTTCTTCAGGAGTTTGTAGTTTTCCTTGTAGAGGTCATTCACATCCTTTATTAGGTTTACACTTAGGTATTTGATTTTTTGGGGGGCTATTGTAAATGGAATTATTTTCATATATTTTTTTCTCAGTTTGTTCATTATTAGTGTATAGAAATACTAATGATCTTTCTATGTTGATTTTATATCCTGCTACCTTGCTGTAGCTGTTGATAGTGTTAGGAGCTTTTAAGTAGAGTTTTTTGGGTCTTTAAGGTATAGGATCATATTGTCTGCAAATAGGGATATTTTGACAGTGTCTTTACCTATTTGTATTCCTTTTATTCCTTCTTCTTGCCTAATTGCTCTGGCTAGGAATTCCAGTACTATGTTGAATAGGAGTGGAGATAGTGGGCATCCTTGTCTAGTTCCTGATTTTAGAGGAAAAGGTTTCAGTTTTTCTCCATTAAGTATAATGCTGGCTGTAGGTTTGTCACATATAGCTTTTATAATGTTGAGGTACTTTCCTTCTATTCCTAGTTTTCTTAGAGCTTTTATCATGAAATGGTGTTGGATCTTATCAAAGGCTTTTTCTGCATCTATTGGCATGATGAAGTGGTTTTTGTCTTTGCTTCTGTTAATGTGGTTTATTACGTTTATTGATTTTCATATGTTGAACCACCCCTGCATCCCTGGGATGAAACCTACTTGGTCGTGGTGAATAATCTTTTTGATGTGTTGTTGAATTCGGTTTGCCATTATTTTGTTGAGGATTTTTGCATCAATGTTCATTAAGGAGATTGGCCTATAATTCTCCTTTTTGGAGGTGTCTGCCTGGTTTTGGGATAATTGTAATACTGGCTTAATAAAATGTGTTAGGCAGTTTTCCTTCCCTTTCTATTTTGTGGAACTGTTTAAGGAGGGTTGGTGTCAGTTCTTCTTTAAAGGTCTGATAGAATTCAGCAGAGAATCCATCAGGTCCTGGACTTTTCTTTTTGGGGAGACTCTTGATTGCTGCTTCAATTTCATTTTGTGTTATAGGTCTATTCAGGTGATAAATGTCCTCTTGGTTTAGTTTTGGATGATCATAAGTATCTAGAAGTCTGTCCATTTCTTCAAGATTTTCAAACTTATTTGAATATAGGTTCTCAAAGTAGTCTCTGATGATTTCCTGGACTTCCATGGTGTTTGTTGTTATCTCCCCTTTTGCACTTCTGATTTTACTGATTTGGGTTTTTTCTCTCCTCATTTTAGTCAGGTTTGCCAGGGGTCTATCAATCTTGTTTATTTTTTTTTGAGAACCAACTTTTTGTTTCATTAATTCTTTGTATGGTTTTTTTGGTTTCTTTTTCATTGATTTCAGCTCTTATTTTTATTGTTTCTCTCCTTCTATTTGTTTTGGGATTTGCTTGTTATTGTTTTTCGAGGTGTTTGAGATGTATCATTAGGTCATTGATTTGAGATCTTTCAGTCTTTTTAATATATGCACTCATGGCTATAAACTTTCCTCTCAGGACTGCCTTTGCTGTGTCCCATAGGTTCCAGTAAGTTGTGTTTTCACTTTCATTGACTTCCAAGAACCTTTTAATTTCCTCTTTTATTTCATCAATGACCCATTGTTCATTAAGCAATGAGTTATTCAGTTTCCAGTTGTTTGCATGGTTTTTGTCTTTATTTTTGTTGTTGAGCTCTAGTTTTAATGCATTGTGATCAGATAGAATGCATGGTATAATTTCTATTTTCTTATATTTGCTGAGGCTTGCTTTGTGCCCTAAGATATAATTTATTTTGGAAAAGTTTCCATGGGCTGCTGAGAAAAATGTATATTTTCTAGAAGTTGGATGAAATGTTCTGTAGACATCAACTAGGTCCATTTTATCTATGGTATGTTTTAGATCTAGGATTTCTTTATTGATTTTTTGTTTGGATGACCTATTTATTGATGATAGTGTGGTGTTAAAGTCTCCCACTTTCACTGTGTTGGAGTTAATATATGGTTTTAGGTCCTTCAAGGTATGATTGATGAAATTGGGTGTGTTGACATTGGTGCATATAGGTTGATAATTGTTATTTCCTTTTGGTCTATTTCCCCTTTTATTAGTTTGGAATGTCCTTCTTTATCTCATTTGATCAACGTAGATTTGAAGTCTACTTTGTCCAAGATAAGTAGTGCTACTCCTGCCTGTTTTCAGGGGCCATTGGCTTGGTAAATCTTCTTCCAGCCTTTCATCCTAAGCCTATGCTTATTTCTATCAATGAGATGGGTTTCCTGTAAGCAACAAATTGTTGGATCCAGCTTGTCAAATGGTGCCTTTTGATGGGAGAATTAAGTCCATTAACATTAAGTGTTAGTACTGATAGGTATGTGGTGATTCCTGTCATTTAGTTGACTTAGTTGTTTGAAGGTTTGATTGTGTGTAGCTAAATCAATGTTACTCTCTACTTTCTTGCTCTTTCTTTTCCTGTGGTTTGGTGTTGCCTGCCCTTTCATGGTTATGTTGGGTTTTACTTTCTGTGTGCAGAATCCCTTCTAGAATCTTTTGTAGTGGTGGCTTTGTGGTCACATGTTGTTTTAGTTTCTGCTTATCATGGAAGACTTTTATTGTTCCATCTATTTTGAATGATAGTTTTGCTGGGTAGAGTATCCTGGGGTTGAAGTTATTTTCATTCAGTGCCCAGAAGATCTCACCTCAAGCTCTTCTTGCTTTTAATGTTTCTGTTGAGAAGTCTGCAGTGATTTTGATGGGTTTACTTTTGTATGTTACTTGTTTTTTCTCTCTTACAGCCTTCAGTATTCTTTCTCTAGTCTCTGTAATTGTTGCTTTAATGATAACATGTCATGGGTTAGTTCTATTTTGGTCAGGTCTGTTTGGTGTTCTGGAGGCTTCCTGTACCTGTATGGGCATAGTTTTCCTAGATTTGGGAAATTTTCTGTTATTATTTTGTTGAATATATTACACATTCCTTTTTCTTGCACCTCTTCTCCTTCTTCAATGCTCATGATTCTCAAGTTTGGTCTTTTGATGGATTCAGTAAGTTCTTGCATTTTCTTTTCACAGATCTTGAGTTGTTTAACTAATAGTTCTTCACTTTTCCTTTAATTACCATTTCATCTTCGAGTTCTGAGATTCTGTCTTCTTCTTGTTCTAGTCTACTGGATTGGCCTTCCATTTTGTTTTGCATTTCTGTTTCATTCTTTTTTTCTGAGGTTTTCCATATTCTGAGTCTATTCCTCTTTAATGTTGTCTATTTTCATCTTGAGTTCATTTATCTCTTTATTTATCATGTTCTTTGTTTCACTTTGGTGTTTATACAGTGCTTCTATGGCTTCTTTTATTTCTTCTTGTGCTTTTTCAAATTCTCTATTTTTGTTGTCTTGGAATTTCTTGAGTGTCTCCTGTGCATTTTGGTTGACCATATCCAGTATCATCTCTATAAAATAGTGACTAGAGGGAGGAAGCAGAAAGTGTGCTTCTTAAAGTAATCTCTTGGAGAGACGCTGGAGATACACCTGGCAGGAAAAACCACCAAGAAGAGGCAAAACTCCAACACCTCCCCACCCCTAGCCCGTGCATAGCATCCCCACACCACTTTAAACAGAGAAACCAGGAGGGCTCCCGTGCCACCTTATGCCAGCTTCTAACCTGCTTGGGAGACCACCAGATATCATCATTGTTACTATTACAAGGTAGACAATACTGAATTACACAAAGTACAAGGACAGTAACCGTAGCAAGGGGAATGATGGGAAGACCGAAAAAAGAGGGAAACCACTTCCCCCCCAAGAATAAATTAGTACAGGAACCAGAGGGAAATGAAGAAAACAGATGCCCAGATCCAGACACCAACAAAACAAAGATAAACTATGCCAAAGAACCCAATGAAGCCCACAAGAACACCCTGAAAGAAGAAATCCTTTCTTTTTAATATAATAATCTATGCTCTCTTACCTGGCTTCCTTACCTCTTGTGAAGGCAGTTTGGTGCATGAGTAGCTTTCCAAATTAGTGTGTCTATAGTTGAGGATCTTAGCCACCATCATCTCCACCACATTAAATGATGTTTTAGTACTAAATGACCTTTGCATTCCCAGGATAAACCCTTAACAATCAGGGTGAATTATTCCTTGAATATGTTGCTGGATATTTTGACCAGGGTTTTATAAAGTATTTTTATACATGAGCTTAGCTTATCATTTCCTGTTATGTATTTTCATCTTTTCTTCTTTTTTTTTTTTTTTTGCTGTTCTCATAAAATGAGTTGGAAATGGTTTCTCCTGCTCTGCTTACTGAGTTTCATCATTATTTGTCTAATTTCTTCATTAAGTGTTTCCTAAATCTCCCTGTGTAACCATCTGGGAGAACATTCTTAATTTTTTTATACCAATTCAATAACAGTTAAATTTCTTTCATATGAATGATTTTTCTTTTTTTGCTTGGTTGATATATTTTAAGTAATTTTTGCATTTTTCCATGATTTCAAATTTTGTCATGAAAATTTTCAATACTTTGCACTTTTTCTTTTAAGATGTGTGTTCTGAAGTTAATTCCTTCTTCCTCTCACATTAATGGTGATTTCCTACTTTATTCTCAATTAACCTTTCCAGGCTGCTATCAATTTAAGTTAGCCCCTCTAAAGGAGAAGCTTTTAACTATTTTCTCTGTTCTTTATTTTATGATTCCTTTGTCTGCTTTCCTTTATCATTCCCTTCTTTCTTCTTACTTTTTACTTTCTTCTTACTTAGCCTCTTATTCACTGAAATGTGGAAACACAAATTATTGATTTAAACCTTTCTTATCTTTGAAGGGATTTATTTTTAATTGTTTAAAGCTGTAAGTTTGTCTCTATAACTTTGTTTCCCACAAATTTGATATGATGTGATTTCAATCATTCACTTGAAAGTATTTTCTCATTTCCCCTTGGTATGTTCTTTAGAAATTTCTTATTTATTTTACACATATTTAATATTTTGTAGATATGCTGTTGATATGGAGTTAATTCTATCATATTCAGCAAATGTATTCTGAAATTTTTCAATACTTTAAAATTTATTAAGCCTCTCATGGCCCAACCTGTGGCCCATGTGGGTGATGCTCCACGTGTTCTGAGGCACATGCATCCTGCTAGTGGTGAGTCTGTATCTGTAAGCTGGTAGGTCAGGGTGTTTGTTTTATGGCTGTTCAGCTCTTCTGTGTCACTGTTGACTTTGTGTCTGCTTTTAAAATTACTAGTAAAGGCAAGAAAATCACCAGATGAATATTCAGGCTTTGCAGTTTCTTTCTTTAATTTTGTTAATTACTGTTCCCTAAATTGTGATGCCTTACTATGAGGCACATCCACATTTATTATAAAATTGACTATTATCATGTGGAATTCCTCTGTGTCCCTGGTAACACCTCTAATTTTGAAGTCTATTTTTATGATATCATTATAGCTCCTCTGCTTTCTTGAACTTTTTGTTTGCATGATATTTCCTTTTTCTACCTGACTTTCTATTTAAATTATGTTCCTTATAGCATGTAGTGAAGAGTTGCATGTTCACTCTTTCTGACACTTTTATATTTTGGTTGGAAGATTTTTAACATAATTATAGTCATATTTGGTTCTACCACATTTCAATTTTTGTTCTATCTTTTATGATTGTTCCTCAATTCCTTCTTTCTTGCATTTTTGTCCTATTATACCATTATTACTATACATGCTATACTAATGTTTAATGTTTTCAATGGCTTCATTATCCAATACTATATTGTTGCATGAATCTCAAGCTGAGATACAGGACACTGAGGCAGTTTAGCAGGAAGCAACATTTATTGTGCCGACACAGACTCGTGTCCAAAGGCTAAGCCCCGAGAACAAAGATGTCTCATCTTGTACACTCTTGCAAACAGGTTACAGAAGAAAGAAGCAAAGCTCAACCCACATGTGGCTGCATGTGACTTCATTTGCTATTTCATTCCCCCAGTGCTATGTAATATTCTTCATGTTTCAATTTTTAAAGTTTTGTCTCTCTGCTTTGCCATTTCTTCCTCCTGCCTCATTATCAGAACACAGTCTGTCTGTTTCCTCTTCTGATCCTCCTCTCTGCTACAGTATCTACTGAAACACTGTCTCAAACATTTTTTAAAAAGAAAAAGAAAGGAGGGAAGGGAAGGAGAATTGGAGGGAGGAGGGAGGAAGGGAGGAAGGAAGGAGGGAGGGAGGGGAGGAGGGAGGGATGGAGAAAAGAAGGAAGGAAGGAAGGGAAGGATGGAGGGATGGAGAAAAGAAGAGAGGGAAGAAGGGAGAGAGAGAGGAAGGAAGGAAGAAGGGAAGGGAGCAAGAAAGGAAAATTACAAAATTGTGTATATTTCTGTTGTACATGGTGTTTTGAAATGCAACCATATTGTGGGCTAGATAAATAAGCTAATTAACACAGGCATTACCTCATGTTCTTACCATTTTTTCAGTGAGAACAATTTTGTACAGCAACAATGTACACATTACTACTACTGTCACCATGGCCCATTACAAAAGGCCAGAACAGACTCCACTTAACTGAAACTTTGTATCTTTTGTTCAGTATCCCCCTTCTAATGCCAGCCTCTGGTCACCACTATTCCACTTTCTTCTTCAGTAAAGCTGAATTTTTTTAGATTTTGCAGAATATTGAGATTATGAAGTATTTTCACCTGTTTCATGCAGCTGTACCAGAATGCCACAGCCTGGGTGATTTATAATGAGATATCTATTATTTCACCATTGTGGAGGCCGGTACTGCTTATCAATTGTCAGCATCTGGTGAGGACTCTTCTGCTGCATTATCATATGGAGGAAGCAGAGAGAGAGAGAGAAAGGGCCAAATTTGCCTTTTTCTAAAGGCATTGGTCAGAGTCCCAAGGGCAGAGCCTCCATGGCCTATTCTTCTCTTTAAAGTCTCACCTCCTCTTTTTCAGTTTGTTTTGTTTTGTTTTTTGGTACGACTGGGGTTTAAACTCAGGGCTTTGCACTGGCAAACCAGGCACTCTACCACTTGAGCCACACCAAACTGTGACTCTCCTCTTCCCAACCTCCCAAGTAGCCAGAATTATAGGTGTGAGCCTCCAGCGCCTGGCTAGGTCTCACCTCCTAATACTGTTACAAGGGCTATTCAATTTCAACAAAAGTTTGAGAGAGGACAACCATTCAAACCACAGAAAGCAGTATTTTTCTTCCTTTGCTTGGCTTAGTTCACTCAACATGATGTCATCCAAGTTCATCCATGTTGTCACAAATGAAAATGTTTCTATGTTTTAAGGCTGAATAATATCTTATTTGAGAATGCACCATATTTTTATTTATGCATCAATTTATTGTTGATCACAAGATCAGCCTATGTATTGTTTATTGTACATAATGTTGCAGTGAACAAGGGAGTACAGTTATCTCCTTGACGCATGAATTTTTTTCCTTGGGGTATATTCCCAATAGCTGGATCACATGGTGGTCATAGTGTTGTGGGAATCTCAAGCTGAGATATGGTACACTGAGGCAGTTTAGCAGGAAGCAACATTTTATTGTGTGGACACAGACCTAGTGGACTTGTGTCCAAAGGCTGAACCCCGAGAACAAAAAGACCTCACCTTATATACTCTTGCAAGCAGGTTACTGAAGCAAAAAGCAAAGCTCAACCCACTTGAGGCTGCATGTGATTTTACTGGCTATTTCATTTTCCCAGTGCTATGTGACCTTCATTTCAATTCTTTAAGTTTTATCTCTCTGCTTTGCCATCCCTTCCCCCTATTTCATCAGAACACAACCTGTCTGTTTCTTTTCTGGCCCTCCTCCCTGCTATAGCAGTTCTAATTTTTTTTCAGAATTATATAATGGCTTCCATAATGGCTGTACTAATTTACTTTCTCACCCACAATGTACAAGTGTGTCTTTTATAATTTCCTCACCAACACTTATTAGCTTTTGTCTCTTTGGTAATACCCATTCTAACAGGCTGGAAGAGATGCCATTCTGGTTTTAATTTGCATTTCTCAGTGACTAATACTACTGACCATTTTTTCACTTGCCTGTAGGCCACGTGTATGTCTTCTTTTGAGAAACATCTGTTCATCTTCTCATTGGTTGTTCAGTAATATGTTGGTTAATATCCACATTTTGTGGATTTACCCAAGTTCTTCCTGCTATTGATTTGTAGTTTCATATCTCTGTGGACAAAAAAGAGCTTACTCTGATCAGTCTTCTTCAATTTGTTGTTTGTTTCATGGCTTCACACATAATCTATCCCAGAGGACATTGGGTGCCATTTGGGAAGAAGGTATCTCTACTGCTGCTGGACGGAATGTGCTGGATCTGTCCGTCAGGTTCTTTGGTCTAAAGCATATGTCAAGGCTGCTGTGGTTAGGATGGAGTGTGTCCTCAAAGTGTCATAATTTTATCTGATATATATGTAGTTTCTTTTCTGACTTTTGGTTCCAATGGATTGAATACCATTTTCTGCCTCTTTCCTTTAATCTCTGTGTATGATCTTAAAGGTGAAATAACCCTTACATATACCACATAGCAAGCCTTGTTTTTCAAAATCAGTTATGCCCCTCAATGACTTTGTTTGAAGAATTTAATTTGCATCTGAGGCATTTTGGGTATTTAAGGACTTAATATGCTGTTTTGTGAATTATTCAGATATTTTCCTTTGTCTGGAGTTCTTATTGCGACATAGGTTTTCAATGACATCATTTTTGTGAGATTTTTAAGACATTGGTGAGGCGGGCATAACCAGCCACTTCTGTGACATCAAGGAAACCTGCTCAGACATACATACTGTCTGCATGGGTGTATGGGGTAAAGTTGATGTTCAGCAACCCCAGGTTGGCATAGGAAGCACCTATGGGAATGACAGCAATCTTTGACCAACTCAAGGGTTAGTAGTGAGCTGGGAAGAAAATAGGTTATGATTCTTATTATGGAAAAAGCTTTAGTAAAAATTAGTAACAGAAACACAATGAATTAATGTAAGGATTCAGATTAAAGAGTAAACTGAAGCAGTCATTATAAGGGAAAATGGGCTTTATTCATTGGTCTTGACTAGGACTGGGTAAAGGTTTCATTGAATAGGTCATGGTTGTGCTAGATGTTGAAGCATGAGGGCCTTTTGCCCTGGACAAGGAGGAAGAGGGAGGCAATGGGCATTCAATGGGCACATTTGGGGTTCAGGAGTCAGGGTCTAGATTGTGGGTACACGTGAACTTAGGGGAATGGCTGTAAAAGTTACTGGGCCATGGCAGATGGGCCAGCCATGTCAGATTATAGAGCTTCTGATTTGCCTGAGGACTCTGGAAAGACACAGTCAGCATGAATTGTGAGAAGGAAGGCCAGCGACAGGGTTACTTTTAGGGTTTTCAACCTGGATACATTGGAGAAAATGAGGGACAGGACTGGAAGGACAAACCAGCTACTTTGTTTCCAAAATTTTAAAAATTTTGTTTTTTAAAATTACTGAAATGAAAAATGTCTGAGGGCATGAGATGGGATATGTAATATTTTACCTGCAGACTTGGATGAGTGGTTGGATGAGAGGAGTAACAAGATGCAGAAAAGCATCCTTAGTTCATTGAACAGGTATTTTCCTATAGTCTACTATGACTAGAAGTTAAAATAAGACATTGAGGCAGAGAGGTGCAGTTCTGCTCCGTGGAACCCACATTCCCACACTGACACACTGGATGGCTAAGAGTGGGTTGCCTTGTGTTGCCATTAAAGCCACAAGTTAAAAACATTTGGTAAATGGTGAGGACATAAGCTATGGGAGTGTTAACTTTGAAGTACCTCTAACCAGGCTGGGAGGGAAAATGTAAGAGGCATCTCAGGTCATGCCCTCCAATAGGCACCTCTGCTGAGGGAGCACGTGCTGTGGAGGTGAGGGCACAGGGATGTCTCCATGGCACCTTCTGCAGAACACAGCACTTGGAGGTGTTGGAGCAAGAAAGAGCACATAGCTCCTGAGTGAAGGATGCTCCACACACTTACATATTTGTCCCATCCTGCAGGACACATCAGCGTGGGTAGCGAACCTAGAAGGGGAAGAATGAAGGGACAAGAGACACGAAGGATGACAGCAAGACAGGAGTTCTGATCAAGCTGCAAAATTTTATTGTTCACACAGGGGTATTTATGTGCTGAGGGAGTGAGGGGTATGACGAGGTGCAGGCTGGTTGGCTGGTTCTGCTATAGGACTTCTGATAGGGTGCACGTTCGCGCCGGCAGCAAGGTAAACTCCCGGAAGAGAAGCAGGGACGGCGCCATCTTGTGCTGGAGGTGGAGAAGTTGGGACAAACAACCGCAAAATGTTCCAGGGCAAGGTCAAGACAGAATGGCTCACAAAGGGAGCCTTGTCTCCGACATTTCCCCCTTATTCTTATACAAACATGACCAAAATATGTCGGCTTATTGAGAGGGGATGACAGAGGCCCAGTTCCTCAGGGTGGAGATCATTTTTGCTTTGTAAGCAAGCGTCCTTGCTAAGTTCTCAAGAGAATCTCCTTGGCATGTTTTTTGAGGAGGCAGATTTTTTAGGAGCATGCCAACCGCCATGCACCAGGGCATGTCATACAGAGGTCTTGGGTCTGGGGATCCTAGGATCCACCCTCCTGCAGTCTTACCTGCACCCTCGTTTAGAAAAGCCTTTATGATCACTCTCCCTGGGTGCTGCCTCCCCCAAGCAGAGGGGCCCAGTGGAGGAGGGCCCAATGGGCGATGAGTGGTCAAGAATGTTATATAAGAACAGGGGGTGGCAGAGAGAAAATTTGGAAACCCAGATGGAGCATTTAGTGAGTTCTTATTGAAAGGAGGGTCTCAGGAGCACGGTCTTCCATATCCAGACGATGATAATGGACCTGTATAGGCTTAGAGGCTAAGGTGTTAATTTGTTCTTTAATGAATTGTATCAGCCTGTTTATAATGCAGGGCCCTATGATCACAATTAAAAGTAGACCTAGCAAGGGGCCTAATAGTGGAAGAAGGTAGGGTAGAATTCCATTAAGCCCAGTCCAGAGGGGGTTTTCAAATAGCTCCCTTCATCTCTTTTCTAAATCTTCTTGAAGCTGTTTAATTTTGGTGCGTACTATGCCTGATTTATTGGCATAAAAGCAGCATCTTTCCCCTAAGGCCAAGCAGATACCTCCCTGGTTGGCTGTTAGCAGGTCTAAGCCTCGCCTGTTCTGAAGGACTACTTCTGCCAGGGAGTCTATTTGGTCCTGTAAATCCTTAATGGTTCCAGATAGAGTTTGTACATCATTTATAAGTTGTTGAGATAGGCGACGGTAAGAGTGTATAGCTGTGCCTAAGCCAGCTGTACCTGTGCCTATAGCTGCTGTTATTCCAAGGCTGGCAAGGAGCGGCAAGGCTTGTATTGCCCGTTTATGTCTTTTAATTAAGGTGTCTAAGCTAGGAATGGGCAAAGGTTCATCTCCTGAAATAACAGTAATGTCTGGGAGTAATAAGGCAACAACACAGCCACCAGTCCAATTTGCTGGAAGCCTGGGGAAGGCTGAGTTTCCTCCACACAAAAAAACTGTACCATTGGAGGGACAAAGAACTGGGGTGGGTGAGGAATAATTTAGAACTGATGAGCAATTTCCAAAAGAACTAACCCCAACGTCAATATCATAAGAATTATTTTGCATCCTGCCTTGAAGGCATACTGTAGGTGCATCCATAGGCTGTACTTTAAAGGGAAGTCCAGATTGGCAGGTATCCTGATCATTTATGGTGGAGTTAACAGGTATTGCCATGGGCATTATTGCTCCTGTGGTCATGCAAAGCCAGCAATCCTTAGCAAGGGTGGGGTTGGAAGTGTTAAGCAAGGAGAAGGTATTTCCCAAAATATCTAATGTATTGGGATCTAAATCTGGAATCTGAGATTTAGGCAACATTAAGGGGTGATATGTGAGTTCGGGGATTTGGGGTTTTAAAAGCTCGATTATTTGAAGATGTTTGACAGCATCCGTGGGTCCTCCACCATCAGAGACCCCTGTAGGAGGGCGGGAAGCCGTCTGCATAGCATTTTGCCCAATTTTAACAAGTTTTAAAGTACCATTATCAAAGGGTGCACTTTTGAGAATGTCATTAATCAAGTTCCAATAAGAAAAGGCGGTCACAGGGGCTTTTTCGGGGCCAAAAGATTCATAATAGTCTTTTAAACAGTCTCCGACCCGGAGCCATCTTTTACCATCAATGGTTCCTTCGAGAGGAAACCAAGGACATAAATCTCCTATGTAACAAAAGAATGACCTCAAGTCTTTTTTCTTAACAGGCGCCCCTCGTGTCTTGAGGGCCTCCTTGAGGCCTGAAAGAAACAAATCATGTGACGACACTGCTTGTCCCAGGGTGGGTCACTCACCGTTCGCCGTCCTCACTCTCCTCCTGGATCTGTCTCTCGGTTGCGTTTGCCGAGGCGATCGCGAACTCCGCTTGGCGCCAAGCCTTCCCGGAGGACGGTGTTCTCCCCGCAATCAAAGGAATAGCTACAGCCACGTTGGGCACCAGATGTCCCGTCCTGCAGGACACATCAGCGTGGGTAGCGAACCTAGAAGGGGAAGAATGAAGGGACAAGAGACACGAAGGATGACAGCAAGACAGGAGTTCTGATCAAGCTGCAAAATTTTATTGTTCACACAGGGGTATTTATGTGCTGAGGGAGTGAGGGGTATGACGAGGTGCAGGCTGGTTGGCTGGTTCTGCTATAGGACTTCTGATAGGGTGCACGTTCGCGCCGGCGGCAAGGTAAACTCCCGGAAGAGAAGCGGGGACAGCGCCATCTTGTGCTGGAGATGGAGAAGTTGGGACAAACAACCGCAAAATGTTCCAGGGCAAGGTCAAGACAGAATGGCTCACAAAGGGAGCCTTGTCTCCGACACATATTGAAGAAGGTGAAGAAGGGGTGGCTGCTCTTAGGACACAAATCTATAGGACAGAAAGTTCAAAGGTAGAAAATGAAAATAAAATGAATGATATGGGTTTACAAATGATGTTGGGAAAGAGAAGGGATGCATAGGCTTCCATACAGGAAACAATTTTGCTTCTTCATTCTTGACAGCATGCAGAGTTTGAAGCTGATCCCCTATAAAACATGAGTCTGAAGTGAGTGCCCTGTAATCTCTTCTTAGAGAGCTTCAGACAGAGGAGTGGATCCAGGGCTACTTCCTCCTGATGGCAAACCCTAACCAGACAATGGTCACAGAGTTTGTGCTTCAGGGGTTCTCAGAGCACCCCAGGTTGCAACTGTTCCTGCTTGGTTGTTTACTATCCCTGTACACTGTGGCCCTCACTGGCAGCATTCTGATCATTGTTTTGGTCAGCTCCAGTGCTGGCCTCCACAGTCCCATGTACTTTTTCCTCTGCAACTTGGCCACCATGGACATTATCTGTACCTCCTCAGTGCTGCCCAAGGTACTTCTAGGCTTAGCATCTAATGAAAACACCATCTCCTTCCAGGGGTGCATGGTCCAGCTCTTCTTCCTTGTCTGGTCTGCTTCCTCTGAGCTGCTGCTTCTCACAGTCATGACCGCTATGTGGCCATCTGCTTTCCCCTGCACTACAGCTCCAGGATGAGCCCACAAATGTGTGGAGCCATGGCCATCGGTGTATGGGGTATCTGTGCTCTGAATTCCCCCATCAACACTGGTCTGATGCCACGCCTGTCGTTCTGCGACCCCAAGGTCATCAATCACTTCTTCTGTGAGATCCCCCCATTCCTGCTGCTCTCCTGCAGCCCCACGCGTGTGAACAGCATCATGACTCTCTTGGCTGATGCCTTCTACGGAGGCATAAACTTCCTGCTCACCCTGCTGTCCTATGGCTGCATCCTCGCCAGCATCCTGCACATGCGTTCCGCAGAAGGGAAGCAGAAGGCCTTCTCCACCTGCTCCTCCCACCTCATCGTGGTCTCTGTGTACTACTCCTCCGTGTTCTGTGCCTACATCAGCCCTGCCTCCAGCTATAGCCCAGACAGAAGCAAAGTGGCGGGTGTGCTGTACTCGGCCCTCAGCCCCACACTGAATCCCCTCATCTACACCCTGAGGAACAAGGAAGTCAAGCACGCCCTGGGGAGACTCTTACCCTCTCTCCAAATTAGGTGAGAAGTGTAGGTTGTTCTTCCAGTTTCCCAGGTATTCCATGCTCTACATCCTGAGAGCAAGATTAAAGAACTGAGACCTAGATAAAACCACTTTAGAAGAATTACCCTCGGACTTGGGGTTCTGACAGATTGTTCTGACTTTCCTGTGTTGGTTGTTTCATTTGGACCATGTTGTTTTTGTGCACTCAATAAATGTCTGATACACAGAACCACAATACCAAGTCCTGACAGTGCACTTCTTTTATTTGGGGAAACAGGCTGCCATTGCTGGGTGCCTCCAATAAATTGGTTTTTCTCAGGAAAGCTCTTGCTCAGTTACCGCTACCTCCTTCAATCAACCCAAACTCCAGGGAAAAGGGTCACTGACTGTGTCTTGCCTTGTTGCCCTACACCTACACATTGTCAGGTAATGAATGGTGTGTACCCAGAGTCTTGCCTCCCCTCGGTACATGTTCAAGTCTTCAGATCCTTTCCTCTGCCAGCCCCTCAGAGCCTTCCTTTATCTCATAGGCAAAATGATCCATCACTGTTCCTCCTGAGACTCTGGCTACCTGGACCTCACAAACACTTCTCATTCTACCTGGACTTGATGACCCTGTTGTAGCTGTATCTCCCACTGTCTATCTAGTTCTAAGTTCATCTGAAAATCCACATAGTGGTTCATCTCTTTGACCACGTTTGAATTCCCTTAATGCTGTCCCTGCCCCATGTCGGTGTCTGTCTAGTGAATAATTTGTCCGTTTCTACCCCTTGTCTATGGAGGAGCTACCACATGAACACGTTGGGGATAACGCAGGTGCCATCACCACTGTCTTACATGAATATCCCACCAGTCAGTGACTCTCCACACCTTAATGGGCTGCATCCACTGGAGTTGGTGTGTTAGTGGTGCTAACCTGGGTCTCGGCTTTCTAAGTGTCTGGGCAGGACCATGGTTGACACCATTTTAGGACCAGTTGTGATCACAAGGCTGAACTGTGCTTTTGAACCTGACTACTGCTCCCATTTGTCAGTTCCCTGCACCTACTTCCTATACATCAGGGAGACTCACAATCATTTCTCACCATCAGCATGTCACCCCATGTCCCAGTACCTCATTTTGTCCTACATCAGTGTCACTTCCTATAGGATTTACCTGACCCAATCCATCAGGAACCCCCTCCCCCAAAATGGCTTTATACCCACTATCTCCTCTGTGAACACGTCCAAGGGCCCTTCCTCATTCAAATTCTGAGCTTGTCCTCTGGGCTCCGCACAGAATGGCCCAAATCCCACTTTAAATTGCCTCCATGAGTTCCAACACAAACTCTTTACTTCAGCTGTGCTTGTTTCTGCATGATCCATTTAAAATGCTCTTTAACTCTTACCATGAGATTAATTTTGTTCCCCAAAGATGTGTTGAAGGCCTAGTGTCTGGTTGTGAATGTGATTTCCTTTCTGGAAGAGGCTCCTTGCAGATGTAGCTAGTGAAGATGGAATCATTAGGGTGGGTCCTTGTCCACTATGACACTGACCCACAGATACACAGGAAGAATTCCATGTGGGGTCAAATGTAGAGACTGGAGTGAGGTGTCTTCAGGCCAAGGATCTCAGGATTGACAGCAACACCACAAGCCAGAGGAGGCAACAAGTGATTCCAATTACCTTCTTTCCAGGGGGAACTCACACACCTGGCTTTACTGGTAAAGGAGCAGGAGCAGGAAGAAATGCTTGGGAAGTACTTGAACTCCCATCAGTCTTATATCCCTTGAAGTATACTGTTTATCTGACATTTTGGCTCCCATATTCAGGCCATTTAGGAGCCTGAAGATCACAAAACATCAGGACAACCACGCAAACACACCCCTTTCAAGGAGTGACCAGGAGGTCTATGTTTTAGCTCCTTTCTGCACTGATCTCAAGGATCAGGGTAACACCTGAATGTGATTGTGCATTTATTTAAAACCACCTATTTACTATGATTTAAGGACATTTGTATCCACTAGTTCCTTCAGTCCTTGAGTGAGAGCTGTAAGATCTGGGACACTCAATGTGTAGACAAAATCCTTCCAGAAAAGTAAAAGAAAGAAATTAAGAAGGTGAATGTGGTTGATATATTTTCTATACAAGAATGAATATAAAATTTTTAAACCTGCTGAAATCACCATAAGAAGGGGACTAAAATAGAAAGGAGAACTATAGAGAAGATGAACCAATTCTGGTTATAGTATGTATATTGTATATATTATAGGACATGGAAATGTCACAGTGAAACTCCCTGTATAGCTATCTTAAACAAACAAAAAATGTCTTTTTTCAAAAATGGAGAACAGAAAGGTAAAACAGGTCCTGTATGGGGTTGGTACCAGTGGGAGGTGGGGAGGATATAAGAAAAGTGTGTAGGAAGGTGGATGTAGTGGAAATACTATGTACTCATGTATGAAAATGGAAAAATGAGACATGTTGAAAATATTCCAGGAATGGGGAGAGGACGGAACAAAGGAGAGTGATGGAGGGAGTGAATTCAACTACAACAGATTGTATGAGCTTTTATAAATGTCACAATGTACCCCCAGCACAACAATAATATAATAACAAAAAAAATTTTAAAGAATTGGTTGACCTGCTGTAGGCAGGAGCGAAGGCTTTGAAGTACCAAACTCCCATTCCACCCCTAGGAGGTCTATAATTAGTAACCCAGTTAACTCAGTGATGCAGCTTACTTAGAAGCTCAATCATCAGCTATGATTGAGGTTCTCATGCGTAGACATTAGAAGTAGCACTTCACTAGTTTTATCATCAAAACCATGGTTAGGTTTCTAGTCAACTAAATTGACACATACATGAAAATTATATCTATGCTCAAATTCCATACTTTGGTAAATAGTTGTTATGGCAAAAACTGGTACTGAGTGTTCATTTTGTCTTCGGGAGAGAATGGTTTGTATTCTAGGGAATACAGACACACTTATGTTTTCAATCACTCTATCAATGCTTCCGGCCATCTCACCCTCATTCTTAGATTCACACTCCAACCACTTGCCTCTCTCCTACACTTCTGTCAGTCCACCCACCATCCAGTCACCTATACACCCACCCATCTACCCATCCACACATCCATCCATCAATACATCCTTCCATCCACCCACCCACTCTTCCATCCATCCATTCATCCATCCATCATCCATCCACTTGCCCACTACCCATCATTTATCTACTCACCATCCATCCATCCATCCATCCACCCATCATCCATCCATCCACCCACTCATCCACCTGTCATTAATCCACACATCACCCAACCATTCATCCACCCATCCATCAGCTCACATATTCACCCATTCATCATTCACCTATCTTTCTAATCATCAGTCCACCTACCCATTCAGCTACACATCTACCCATACACCTATCCATGACTCCATCATCCATCCACAAACAAACACACACCCATCCATCTACCAATCCTTTTACCCATCATTCATCCATCCATTAATCCCCAATCCACTCTCTCATCCATCACTCCTTACTCTCTTTCTCCTTGCTGCTCCTTACCTGCTCCCCAACCACATCTCTCTTACTCCCACTATACTTTTATTTCCCTATTTTCTCATCTCCCTCATTCCCACTTTTACTATTCATCTGCATGGACTTCCTCACAACCTTCTGTCTGGAGTCTTCTATCTGTCTATCCTACTCTCCTTGTTAGTCCACATTCATCTTGTCCCCATCACTCTTCTAGCATCCCTATATTCATCCATCTTCCCCTCTTCTTCCTTCTCCTTTCTCTGTCTTCTCCACTCTGTCCATCTTTCCATCCATCTTTTCTCCATCTTTTCATCCTTCATATTCTTCCTCATTTCATGTCCATCTTCCTTTCATTCATCCTTTCCTCTGTCTTCCTTTTTTCCTTCATCCTCTCCATTTTTTCATCTTTCCCTTGCCTTCCCTTCCCTTCCAAGAAGCATCCATCATCTCATAATTCCATCCTCTATTTTCTCATCTCTTCACTCCCATCTTTCTTCTATCCTTACTTGTGTCTGTGCGCTCTCCTGTCCTATCTCATCCTTCTTTCAGTGCTCCTTCCTCCTAGCACCTTTTCTTTACTCAGTAATACTAGGTCCATTATTTCCCACTACCTATCACGATGTAGCAGTTTGGGATGGATTCAAACAAAGGTATTAATCTTTGTTGGAAAGCTGGTTACTAATGTGATTCTCATCAGCCATTACTGTTACCTTTGGTTGCTGGTGCATTCCCAATTGAACCCATTAGTGGAGATCATGCTGGTGCGGGAGTGAATGCTAGCTGAAGTTTATGCACAGTGGCCTCTGTTGGCTTCCTTCCCAGCATCAGCCCCTTTCCTCCTTCCTCAGAACACTCCAAAAGTTTGGGGCTCCTCTTCTCCCCCAGCTATACAGGAAGGTGCTGCTTGGTGTAATCCAAATATTCCCATAGTAATCCTTTGGTAACTATTACTCATTCATGGTAGTCATAACCTACCCTGGCCCCATAGTCTGCAACAGGAATGCCATCCAAGCACAGACAAGAGGCCATGTGCTCTCCCTGTTGAATGCACTATAGTTTTCCTCCCAATGATGATCTTGTTTCCCTAGTTGGCTAGGAAGAAGGCAGCATGTTGACAAAGTCAATGTTCTACAATGGCAGAGAACAAAATGCCCTGGGCTTCCCATGCTGGGGAGCAGCTACAGACAGCACTGACATTGAGCAGAAAGATTTCTGGTGGAAAATATCTGGAAAAAGATGTCAAGGTTCTGCAGAGCATTTAAAACTCTCTAGAAGTTCCTTTGTGTCATCACTAACGTAATGGTGATAGGAGCCATTGAGCTGTTCAACCATCCAACCACTTCTAGATCCACTTCGTGTAAGACACACCTTCATAGCATGTTTCCTCCTTCACCTGTGATTCCCACATGTGTGATGTCCATCAACCATTACGTCTCCAGTCCCTTCTTTAATCTCCCCTTGCCAAACCAGCATGGCTCTCACTTCTGCAAGGATTGTTCAGCTCAGTAACTGCTCTGACCTCCTGGACACAACCCTAACACAACCTGTAAGAAGGATTAAGATGGAAATGTCTTAACACAAAATTCTGAGTGATATGGCTTTGACAACAGCCGAACTATCACATGAGTCTAGAAAATGACCCTATAAGTGGATTAGTTCTGAGCCACATTGCTTTTTTATATTTCATTTCCATGAATTGTCCATCTATTGTCAGTAGTTAATGTAAACACCTTTGTCTTCAAATTCTACATTTGCTACATACCAGTCTTCAGGTTGCCCTATTTGTATTGGCCTAACCTCAAGACTACATAGAGCACGTGATTCTAAATAGGAGATGTGCGAGTCAATTTTTGCTTCACAATATAAGATGATGATTAATATATTTGGATACATTGGGCAATACTCAGATATGAATTCAGGTCCTTGTGTTTGCTAAGCAGGTGCTCTAACACTTAAGCCATACCCTCAACACTGTATTTTAAGTTATGAGAACAGAGTTTTCACCTCCTTAAGCCAAAACCTCTTATCTTTAGATTTCCTGCAAAAACTCTAAAGGCTTTCTTGAGGGCCTCACTGACAGCCTTGCCTCTTAGGGAATAGATTAGAGGGTTCACAGAAGAACTCAGAATAAAGCACAGCCAGGACCTCTCCTGTCCATTGAGAGCAGCTGGAGTCTGAGTTCAGGTGCATGTGGATGATGGTAACATAGTACATAGTGAACTCCACACACTGGGGGAGCACATGGATAAGGTGTACCACTTCCTCTCAACCATGCAAATCTTTGGAATAGTGGCATGATGAAGCCATGGAACATCACAGTGAACAGAAGTACATAACAGTAAAGATGTCATCCACAATTGTCATGACATCATTCACATATGTGGAGGAACAGTAGAGCAGTGGCAGAGGAGGCTGTCACAGAAGAAGCAACCTATCATGTCGGGCCCTCAGAAAGACAACTGTAACGTCAGGCAGGTGTTGTCCCAGCACCAAACACGCTGATACCTGCATAACTCCAGCCATTGCCACAGATGCCCTGGGGCTCCAGGAGCCATAGAGTAACAACTGGCAGATGGTCACATAGCAGTCATAGGCCATGACCATGAAAAGTAGCAATTCTGCTGCTAGAGGCCATGCAGGCCCCATAAGAGGAGATGGTTGTCTCCTCACCAACCAAGATCTCCAGCAGCTTGAGTACCACGATCCATACACAGCAAAGATGACAAGGAAAAGGAAAATGGGAGCAGAGCCTAGAGTTAAAGGTGGTGGGCACCATGATGAAGAATTGCCACAGAGAACCATGGAGTAGACAGAAGAGGGTGCAAAAGAGAACAGAGCTGTGGCATTTTTGAAAGGTAGGCAGGATGAATATATAACAGCATCTGATGACTCATGAATGTTTGACACTTCTGTTCAGGATCTTTCTTATTCTACAACTAAGCTGGGGAAAAAAATGTCTGAAATCAATCAAGACACTGTCATTGGTCAGATTTTCCCAGAACTTAACAATTGTGTACTCCACTAAAGTCATTGCTCATTAACTAACTTGATCCTCTAATATAACAGGACAGACAGAAGCACTTGGCCCTGCCCCCATCCTGCCATGAAGCACAGGCCTGGGGACCAATTCACAGCCACATCTCTCCACATACACAATGATATCACAAAGGGCAAACCTGACCATGCCACATCTGCTCAGGCTGCTTGGGACCTGCCCTGCTCAGAGGCTGAGGCCCTTCATGAATTCTTCTGTGTACCCTCCTATTCCCTCTGGCTGAGTCACACTCTGTGTGTACCCTGACCAGCTGCTTCAGATATGAGCTTATTCCTCAATGAACAGCAAGAAATTCACAAAGTCACTCTACAACATGGAGCCTGGACTCAAGAACTGGGAGCACAACCTGCTAAGGGGTGGGGGGCCAGAGGCTGATCCAAGGAAATGCAGAGGATCCAGGTGCAAACTGAGGTACACCTGCAACCAGGAGAAACAGCCAAATCAGTGAGCGGACAGAAGTGAGGTACGAGCTGTGAGGTGCAGTCAGGACCAGAACAAGAAAGGAAGACAGTCTACTGAGACTCAACCAAAAAAAGACCAAATGTGGTTCACACATTCCTGCAAGGAGGAGAGGCTGACAGGCAGAGGGATGCTCAGATACACAGAACGTAGCCAAGCAAAGAGATGTCAGGGCTCCTGGGGCACAGATGCTGCTTCAATACCATTGACACTCTGTTCTGGAAACAGTGCAGGTGGGTGTCATGGAGTCTGGAGAGACTCTGGCAGCAAGAGCTGGGACTGCTGACTGCTCTCCCTCTCATTCCCTGTCCCAGTCCACTATTGCCGTCAGAATAGAGTTGAAACCCCTCGCCCACTGTCCTTTAAACACAGTGCCTACCCCATGTCCACTGAGTTGCACAGAATTATTTGGAACCTAGGTAGAACAGACCTTCCCCACAGCCCTCACACAGTTTTCTTGTAGTGCTTAGGAAATGAGCACAATCACAGGTGTGTTGTGCATGTTCGTAGGTGTGTTGAGCATAAACACAATCGCAGAGCAGCATTTCAATTGAGAGGTTTTCATGTTGGAAAGATGCCCAGCAAGCACAGGGAAGCTGCCTCCATTTCTGAAGTCTTCTCGGTAATTGCTCAACTTCTGTGCGATGGCGTGGTGTCAACAAGGATATTCTTAGAAGTGCAGTTAATACATCATAGAGCAGTTTTAACTTTTAGGAAGCAAGTTTTCAGGATTGTCAATGTCAATGGGAAAGGTAGAGAAGGGGAAAGGGAGGGAAGACTGGGCTTATCTGGCCCTGGCCCCACATCCTTAGGTCCCCACAATGAGCCCTGAAGTCAGAATCTCATGCTGTCATGTCCTTTCCCAGGCCATGAATGGGAACACTGCAAAAAAAAAAAAAGAGTATTTTCAATCTGCAAGTGCTGGAAGCAGAGGGGAACTGCAGTCTAACATGGACATCCTTCAGAAAACCTTAGGGCAGGCATGGAGGATGCAGGTACTTCTGGCCTGCTCTCTTCCCTATTCACAGGGCCACAGCTTAGCCTGGGATGGATGGACACAATGCTGATCCAGGGCTGACTTGACATCTTGATAAGTAGCAGATTACTACAGCAGTATGTTCTTTCAGAGAGTGGCAGTCAATTCTGACTTGAAGGGACTCTTCCCTGATGTCCAAGACAGAGCACTCAGCAGCCAACACACAATTAAGGCGTGCAGACCCTGATAGCGAAGGAGTAGGGTGGGGAGAAGGAGGGGGCAAGGGGATAAGGGAGAGGGTGGGGGGAAGGGGGGAGAAATGACCCAAACATTGTATGCACATATGAATAAAAGAAAAAAAAAAGGCGTGCAGACCCACCTGGGAGAGTTGGCAGAACTTAATGCAGACAAGTTAGAACAGTCTTTAAGGGCAAGCTGCATGTCTATCCAGCTGTCCTGGGCCTGGCCATTACTGCCTCACTGGGTCCATTACCCATGGCTGAAGACCTCCCTCTATCCTATGCTTCCTCCACATTGCTGTCCCCTCCTGGGTGGTCCCTTCCACAAAGCTTAGCACATTAAAATCAAACAAGCATCCAGGCTGGTGGTGCACATCTGTAACCCCAGAACTCAGGAGGATGAGGCAGTAGGATCTCAAGTTCAGGCCAGTCTTTGCTAAATATAGCAAGACCTTGTTTTAAAAACAAAAAATCAAAATGATCAAAAAAGCAATCTCCCTAGATGTCCATCCCATTCCAAACAAGGTTGTGATGGACCCACTCTTAATGGACCTCCCAGCCCAGGGTCACATTGAGCTTTGCATTACTAAACCAGACACCTAGGCTCGAAGTCACTCACCCTCTCTGCTATACCTAGGAACTCTCCGGGCTCTGGGCCAACTTAGGCTACTCAGGGATTCAGGATCTCATCCAGACCCTCCCAAGGCAGCATTTCACCCAGTCGGTCCTCACACCCCTCCTCCTTCGGACCTGAAGTCAGGTCTTGGCCCTCACCCTTACATGTGCTCAACTAGTTCCAGGGCTGCTCGCTGCTCATTGCCTTGTGACCCCTGATCTCAGTACACCTGTCGCCCTTCCCAGCCCTTCCTTTATGCCCCAGGGTTCCCATTCCACTCTCAGCAATGCCTCTCCCAGTCCTTTCCCACCCTCGTCCCACAGGTAGCCCTTTCCAGACAGACATCCAAAGCACAGGCTTTTCCTATGGAATTAGTCTGACCTGGTCATGCCTGTTGAGATGCCCTCCGCCCTCACCCAGCCCTCATTCCTGCAGCAGTAAAAGCCAGAAAGCCACTTGGAGAGTTGACCCTCCCAGTGCAGTGCCAGTGTCATGGCAACAGTGTGACCTGCAGAGATAGGCAAGAGGCAGAGATGAGTTGAATGGAAGGCCACCTGCAGAGCAGCCTCCTAGCAAGGAGACCTCAACAGGGCTGCCTGATGGAAAAGTTGCAGGAGTCCAGCTTTTCAAACTCTACAACTCCCATCCTCACCCCTCCCCAGTCATCAGGACCACAGTGGCCTACCCCTTACTCTTCCCAGGGAGGCCACAAGCTTGGGAACAACACTTTCAGGATCAAACCCCATGTCCTTGCTATCTCATTGCTGTATTTAGCCACCTGAATAGCTTTCATTTAAGACTGAGAAGCACAGATCCTCAAGGATGAACATGATTGCTTCAGAGGCTGATAGAGCTTCAGTGTTGCACATGGAGCCACATGGACTCAGCACCCAGGGTAACTCCTGTGGAGGCCCTGCCAGATTCTGCTTCCCTCACACTAGCTGCACAGAGCCCTGGGAACTCAGAGCCTTTAAGGGACTAATTACCTGAAGGAACATCAAAAACTGGGGAGCAGAACTGTTTAATGAGCAGGCACTAGAGGCAGCCTTGTAACCCAGAGATGCTGTCCACCAGCCTTGGCTGCACTCCATCTCACCCTCTGCCTCTCTTCTGGATCACTCCACAGAGGACTTGGTTTAATTCAACTAACTTACACTGTGGTGCAGTAATGGAGAAAAGTAACTGCCTTGGGGAAGGGATCCTGACAACAGTAGACATCTTTAGACACATTGGCTGTGCAGGGACAAAACCAGTCACCAATCCATCTCTCACTGTCCTTCCCACTCATTCAGAGACCCAGTAAAACCAGAGACACAGTGCACAGACTTGCTGCTGCCCAGAAAGAAGCAGCAGAGTACAACGTGAACAGACAGAGTCAAAGGACAAATGGAAAGGCCAGAAGACCTGGACAGTCCTGCTCAGGACACAGCTCTGTGGCCCTGGCTCAGAATGGAATAAAGGGGATGTGGAGGCCTCATGCCAATGAGTATCTGAGTTTCCTAAAGGCATTAGGATCATCTGACTTCATCTTCATTCCAGATGACAGAGGTGGCGACCCGAGAAGCCTGCAAGGGAAGAGACTCAAAGAGCCCCCAGCTCTATTTGCTGCCACTTGAGTTGATTGTCAGGACACTGTGGTTACAGAGTCAGTAACCCCACTCAGTTGTGGGGGGGTCTTTGCAAAATGCTCCCCAGCACTGTGGGATCCTCAACTCAAGCTACAGATGAGCAGATTCAGGGCTGGACTGATGCTGAGAAGTGTACAGAGACCATCTAGAAGTGGGAAGAGGAGGTAAGGCAGACACAGGATGCTGGCAGGGATCAGTCATAGGACACCAGGAAGCAGGAAGGTCTTATCCCCCACAGAGGTCTGTGACCAGGGTCATGAGCTTAGTTCCTAAGTGGGGGACCTCACAGAAGAAGTGGGTGACAGGGTGGGTTGGGGCTGAAGAAGGACAGTCACCTGAGCCTCATGGTGCAGAATCCAGCATGCCCACCACCCAGACCACACAGCCCATGCCCCGCACGCACCCAGACTCATCTAGGGTCCTAGTACAGCAGGCCATATAGCGGTGGAGGCAATGTCCATGAGGGACAACAACTGGGAACGAGGCCCAAGAACCAGGGAAAGATGAAGTCCTGTACCTTGCAGGCAAGAAACAGACATATTCACCTGAGGCCAGGGTCTCCTGCAGCCAGGCCCAGCTCTGAAGCTCACCATGCCATGTCTAGCAGTGCAGGTTCACCAGGAGGATGGACCTGGGTGTATGCAGCCCAGGTCAGCCCTGTGAGTTGCCCACGAGGGCCAGTGGTACAAGGCAAGAAGGGGACTGTGAGCCCAAGTGTATTTGGAGAAGCCCCCAAGAAGCAGCAGTATGGATTCCAAGCCCAACCATAATTTCTCAGCACTGGGAGGACAGTTGGGAGTCCTGTGGTCACTTTCCACAGCCAGGCCCTTCCAGAACTTCTGGGTCTCAGCCAAAACCCATTTTGTTAAATGGGTGTGGTTTGCTTTTCTTGTTAGAAAAGCAACTGTATATTCATCCCACAAATGTCAGAAAGTATAGATGAGAAAAAGAAAGAAGGAAAAAAATCTTTGTATCTTCCTCCAGACAGAGAAACAAAACCCATGTCCTCTCAGCCCTTTGTTAAAGAACCACAACACCTTTTTAAGAGGTGTCATTTTGGAAGTTTTAATCCAATTTTCTACTTGATATATCAATACTTTCCATGGCATCAATTGTATTAAAACCTCATGGCACATGCAGGTGTGACTTGTGTCTGTAGGCACCCCATTGTTGATGCACCATGACTTAATCACAGAGTACTGAAGTTAACTTCATCTTTTTCTAACTTATCATCTGCTCCAGCAAAGAACTCCTTGACACTAAGCTTCAATGGGTCAACAGCCATGTATTGTTTAAAAATGCAAATCAATGAATGGATTTTACATTTTTATGGAAGCACAGAAAATAGCAGCCTATCAATTTCAAGAGCCAGTAATAACACTACACAACTCAGACTATTGACTGAAAAATATTAAACATCTCCAGTAATTTGGACAGTGTGACGCTGTCATACTGGATGAGAGGAGTAAAATCTCCACACATGCACAGCAGTTATCTTCAACAAATACACCTGAGATCCTTTTTTAGTTGCCTAAATTTTAGAAAATGTTTTATCAAGCCCTGTAATAGCAAAATATTTCCAGCTTTACTAAAAAAAGTTTAACAATTAAAGATTTAAAGAGATGTAACTGACAGCACATACTACATCGTGATCTTTTTCTCTTCCTAACACAGTGACAGTTTCTTCCTTTAAAGTTTTTAATCCAGTTATATTTACAGCTTTATTGGTGAAGTGGCATCTAGATCAGGTGTTTGATATTTATTTACCTTATGTGCCAGAGTCTAAATATATTATCAGTCTTTGTATCAAAGATGTACTGACACAAAGTCTGATGACCTGAAATGTCTTTGTTATCAATTTTTTAAAAATGTTTTCTCCTGGATGTGAAATTCTCTTTTACAGGGTTTTTATGTTTGTTGGGACTATACTCCATTCCTTGGCCTTCCAGCCTCCATTGTTTCTGGTAAGCAGTCAGCCTCCATTCACAGCATTGCTACCCTTTGTGCAATGTGCTGTTTTCTCTGGCTGCTCTCATATTTAGAAAACTCTAAAAACCTCTTAAATAAACTGTTAAAATTTATAAATGAGTTTAATTACATTGCAGGATACAAAACAAACATACAAAAATCAGTATTTGGTAAATTGGGAAGCAAGATGGTGGATTGCTGACAGCCCGAACCATGAAGCTCTCATAAACCTGAATGAAGGTGGAAACTGAGGGCCCTGGAGGACCCACAGCCAGCAAGTAGCAGAGCTCTGCATGAATGCAAAAAGAGTAAAGCAAAAGGTTGGCACTCCCCACAGCCAAGAGCCAAGCACCAGGTTCTCCATGTCAGAGGGGAAGCCAAGAACTGGCATGGAGAAGATTGGTGCCCAAACAAGAAAGGTCCCCAGCATGTGACCTGCTGAGGAAAACCGCTGGGACCCAGAGAGCAGAAGTGGAGCACACTGCATGGAGTGTCTCTGAACAAAGACTCTCCCTGGAGTCAGCGTGCCCATCAGGGCAGTAGTGAATACCAGTATGGAAAGTTACCCACCAGGGAAAATTCACTGAGACCTGGCAGCAGCCCACAGAGGTCCCAGGGAATGTGACACAGGGTAGCCTAAGAAGTTGCTGAGTGCACTGCAGAAGCAGTAGCAGAGAAGGTGCCACTAACAACAAGCTGCATCTCCAACCCTGCCAGAGACCTCCACCAGTGACGACCTCTGGACAAAAACCTGCACTTGTGTATAACTACAGTCTGTAAGTTCTGGGGAGCTTAAGAGAGGGGGCAAGTTGCAAGTGTGGATGGAGTGAAGATAGTAAGTTGACAGTACAAACTCTAGAGATCCTACTTAGAGCTCCAAACACCCTCCCACTCACACACTCCTCAGCATCAGGCAGCATTCCAGAGGCAAGTATACAATTAACCTGCCATCTGGTGGACTTAATGATGCTGACATAGGGAGATCAACTGCTCAGAAGATAAATAGAAAATTCACAATTTTTGCATAAAGTTTGTGTTCATTGCTGTTAAATCTGTGATGTAAGGGTTTTTTACTCATTTGTCCATAACTTCTTTTTCTGTACACTCCAACAGCAGTTGTTCATTTTCCCCCTAATTTTCTCTTTAGTCCTACCGTACTCCCTTCTTCTCTATAGTCAACATATGAAAGCCCCATAACCCACTTTTAAGTTTGCAATCCTAGACCATTTCTTCTACTCTCCTTTTCTATCACCCTCCCCCAACTTACACTTTCTACCTGTCAACCACTAGAACAACTTCCTGGTTCTCAGTTTCCCCTCCTTCTGTCTACTCACCCATAATCTTTCTTCACTACCAATACTTTTAATAGACAAATAGATTCTCAGATTTTTTTCTCCATTGTTTTCTACTCTCTCTCCCGTATATTAATACCTACATGATCTTTTCTTCTTACCCCAGTCTGCTTCTTAGTTAACCCCTTCTATTAGCTCAGCTGCCACTCCTTCCTGCTACATAAACTTTTCACCTCATATTATCTAGTAGAGATACCCTCCTGTCTCCCTCCTATCACAATCCTTACTACCTTTAGCCTTCCAGGACCACCATGATGATTCATCTTTGCTCCAATAGAAAACTAAAGATACTGGGATAAAAGCAGTAATTGATCCTCATTTGGGATTGCTGTAATTTCAAGGCTGCAGCTTAACAACTGAAACAGCTTTAACAGCTAAGCCTAGTCACCCTATGTGGAACAGGAGGTAGAATCCAGTATCTCAAAAACAAGAAGCTGAGGGGCTTACTATAGAGCCACTAACCACCCCCTCAATCTAGAGACAAGAAAACACACCAGAGCTCAACTACCACCCGGTCCTGCATAATCTTTCATAAAGCCCCAACTAAAGGACACAGAGGATTAGGACCTACAACCAAAATTGACCCCAGATGCATAAATCTCAATGCAGATACATGAACCGACAAGGCAGCAATTCTCCCTCAAAAGCCAACTCTGCCACTAAGGATCTAAACAACAGCAAAGAGGAGAAAATACTCAAGTATTGAATTCCAAAAAATTATAGTAAAAATGGTCAGTGAGCTCAAAGAAAAGACACATAAGCTAGTGACTGAACTCAAGTTCACTCGCCACGTCTTTTCCCTCTAATTTACTATATATCCTATCCAAGGAGTATCCTATCCAGGAGTTTACGTTTGCTCCAGTTGATAGTTTTTGTTTCTCTACTGAGGGTCACCACTCTTCCATAAGTATGAACACATTTCGGTTTGCATCCTTGAATGTGGTTTGAGTGCTCCACCATCTTGGTCATCTCAGGGTCTATAGTCACATTTTCCTGTTTCATTGTTGGTCCGGTAGCATTTTGTTATTAGCCAGTGTGAATGGTGCTTCCTAAAGGGAGAAATTTGTTCCCTTCCTCTGAGAGTGGTGAATTTGTGCTCTGGCAGGCAGTTAAATTACTAGTGGACATAGGAGACTCAGTTTTACACTTTGTTAGGAGTTAATGTTCACTTTGCTAAGACAGATCACATTTGGTTTAGACCTCAGTCTTAAGGTAAATACCTCAGTCTTGTGACATGGTCTTCTGTGCTTAACTGTGGCCTTCTGGCTTGTAGCGATGACCATGAGGTTTTTGCCAACCTCTCTCACTTGGGTGAGAATTGGATTTCAAACTCAATTTCTCTCATGGTGGGAGGTAGCTGAAACACCTGTTAATGTTTGTACTTTCCAGAGGTTCCTTTACCTCACGTGCTTTGAGAGTCCACCTTTCATGCACAGCTATGGTGTCAGCCAATGTCCAAAAGCCCTTGGCCATATTGTCCCCTGTTTTCTCTGAGACACGCTTCTTCAATTTCTACCTGCTCTGTGGCCACAGTTTCTGCCCCTTACACCTTAAACCAACAAGATAGTGGCTTAATGGTACTTATAGCTATTGTACACACTACTGATCATGGGGTTTACTCAGGGAAATACCTGCACAACAACGCAAACCTCTTTTTTTTAACTCAGGGATTCACACTTACTAGGTAGCAGCACCTCTACCACTTAAGCCAAGCCCCCAAACCAGGATTTACATCTTTCAAAAATTAAATTCTCTCTGGTTTCTGAGTTGATCACTCTCCAGTACTTGAAATAGTTGTGGTTTTTAAAAAATGATACGTTTTCAAACTTACAAAATGTTTTTGGCAGTACTTGGGGTTGAATTGAAGCCTTGAACTTGCTAGGCAGGCACTCAAACACTTGAGCTGTGTTGCTATCCTTTTTTGCTTGGCTTATTTTTGAGATAGGATTTCACCTTATGCCAGGGACAGCATGAACCTGGACTCTCCTATTCATTCTTCACTGCATAACTGGGATGACATTTGCACACCACTGTACCTGGCCATCAGTTGAGATGAGGTCTCTTTAAGTTTTGCTTTGGTTGGCCTCAAGCAACAATGCCTGCTGAGTAGCTGAGATTATAGACTTGAGCCACCACACACAGCTGGAGTTTATGGTTTTCTTTATGAAGGCTGGTGTGGTAGAAGAAAGAGTTCCTTGTCTCCTGCTTAATCTCTTTCCCTAAAAATCCTTTAATGGCCTGTATTTTATTCTAAAGTACAAAATAAATGGGGTTTTTAAGAGTTTGAATACAGTGGTCTGGGGACAGGAGGATGCCCAAGGCTTCAGTGAGTGGGAGTCTGAGGCCATGGTGGCTCCACTGACCATTGCCCGCCCCAAGCACTGGGGAAGCACAGAGCCTCCACCAGGAGTTGATTTGGAAATGTCCATGATGACCTGACTGAAAGAATCAGGATATAAAATCATATCCCCAATGTGAGTCCATATTTATTAAATTCTGCATATGTATGCAAACAAACAGAAGACTGAAAGTCACAAGAACATTAAGAAAGACTTCCTCTGCATGGAGTCATACATGTTTGCTTTTCTAATTTTCTCCTTTATACATACCTATGTTTTCTATTTTCAATAGAATACAATCCATATTTAAATTGAAAAAATCCATGGTTCTTCTTTAGGGACTTGCTCCACAGGGAGCAGGAGAAACCAGGAGTGCATATGAGTCAGGAGTGTGGGTCACCTTGGGGATTCCGGGACTGGGAATCCCCAAGGATTGCTTGGTATGGACACTCACATTAGTACAGAGTGCTTCTCCCAATCCTGGAGTGAATAGGGACAGCACAATACCGAATTTTGTCTTTAGATCTCATCTCTGAGAGCACCTCGACAGCATCTCTTCCCCTGGCATCAGAGTAGCAAGGCAGGCAGAGTCCACACATTTACAGGTCCAAGCTTGAGGATGGGTCCAAGACCATTACAGGCTCTTTGATGTCCTCATGTGCAAAGCTCAGCGGCTCCTGGCTTGAACTACACTCTTCTGCTCACTTTTATTCAAATGCCCGTGGTACTTTCCACAGAGATATGGGATGTGTTTCAGCTAAAGGAAAAACAGAGAATTCTCACTCTTCCTTTACTAACTGTGTTGAAAAATGGCTCTGCCTGACCTTCCCAGAACTCTGCTTAAAGATCTAATTGGAGGAAATAGTCATTGTTTCCCTCATTCATTGTGGTCATTCACTGATGCCTACTGGGTACCTGCCACGTGCATGGTGCAGGGATAGAAAAGAGCCAGACATTGCACTTGCCAGCAAGGAACCCAGAGTCTGCAGAGGACTGGGGGAAGAAAAGTCAATATGGGGCTGGTGGTATGGCTAATGACCTTCTGGCTAGCAGGCACAAAGCCCTGAGTTCAAATCTCAGTACTGCCAAAAACATTAAAGGAGAATAAGAGAAGTCAATATTGAGGAGAGACAGAAAAACTGACATGGAGAAGACAAGCCAACACAGGGTTGAGAGCAGGCAAGCCAACATGGAGGAGACAGACAAGTCAACATGGAGGGGAACAGAAAAGACAACATGGATGGGAGAGAGACAAGCCAACATGGATGGGAACAAATAATCTATAATAATATATAATCTATATATATAATAATATATAATCTATAATCTATAATAATATATAATATATAATAATATAATTTAAATAATGGATGGGGGGAGGGATAGATAAGCAGACAAGAGGACAGACAAGTCAACATGGAGGGGACATACAAGTCCAACATGGAGAGCTCAGACAAGATAACAGGTCCTCACAATTCAGGTCCTAAGAAAATCCCCAGGATCTTCAGATTGCTCCAGGCCAGGGGTGAGAGACTGGATAGTGAGTGGGATCTCAGGATCTTGTGAAGATTTGTCTAAGAAATCAGCTGCCCTTAAAGGGCCAAGAGTTCCATTCCCTCTCAGTTTCCTCTCTGTGGCCATGTCATCCCAACCACATGGGTTCTCACACCCTGCACCCAGCCCTGTTTTGTTATCTGTCAGGGGAAATGGCAAGGGATTGGGTTTCTATGAGGTTCCCTTCCAGAGACTTCTCTGGTGCCCAAACTTTCCTGAGCCCAGAGCCAGGTCTGACCAGGAAGCCACCAGCTGGTATTGTTGGAGTCCATCGAACAGAAAGGAAGGAAGAAGCAACCCTATATCCTGTCACACTGGGCCCACAGCAAGTTCATGTAGTAAATTTGGCAAGAGCCTTGTCAAAGTGTCTCCATTAAAGGTGGTAGAATTTGGAAACAGACTATTCCTGAAAACTTTGTTTACAGGACAACACATCCTCCTAAAGCCCCAGCTCCCATCAGCTCCCCAGCACTGGGCTAACCTGCATCTGTAACAGAGGCAAAGGCTGCCACTGTCCATGAACAGAGAACACAGTCACAAAGTAGTGTCACCCAAACTCCTGTAGTCCCCAGTGCCACAGAGCAGGGCAGTAGGTTCATGCAGGCTCATTTTCAGGACAGAAGTCTCCTGAGTGCGACTTTGACGTCCTTGTTCCTCAAAGTGTAGATGACAGGGTTCAGGGTGGGTGCCACAGACGTGTAGATGACAGACACCACTTTGTCCTTTTGCAGTGAGTAGCTGGACGAGGGGCGGATGTAGGTGTAGATGACAGTGGAGTAGTACATGGTGACCACCACGAGGTGGGCAAAGCAGGTGGAGAAGGCACGCCGCTTGCCCTCGGCCGAGCGGATATGCAGGATACTGGCCACGATGAAGCAATAGGAGAGGACTGTCACTGAGAAGTTCCCCACAGCCAGGAACACATCTACAGTGAAGGCCATGGCCTCGTTCAGGCATGTCGGGGCGCAGGAGAGCTTCAGAAGTGGGGGGATCTCGCAGAAGAAGTGTTCGACCACGTTGGAGCCACAGAATGGCAGGTGCAGCATGAGGCCAGTGTGCACACTGGTGTTGGTCAGACTGATGGTCCACACAACCATGGCCAGGAGCACACAAACCCAAGTGTCCATCCGCGTGCTGTAGTGCAGTGGCCAGCAGATGGCCACATAGCGGTCATAGGCCATGGCAGAGAAGAGCAACAGCTTGGCCCCCATTGACCAGGTGAAGAAGAAGAGCTGGGCCATGCAGCCCCAATAGGAGATGGTCCTCCCAGCCACCATGCAGTCCAGCAGCTTGGGCAGGATGGTGGAGGTGCAGAGGATGTCCACTGCAGCCAGGTTCACCAGGAAGAAGTACATGGAGGTGTGCAGGGCTGGGCTGGCGCTGATGGCCATCACTATGAGCAGGTTTCCAGAGAGGGCAGCAGTGTAGAGGCAGAGGAAGCCAAGGAAGAGAAGCCCTTGCAGGCGAGGTGTTTCTGAGAATCCCAGGATGAGGAACTCAGTGACCAGCATCTGATTCATTTCAGGACCGGAGTGGGTCTCAGATGCTCAGGGGCAGCTGCTTGGTGTTGGTGGCTCTGACAGACTGGAGAGAGAAGAAACACCACAGTTTCAGCTTATTCTGAAGAGCCCACCCCTCAATGTGTGTGCACACTTAGAGGCAGAATTTCAAACATGGGGTAAAAATGTAGCTCTGTGCAACCAAACACTGCAGGTAGAGACATTGTTCAGGGTGTGGTGACCTCCTTCTCCCTGTTCCCTGGGGACTTGGCTTCCTGCTTCATTTGGATGGGTCCTTTCCCAGCCCACAGGGAGCTCTTGGCATGCATAGGAAGGGGGTTTCACAGGGGACTGAGGTCTGCTTCCTTTTGGGAAATGGCAGAGGTCATGTTTACTGCCCATACAGCTGCTCAGCATGGCTAGGAACATATAAGGGAATGAGAAAAGCTATCAAACAAAATGCCCCCTACCTCATCTTGTCACATTCAACAGCACCTGTTGAGGTCAGCCAAGTGTCCTCACATGCCACCCGTGCACTTACCATCAGACATTGATGTCACTCAGCTGGTGTCACTGGATTTGGTGCAGCAAGACCTGTCTGTAGGTCAACCAGACCCTCCTCCCTCCCCTTGTGCAGGACTGAGCCCCTCTCAACTGCAGACCCTCTGCCCTCCCCCTATGCAGTTCCACCCACCCCAAAAACAGAGGTGCACCTGACCTACAGGTAAAACTTTTAGCACAGGATAGGGATCCCAGATAAATCTTAAACTGTCATCTCAGGCTCAAGTGTGCCAACTTCCAAATCATGAGATAATGCTTGGATTTTTATATAAGTTATTGCTTAAACTTGGGAATACTGTGCTTATTTTTAATTTTCCATTTGTAAATATATCACTGGACCACATCCACTTAATTTTAAAACATTAATGTCATACAGCTTTATAAAGCTGGGGCCTTGGCAAACTATTCCCTGGAGTTGGCTTAGCTCTTGTCTCTCCTCCTCTGTCTGCTTTAGGGGCAATATCTGGGAGGTGTACGACCTTCAGTGAATATTACAAGGACATGTTCCTGTGAGGATAGCCAGAGAATGACAGATGATGTCAGCCATGAGAATGTGCTTACTGCCATGAAAGGTGCTCATTCATTTCAGCCAGGGATGTGTTATACTGAGAAGGAAGGAGGACAGTGAGAGAGGAGAGAGAGAGACTGGGAGAGAGACAGAGAGAGACAGACACTGAGAAACAATATGTCATAAAAACAGACAGGAAAGGAAGGGGGACAGAAACAGAGACAACATGGCAGAAAGACAGATGCAGAGATAATCAGAGGGAGACAAAGACAAAGACAGAGATACAGAGAGAGTGAGAGAGACAGAAACAGCAAGACAGGGAAAGACAGAAACAGAGAGGCAGAAAGAGAGACAGATATGATACAGGGACAGACAGATAGAGAAAGAAGTAGAGACAAAGCACAGAGAGTCAGAGAGACACAGAGTCACATAGAGAGAGATACAGAGAGACACAGAGATTCACAGAAAGAGAGAGATAGAGAAAGACAGCAAAACAGTGAAAGAGACAGAGGCAGAAAGAGTCATAGAGAGACAGACAGAGATGAGACATGGAAAGACGGAAACAGAGACAAAGTGCAGACAGAGACACAGAGTCAGAGAGAGACAAAGACAGGGAAAGACAAGAACAGAGAGGCAGAGAGAGACAGAGACATTCAGAGTGAGAGACAGAGAAAGCAAGACTGGGAAAGGAGAACCAAACTGAGAGATTTTAGCTATAATTTGTCCAAGCTGCTCATTACGTTTTTTTCACTTGACTTCAGAACTTTTGTCCTCAAGAATGACAGCCAAAGGAGTCTCACAATCTTAGTCACAAAGCAGCATGCAATTACCCCATACCAAAACATTGTCATTTATATTCAACAAGTATGACTTACAGAATCACCATCCCATTTCAGCAGGGGCTTACAAAAGGTGGTGAAACCTGTCCTGGAATTCCTTCTTGGTGACCTCTCAAGAAACTTGTTTCCCACTATTGCAAAAGAAAATCTAGTCATCAGCTTTCTTAAAAGATGAAACTGCTTTAAGATAAAAATTTAAAAAGAGCAAAGTGGGTTACATCACCAGGTACAAGGGGAAAGTAGGAGGCCTGTGATGAGGACCTGGGCTGTGCACAGTCTGTAAGAGCCAGAGACAATGCTCACAGGGAGGTACTGGCCCTCAGGGACCAGTTAGGCAGAACCACTCTGCCCCGTTGGGCAGGATCCTCTAGGGAACTGACCAGGGCTCAGAACCGACAAGCTCTTCCCAAGGAGTTCAACTCTCTTGGAACAACTGGTGGTCCTCAGCTGGGATGGACATATGTTATGCTGTACTGTCCAGGGCTGGCTATCCAACATCTGTGTCAGGGACAGTGGGAAAGTTGGAGCTGACAGGCCAGCAATGGGATGGATGCTCATACCAAGGCAGACAAGCCTTCATTCCAGATAGAAGGCTGCAAAACGCCAACACCAGACCACTCATTTGGTCACTGGCACAGGCTGCTAGTGGGCATCACCTGGAGTGGCTCCTCAGAGTGGCTAATGGCAACATGTTGAAATCACAGGCTGTCAAGGCTATCAGCATTCTGGTCTTTTGTGACCATTTCCTTACACTTGAGCAAGTCTAGACATCACCTAAACCTGGCAACAGCTCATTTTTAGAACTGAAATTGTCCTGTCCTAGGCAAATGATACCCACCCAGGCTTATAGCCCTGAGGTTAAACAGACTATCCTGTTCCCCCAGAGAGGTCAGCTTACCACCATGGCTTTTCAGAGACCCAACCATTTGATGTGGAAATGTGGCCAGCTGGTCACCAGCTCTTCTCAGACCACAACAAACTGCTGACCTTGACACCTTGCCAGGTTAGGGCTGTGGCCATGAAAACATGTCAGGTTAGGGCTGACCTTGATGCTCACCTACACTGCCTCAGGACAAGGTTTTAGTCCTTAATCTTTCACTTTATCTTCCACCATCAGCATCTCACTGGGCTGCTTGCAGAGACAGGAGGGGTGATGGGGAACACCACGTGTGTTAGTTATCACCTGCTTCCAACCAGCATCTCTGGACCTCCTTTACCTCCTGATATGCATATGCACTGAAGCCAGTGCCCCTGGTTCTCACACACTATTCCAGCATGGGGACTAAATGCCCATACATTCATTAGAAATTTTTCAGTCATCGCTCTGCTCCAGGCCCCAGGCTATCTCTAAGGCGCAGTGATGGGCTGGCCATGACCTTCCCTCCCCATGAATCAAAACAAGTGTACCTGGCACCATGTGGAGAAGGCAACACAGTAAGGGGAACTAACAGGCCCATTTGACTGATGGAGGGGGTGGAGCTCACAGGGGAGAAGAAGGAAGGAAAAGAGATTAGTACAAGGGGAGCAGATCCAAACAGGACATTGGTGATACAGTGTGTAATCTGGCATTGCTCGGGGTGTGAAAAGGATCAATTCCTCCATCTGCATTTTGGAAGACAATCTGAGAAAAAGGAGGAAGGCTACCCCACAGCAACCTGTGCTTAGTAGGTCAGGCTCACTCTATTCCTTCCTACTCTAAGATCCAGGAGAGCTGGCCACATTTGCATTCAAGCCCTCTCTGGCTTCCTCTGTTTTCCCTTCTCTACACATCCCTTGGAGCCCTCAAGCAAAGGTTGGGTAAGGGTAGAAAGTGTCCGTGTCCTGAGCTGGACCTTGAGAACAAATCTGTTCATAGTCACATACACCAGGGCAACCTGCCTGGCCCATGAGGGAGCCAGGATTCAGACACTCACATCCTTCACAGTGATAGGACCCAAGGACCATTAGCAGTTTCAGATAACAAGGTAGCCCCAGAGTGTGCACTGGGCTATCTTACCCCACAGGGCTCTCCAAGTATACTGGCTCCCTCCTGATGGGCACTGAAAATGACAGTGTTTCCCTAGTTCATGAGATATGGAGACACACAGCCAAACCTGTGGACAGGGGTGTTCTTGCTGCAGGACTTTTTAGAACCTAGTTGTCATGGTGTGGATATGAAGCCCCTCCCAAAAGTCTCCTGTTGAAGACTTGGTCTCCACTGAGGTGGAGCTTTGGGGCAGTAATTGGATCATGAGGTTTTCCACCTAATTTAATTTATCATTGATACATTGATGGATTCAAAATTGGATGAGATTGTGTGAGAGGTGGTGAAAACTAAGAGGAGGCCCTATTTGGAGGAACTATGTCACTGGGGGTGTGCCCTGGAAAGGTATACCTTGTACCAATCCCTTCCTTTTTTTTTTTGCTTCCTGGCCATCATAAGGTAAGCAGTCTCCTCCATCACATGATGGAGGAGAACCACCTGATATTCTGTATCACCTGATGTCCAAAGCAATGGAGCCAGCTGACTGTGGTCTGAAATTGTGGACCAAAATAAATCTTTTCTACTTCAAGTTACTTTAAGTATATGGTCACAGTGGCCAAAAAACTGACTAATACAGAAAAATGTTACCAAGAATAAGAATTGCTCCTGTGACTGAACACACCATATGAGTCATAAACCTTTGAAACTAGTTTGTGGGAAGAGTTTAGAAAGGTTTGGAGATGCTGGCTGAAGAAGCCCTAGGATGTTGTTAGCATAGATTCCTGGGTTGTTCTAGTATGAGCTGAGAAGACAGAATGCTGATTTTCATGTAGACGATACTCATGTACTCATGAAGTTTAAGACAGAAGTGAGGAGTCCACTGGGATTGGACTGGAAGCCATTCATGTTACATTATGATAAAGAACTTGTCTTATGTTCAGCATAAACATCATGAGCAAGTTAATTTGGTGAAGGAATTTTCAAGGCAGCCCAGCACTCAGGCTACAGCATGGGTTTTGTTGGCTCTTCTTCACCAGATTTACCCTGAGAAGTGGAAGCAAAGCAGAGAAGAAGGATTTGAAGAATGTGAAGTTTGGCCAGATAACAAGCACATTTATAATTAAGGACAAAGATGGTGTGGTTGTTAAAAGGATTAGCATCATTAAAAAGAAGCCAAGACTGGAATTCCAAGATGGTGGCTAGAGGGAGGAAGCAGAAAGTGTGCCTCCTAAAGTAAAATCTTGGAGAGATGCTGGAGATATACCTTACAGGAAAAACCACTGAGAAGAGGCAAAACTTTGACTCCTCCACACCTCCAGCTGGTGCAGAGCATCTCCACTTCACATTGAACAGAGAAACCAGGAGGGCTCCCATTTCACCACCAGACAGCAGCACCCAGAAGGCTTGGGAAGACACGGAACACAAGGTGAGCTAAGGGGTACACAGTACTCCCACAGACAATCCTGGACCAGATCAGCATAGCCCCCTGGACAGACTGACCCCCACCAAAGGAAAAAAGAGGAAAAAAAACTAAATAATAAGCAATAACAACAAAAAAGACATGTAGCAAAGAGGCCATGGCATCCTGAGCACCGAAAGGGGGGGAGGGGAAATCCCTCCTGGAACTGTAAATAAACAAGCCGGCTGGAGAAGGCAGGAGAGGCAGCACATGCCCAGCAATCAGGAGCGGGAAAGCTTGTAAAAGCAGTGGTGGGAGGAAAACTCCACAGGAGAGGGGGAAGACCCACTTCCCATGTGAACTGTAAATAAACACGCAGGCCTGAGAAAGTGGGTGCAGTGTCACCTTCCCCAGTGTGCTTGGAAAGGGGAAGGCTTGTAGCAGTGCCTGTTGCGTGCGTCCAGGAGAACTCAGAGTAAACAAAGCCTGCGGGGCCAGGTGAGTATTAAGCTCACTCCTGAGATCTGCATAAATAAAACCTCCAGCAACAGCAAACTGACAGCAGCGAGCAGGTGAGCTGCAGCCTCAGATAGCCATTCGGAGAACTGTCTCCAGACTTTTTTTTTCTCTCTTCCTTTGATGAGACAACAACCGAACTACACCTGCAAGCTGAAAAACTTACTGAAACTGTTTTGCATTTGAACTTGGGAAACTTTGTGCTGTTTTTTTTTGTTTTGTTTTGTGTTGTTTTGTTTGGTTTGGTTTGGTTTTTTTTCCCCTTTGATGAGACAACAACAGAACTACTTCTGAGACACCATCTCCAGGATTGGAGGCTGAGAGATGAACATCAAAATTATTAAGACTGAAACTTTATTGCATCTGAGCTTGGAGATTTTTGGTTTTTTTCATTTTTATTCATTTTTTATTTTCAATCCTCTCTCTGTCTCTCTAAGGCCTGTTCAGCTTACTGTTGATTAGTACATGATCTCTCCCTGTTAATATCTTTGAAACTTTTTTGTTTGTTTCTTTGTTTTGTTTTTTTCTACTTGTTTGTTTATTTGTTTTTCCCTTTTTCTTTAACTTCTTTCCCTCTCCTCTCACCCTTCCATTCTAAATATCACCATTGTTAATATTACAAGCTAGAAAATACTTAATTGCACACAGTACAGGGACAACAACAACACCAAGGGCAATGACGGGAAGACAGAAAAAACATTGAAACCAATTTCCCCACAGCAAAAAATTAGTACAGGAACCAGAGGGAAATGAAGAAAACAAATACTCGGATACAGACTCCAAAAAAATGAAGATAAACTATGCCAAAGAACCCAATGAAGCCCACAAGAACAATCTAAAAAAAGAAATACTACAGGTACTCAATGAGAATTTTATAGAGATGATACTGGATATGGTCAACCAAAATGTACAGGAGACACTCAAGAAATTCCAAAACAACAAAAATAGAGAATTTGAAAAAGCACAAGAAAAAATAAAAGAAACCATAGAAGCACTGTATAAACATCAAAGTGAAACAGAGAACATGATTAATAAAGAGATAAATGAACTCAGGGCAAAAATAGACAACATTAAAGAGGAAACAACTCAGGACATGGAAAACCTCAGAAAAAACAATGAAACAGAATTGCAAAACAAAATGGAAGGTCAATCCAGCAGAATAGAACAAACAAAAGACAGAATCTCAGAACTTTAAGATGAAATGGTAATGAAAGGAAAAACCAAAGAAGTATTAATTAAACAACTCAAGACCTGTGAAAAGAAAATGCAAGAACTCACTGACTCCATCAAAAGACCAAACTTGAGAATCATGGGCATTGAAGAAAGAGAAGAGGTGCAAACAAAGGGAATGAGTAATCTATTCAACAAAATAATAACAGAAAATTTCCCAAATATAGAGAAATCTATTCCCATACAGATCCAAGAACCCTCCAGAACACCAAACAGACCAGACCAAAATAGATCAACCCCATGGCATATTATCATTAAAACAACAAATACAGAAACCCAAGAAAGAATACTGAAGACTGTAAGAGAGAAAAAACAAATAACATACAAAGGTAAACCCATCAAAATCACAGCAAACTTCTCAACAGAAACATTAAAAGCAAGAAGAGCTTGGGGTGAGATCTTCTGGGCACTGAATGAAAATAACTTCAACCCCAGGATACTCTACCCAGCAAAACTATCATTCAAAATGGGTGGGGCAATAAAAGTCTTCCATAATAAGCAGAAATTAAAACAATATGTGACCACAAAGCCACCACTACAAAAGATTCTTCAAGGGATTCTGCACACAGAAAGTGAAACCCAACATAACCATGAAAAGACAGGCAGCACCAAACCACAGGAAAAGAAAAAGCAAGACAGTAGAGAGTAACCTCAACTTAGGTACACACAATCAAACTTTCAAACAACTAAGACAACTAAATGACAGGAATCACCACATAACTATCAGAACTAACACTTAATGTTAACGGACTTAATTCACCCATCAAAAGGCACCGCTTGACGAAATGGATTAAAACAGAAGATCCAACAATTTGTTGCTTACAGGAGACCCATCTCACCAACAGAAATAAGCATAGGCTTAGAATGAAAGGATGGAAGAAGATTTACCAAGCCAGTGGCCCCCGAAAACAGGCAGGAGTAGCAATACTTATCTCGGACAAAGACCTCAAACCTACATTGATCAAATGAGATAAAGAAGGACATTCCATACTAATAAAAAGGGAAATAGACCAAAAGGAAATAACAATTATCAACCTATATGCACCCAATGTCAATGCACCCAATTTCATCAAACATACCCTGAAGGACCTAAAAGCATATATTAACTCAAGCACAGTGGTTGTAGGAGACTTTAACACCCCATTATCATCAATAGATAGGTCATCCAAACAAAAAATCAATAGAGAAATTCAAGATCTAAAATATACAATAGATCAAATGGACCTACTTGATGTCTACAGAACATTTCATCCAACTTCTACACAATATACATTCTTCTCAGCAGCCCATGGACCCTTCTCCAAAATAGATCATATCCTAGGGCACAAAGCAAGCCTCAGCAAATATAAGAAAATAGAAATAATACCATGTATTCTATCTGATCACAATGCAATAAAACTAGAATTCAACAACAAAACTAAAGACAAAAAACATGCAAACAGCTGGAAACTGAATAACTCATTACTTGATGAACAACGAGTCATTGATGAAATAAAAGAGGAAATTAAAAAGTTCCCGGAAGTCAATGAAAATGAAAACACAACCTACCAGAACCTATGGGACACAGCAAAAGCAGTCCTGAGAGGAAAGTTTATAGCCATGAGTGCATGTATTAAAAAGACTGAAAGACCCCAAATCGATGACCTAATGATACATTTCAAACTCCTAGAAAAACAAGAACAAGCAAATCCCAAAACAAATAGGAGAGAAATAATAAAAATAAGAGCTGAAATCAATTAAATAGAAACCAAAAGAACCATACAAAGAATTAATGAAACAAAAAATTGGTTCTCTCAAAAATTAAACAAGATCGACAGATCCCTGGCAAACCTGACTAAAATGAGGAAGGAAAGAAACCCAAATTAGTAGAATCAGGAATGCAAAAGGGGAGATAACAACAAACACCATGGAAGTCCAGGAAATCATCAGAGACTACTTTGAGAACTTATATTCAAATAAATTCTAAAATCTTAATGAAATGGACAGATTTCTAGACACATATGATCATCCAAAACTGAACCAAGAGGAAATTAATCACCTGAATAGACCTATAACACAAAATGAAATTGAAGCAGCAGTCAAGAGTCTCCCCAAAAAGAAAAGTGCAGGACTTGATGGATTCTCTGCTGAATTCTATCAGACCTTTAAAGAAGAACTGGTACCAACCCTCCTTAAACTGTTCCATGGAATAGAAAGGGAAGTAAAACTTCCTAACACATTTTATGAAGCCAGTATTACACTTATCCCAAAACTAGGCAAAGACACCTCCAAAAAGGAGAATTATAGGCCAATCTCCTTAATGAACATTGATGCAAAAATCCTCAACAAAATAATGGCAAACCGAATTCAACAACACATCAAAAAGATTATTCACCACGACCAAGTAGGTTTCATCCCAGGGATGCAGGGGTGGTTCAACATATGAAAATCAATAAACATAATAAACCACATTAACAGAAGCAAAGACAAAAACCATTTGATCATCTCAATAGATGCAGAAAAAGCCTTCAATAAGATCCAACACCATTTCATGATAAAAGCTCTAAGAAAACTAGGAATAGAAGGAAAGTACCTCAACATTATGAAAGCTATATATGACAAACCTACAGCCAGCATTATACTTAATGGAGAAAAATTAAAACCATTCCCTCTAAAATCAGGAACCAGACAAGGATGCCCACTATCTCCACTCCTATTCAACATAGTACTGGAATTCCTAGCCAGAGCAATTAGGCAAGAAGAAGGAGTAAAAGGAATTCAAATAGGTAAAGAAACTGTCAAAATATCCCTATTTGCAGACGACATGATCCTATACCTTAAAGACCCAAAAAACTCTACTCAGAAGCTTCTAGACATCATCAATAGCTATAGCAAGGTAGCAGGATATAAAATCAACATAGAAAAATCATTAGCATTTCTATACACTAATAATGAACAAACTGAAAAAGAATTTATGAAAACAATTCTATTTACAATAGCCTCAAAAAAAATCAAATACCTAGGTGTAAACCTAACAAAAGATGTGAAAGACCTCTACAAGGAAAACTATACACTTCTGAAGAAAGAGATTGAGGAAGACTATAGAAAGTGGAGAGATCTCCTATGCTCATGGATTGGTAGAATCAACATAGTAAAAATGTCGATACTCCCAAAAGTAATCTACATGTTTAATGCAATTCCCATCAAAATTCCAATGACACTCATTAAAGAGATCGAAAAATCTACCATAAAATTTATATGGAAACACAAGAGGCCACAAATAGCCAAGGCAATACTCAGTCAAAAGAACAATGCTGGAGGTATCACAATACCTGACTTCAAACTATATTACAAAGCAATAACAATAAAAAAGCACAGTACTGGCACAAAAACAGACATGAAGACCAGTGGAACAGAATAGAGAACCCAGATATGAAGCCACACAAATATAAGCAACTTGTCTTTGACAAAGGAGCTAAAAATATACAATGGAGAAATAGCAGCCTCTTCAACAAAACTGCTGGGAAAACTGGTTATCAGTCTGCAAAAAACTGAAACTAGATCCATGTCTATCACCCTATACCAATATTAACTCAAAATGGATTAAGGATCTTAATATCAGACCACAAACTCTAAAGTTGATACAGGAAAGAGTAGGAAATACTCTGGAGTTAGTAGGTATAGGTAAGAACTTTCTCAATGGAACCCTAGCAGCACAGCAGCTAAGAGATAGCATAGATAAATGGGACCTCATAAAACTAAAAAGCTTCTGCTCATCAAAAGAAATGGTCTCTAAACTGAAGAGAACACCCACAGAGTGGGAGAAAATATTTGCCAGCTACACATCAGACAAAGGACTGATAACCAAAATATTAGGGAACTTAAAAAAACTAAATTCTCCCAAAACTAATGAACCAATAAAGAAATGGGAAAGTGAACTAAACAGAACTTTCTCAAAAGAAGAAATTCAAAAAGGAAAGCTAAACATTGATCTACCATTTGATCCAGCAATACCACTCTTGGGGATATACCCAAAAGACTGTGACACAGGTTACTCCAGAGGCACCTGCACACCCATGTTTATTGTGGCACTATTCACAATAGCCAAGTTATGGAAACAGCCAAGATGCCCCACCACTGATGAATGGATTAAGAAAATGTGGTAGCTATACACAATGGAATTTTATGCAGCCATGAAGAAGAACGAAATGTTATCATTCGCTGGTAAATGGATGGAATTGGAGAACATCATTCTGAGTGAGGTTAGCCTGGCCCAAAAGACCAAAAATCGTATGTTCTCCCTCATATGCGGACATTAGATCAAGGGCAAACACAACAAGGGGATTGGACTTTGAGCACATGATAAAGTGAGAGCACACAAGGGAGGGGTGAGGATAGGTAAGACACCTAAAAAAGTAGCTAGCATTTGTTGCCCTCAATGCAGAGAAACTAAAGCAGATACCTTAAAAGCAACTGAGGCCAATAGGAGAAGGGGACCAGGAACTAGAGAAAAGGTTAGATCAAGAAGAATTAACCTAGAAGGTAACACCCACGCACAGGAAATCAATGTGAGTCAATGCCCTGTATAGCTATCCTTATCTCAACCAGCAAAAACCCTTGTTCCTTCCTATTATTGCTTATACTCACTCTTCAACAAAATTAGAGATAAGGGCAAAATAGTTTCTACTAGGTAGCGAGGGGGTGGGGGAAGACAGAGGGGGCTGGAGGTAAGGGAGGGGGTGGAGAAAGGGGGGAGAAATGACCCAAACATTGTATGCACATATGAATAAAAAAAAAGAAATAGCTTACTAAGGCCAGAGTTTTAGAGAATGTTTTAGAATAAAAATTGTCAGGATATTAAAGTATGTGGGGTAGGGGTGGGGATGGAGTTGGAGGGAGGTGGCCCAAACAATGTATACACATGTGACTAAATGTAAAAAATGATAAAATACATAAATAAAATAACATATGTGTGTATATACACTATGAAAAAAAAAAGAATTCAAATACTTTGCACCAGTACATAGGAAAGATGCCCTGAGGGATCTCAGAGTCCACACATTGCATTTGAAGTCCCTCCCTTGAAAAGAGAGAGCCACTAAGGCACCCTGCTTGCACAGGGCTGCCTACAAAGTTGTTTCCCCAGGATTTGTTACCATGTGTTCAGTCATCCAGACACAAAGAGACAACTGCAACCATGGGCCAAGGAGACGTGACCACTGCTCAAGCTGGTAGCAGATCTTGGTATCATCCATGTAGAGCTGGTTTATAGGCATGCAGAATGCAAGAATTTCGGGGTCATAGAGGCCTCAACTCTCAATGGAAGGCCTATGAGGCCATACAGTGTGTAGCAGGGTTGCTATTCCTGCTGGCAGTCCCTGAGCGGGACATGGTGAAGCTGTGAGAATGAAGCCAAAGATGCAGTGGAGAGCCAACCAAGTTGGAGATCAGAAATGTGGAATGTCTGCTGAAAAAAGCAGCAGCAGTGAGTAGAACTAGCCCAGGAGAAGCCATGTGGGCCAATCCTGCAAAGCCACAGGGGAGGGCTGAACATCAAGCCAGGATATGCCCCAGATGCTGGACAGCTACAGGATGTTTTGAGCTTCAGGTTTAATGTTTGCCTTACTGGATTTTCCTTCTTGCATTTGTCCCTTTCCCTCTTCCTAGGCCCCTATTCCTCCCTTTTGGATGGGAGGGTTTTGATGTCATTTACTCTGTGCCATTGTACGTTGGAAATTGTGGGACTTGTTTTTTTTTTATTTTTGCAGAGGTTCACAGCTAAGAGTTTGCTTAGAGTCTCAGAACAGACGCTTTCAGGCAATGCTGAAACTGTTAAGACTATGCAAACTCTTAAAAATGGACTGAATGCCCATGTGGGTCTGAAAGCCTGAAAGAGGCAGAGGAGATATGGACCCAAAGTGTGACTGAGGCCTCCCTCCAGGCATGCACCCAGGTGGAGACTCACTGAAATGCTTCCAACAACACACTGTAAACTGTGGGAATGGGGCAGTGACCTCATTACTGCTGCTCTCCCAGTGTTCTTAAAGTCATTTTGACTTCCTCTTTGACCAAATCATTTGAATGAATGTTTTTCAGCATCCAAGCAGTTCATTATAAAGTTACCTTTTGTTATTAATTCTAACAATGCTGATGCCATAGTTTGGACCTGGGTGTCTCCCAAAGGTCCACGTGTTGAAGGCTTCGTCTCCAGCCTGTGGTACTGTGGGAGGTGTGGACACTTAGGAGGTAGGGCTAGTTGGAAGAAGTTAGGTCACTGCAGAGGGGTTTGAGGGGAACACTAGGGCCTGATCCCTTCCTCCCTCTCTTTTTCACTGTTCATAAGGTGAATGAGCTTCCTCTGCCACACTCTCTGCCATGATGTGATGCTTCACCACAGACCCAAAGGCAATGGGACCAGCCAGTCATGGAATGAAACCTCCAAAAGTTGAAGCCAAAATATACCTTTCCTTGATGAATCTCAAGTATTTGTTATAGTAATGAACAGCTGAGGATGGCAAAGGCCATGTAGACAAAGTGTTTTATTTAAAGCCCGCTCTATTTCCTTGTGGTCCAGTGTGGACACAATGACAGAATGGCCAGATTCCTGCTGTTCTGTGAGTGAGCCAGTACTGCTCCAAGTGTTGTATGAGAACCTTCTCAAGTTCTCCGTCTCAGCTAGACAGGATCAGGCTTTAAATGTTCTGTGGGTGTTAGTCCTTGGATCTGTATGGACATGAAGAAAGGTTACAAGTTTTATCAGACTTCCACACGTCACTCTTTCCTTTCCTGAAAACTGGCAGTAATGACAGACACCACTTCTTGACACAGCAGCACTCAGATTTTAATTTCCTTTTTATTATTACTAATATCTGAATTCTGAGAAAATTTTAGCAAAATCTTCTTGCTCTGGTTGATTCTTCTTAGGTTTTACACAGTTTTTCATTTCTGTTATTTAATGCAATGGAGAAAAGCCAAAAACCAACCTCAGAAGTTTAAGCCATTTTCTCATTCAAATCTATGGTGTGAAAGTTGTTGGAATCAAAGCAGAGTCACCTTAGGTCAACCCTAACAGAAATAAACAAGTAAGGCCAGGAGGCTGTGCCTGAGAGTAACTGTCACAACTGCATCAGAGCACAAGGATATCTGGACCCCATCTGGCAACCTTGGCTGCTGCCATCCTTGTTATTAGTCCCAGTGGCCATAGATCATCATTTTAAAATATCTGATGTGAAGTTCTACACCATCTCCCCAGATCACCACAGAGGGATCAAGATTCAATGTGTGAATCCTTGGGGCAAACTGTCTGGAGTTCTTCACTGTGATGAGTGAGTGGTGAGAGTGGATATCCCCACCTTGTTGATTTTTGCAAGAGAGCCCTGAGTTTTCCCACGAGTATCACATTAGCTGTAGGGTTTTGCCAATGCTGCTTATCAAGTTGATGGAGTTCCCCTCTATTTCTATTTTTCTGAGTTTTTCCCTTATGCATGGGCATTGGTTTTTGCCAAATTTTTTTTTCTTCAGATTTGTATGATCATGTGATTTAGAATATTAATATGGGAGTTACATTGCTTGATTTTTGAATAGTGAAATACCCTTGCATCCTTGAAATGGATTCTACTTGCTCATAGTATATGGTTCTTTTCATGGGTATCTTGGTCAGCCCCAAAGCATCTGACTCTAAGAAGGGAGCAGCATGTTGACTCTTCCTGGCCATGCATGTTCTCATTGTACCCCTGAACCTGGCCATCTTTGCTCTGGTCAGGTCTCCCAGGTGCCTGCAAACATCCATGTGCTTCTTCCTCTGCAATCTCTCCTTCCTGAAGATCTGGTTCGCCATTGCTGGCATACCCAAGATCCTCTCAAGGTGGAGCCATCTCTTTGGTCACCTAGACATGCATATGTACTTTACCTTCTCATTGGGCCTTACTGAGTACTTTCTGCTGGCCATGATAGTCATCTGCTACCTGGTCATCTGCCTGCCACTGCTTATGGTAACATCACGATGCCTGGGCTGGCATGTGGTTCCCCTACACTCCTGGCTACGTGGTTTCTCTGCCATCATCATGCCTGCTGCCCTCATCACACACCTCTCCAGTGGCTTGCACATCATGAACCATTTCTGTGACATTATGCCTTGGATTGAGCCATCCTGCACCAATGTGTGGACAGTGGAGCTAGGGTTCTCTGATGGACAAGTTATGTAACCACTTTGAACCTCTGCATCTTCATAAGTGGGACTGTCACCATGTAAGCATGAGGAGCCCTTGTAAGTACCAATGACTTAATGTGTTCAAAGAGTTTAGAACAAGCCCCCAGAGATGGTGTTATTAGTATCATTTTCATAATTTATCAGACAAAGCAGTGCAGACTTTCCTCTTGTCTCCCTCACTTGACCTCAAACAAATGACAGGAGGGTGCCTGGACTTGGCCAAGCCCAGGAGACACTGAGAGAGACTTTACCTTGGGCCACTTGGGAGTTGTGACCACAGGTCCACTCAGGGCAATGGGGCCATCTTGAAGCTCACCCAGACCCAAGGCATGAGCTGCCAAGCTTGTCCAGCCTGGTGGTGTGCTGAACCAGAGCCACTGTACACCACTTAGACCCCTATACTGCTCATCAGGGTTTGGTAGAGCCATAGGGGTGCTGGAGATGACCGCAGCAGAGCAGAGCCTGCTGGGGGACCTCAGTCTCAGCTCAATGCCACTTCTGGGACCCATCACAGACCCATGATTAACACTTCCCTGGCCTTACCTTCCATCCCTGCCCATTCCCTGGTTCCATCCAGTCTGGGACCTGTGTGCTCCACCCCTGGTTCTCAGCATCACTGTTTTCCAGAGAGGGAGGTTGTGAAGGTGATCCCTGCTGAGAGTGGGGACATAGGTGCTGGCAGAGACCTGGAAGAGGTCAGGGTTCCTCGGGCGCCTTCTCCAGGGACCAGAGTCAGAGGATACTCTGAACCCTAGGGCTCTCACATTCATCAAGGCTCACTTGCTCAGCTGAGCTCACTCAGCTGGACTCACACACTCAGCTGGACTTACACTCACCTGGGTTCACACACTTGTCTGAGCTTGCACACTCAGCTAGGCTCACACACTCACCTAGGTTCACACACTTGTCTGAGGTCACACACTTGGCTGGACTCGCACATTCAGCTGGACTTGCACATTCAGCTGGACTTGCACACTCACCTGGGCTCTTACACTTGTCTGAGCTCCCACACTCTGCTGGGCTCGCTCACTCACCGTCCTGGCTGCTGCACTTGTGTAGTCTGTGCTTTTGTGAAGTTACTTTCTAAATGACAAATTAAAGAGCACCAAGTTCATTAATTAGTGTTTTTGCTAACCCAATGGGGAAGTTAGTTAGTCATGCACCAAACTGGTGTGGCTAGATGGCCTCCCAGTCACAACCCAAAGAACCAGGTGACAGAGGGATGGCAGTTCATGATGTATGTTTCACTGAGCAGCCTCGTCTGCTCTGCCTCGTTGCTGCTACCAGCCAGAGGCTCAGAGACTCTGAGTGATGCCCCAAGGCCACAAAGCAGGGACAGACTGTGGGGAGCCCCTCAGCTGCCCACATGATCTCCATCCCCACATGACCCTGCTCCCACAGACTTCTCTGTTGATTCCTTTCCTTGTAGACTGTGGCCATCAGAGGGTTACCCTGGGGGGAGCCAAGGGGGCAACAGGAGTGATCAGGGCTCTTCTGCACCCCATGCCCCAGCTCTCAGCAGCCGTCCCTGCACCCTACCCCACTCCATGTCAGCAGACTATGGGAGAAGAGTCCTCTGAGGACTCCTTAGCTGGGGATGGAATGTGGTCCATCCCCATCCCCCCTCGCTGCCAGTAAGGGTCCCTGGCAGTGCAGAGACATCTGATGTGGCCTAGAGCAAAAGTCCTCACCCTCCATCCAATGTCCCTCATCCTGTATTTTATTTCTTTTTTTTTGGTTGTACTAGGATTTGAACTCAGAGCATCACACTTGCTAAGCAAATGCTGAACCACTTGAGCCACACACTCAGCCTTTTTTTTTTTTTTGCTTTAGTTATTTTCTTAATAGGATTTTGTGCTTTTTGCCCAGGACTGGCCTTAGACAGTGCTCCTCTTACTGCCTCCCACATAGCTGGGACCACAGGCATGCACTATCGTACCTGGTTTATTGGTTGAAATGGGGTCTTGCTAACTTTTTGGCTGGGCTGGTCTTGAACCTCAATCTTCCCAAGCTCTACCTCCCAAGTAGCTTGGATTACAGGCATGAGCCATTGCTCCAGGCCACATCCCAGCTTTTCTTGGGTGATAACAGGAGGTGATGTGATGAGTCCTGTGTAACCTCAGGAGAAGAGTTTGGGGAAAACACAATCCTATAGAGCCCACAAGCTGGTGCATTCTGTTCTCACCATTTCCAGGGAAGGCAGCCTGCCTCTCTTTGGTGTCTCTCCCAGGAAGCTGGCATTTTGGGGTAGAATTTCTCAAGCTTAGAAATAAGACAGTTTTTGAAGGCTATAAAAGAACACCATCTTTTATTATGTTCTAGTGAGGAAATCTATCCATAAGTGTGGGATGCTGTGAGCTGCTGCGCTGGTCCAGGACAGCAGGTAGGAGCTTGTTGCCATGGCAGTTGGCAGTGGGGAGGAGTGGATGGAACCAAGAAGGGTGGAGACTTTGGGGCAATGAATGGATCTTCTGATGCTATGCCCAGCCTTGCACACCTGGAATAAATCCCACTTGGTTACAGTATATAAATTTTTAAATACCTGTCAGTTTGCTAACATACATATTTTAATTATATTTTTATTAGTAATAATTGTATATGCTTATGGGGTACATTGTGGTACTTCTAGGACGTGTTTACACTGTGGAACAAGCAAGACTTGCTAATATTCTGTGGGGGGAGGATTTTTGAATCTTTTGTCTCTGTAAATATGACCTGTAGTCTCTTCTCAGTGTCCTTGCTTAGTTTTGATGTGAGGGTGATGCGGGCCTTGCAGGATGAGTCAGGAAGTGTCCTTTCTTGTCTGTTCTCTGAGAGAGATTGTAAGAACTGACACGTTTGATAGAATTCACCCAACTTGGCCTGCAGCTTCTCTTGTGGAAAGTTAATTATCTATTCAATTTCTGTTTTGTGTTGTTACTAAAGCCCACATGCCAGGAAGGAGCCGTGTTGGTGGTTTAGTGTATATTTAGATGCTTTTAAATACTTTTCTGGTCATATCCTCATTGCTGTTATAAAAATGTGATCACCCAATACCAAAAGTTTGCCTCTTTCTATCAAGGATCTGTGTTTATCTGCCAGTGTTGCTAGACCCTTGACTGAAGTCCTAAGGACAGTGGTCAGTGGGTCAGCACAGTCATCCACCCACCTCCAGCTCAATCAGAGAGCCAGACCCCACCCACCCACCCACCCATCCATCCACCTACCCATCCATTTACTCATTCATCCACCCTTCCATCTCCTCATCCATTCACCAATCCATACATCCATCCATTCACCAATCCATCCACCCTTCTACCCACCCATTAATTCATCAATCCATTCATCTACCCACCCACCCACCCTCCCACCCATCTATCCACCTACCCATCCATTTACCCATTCATCCATCCTTCCATCTCCTCATCCATTCACCAATCCATACATCTACCCACCTATCCATTCACCATCCATCCATCCATTCACCAATCCATTCACCCTTCCTCCCACCCATAAACTCACCAGTCCATTCATCCACTCACCCACCCACCCAGTCACCAAATCATCCACACACATCCACCCATCCACTTGAGGATTAGAGGTTTGAGACTTGGGACTACCTTCCAAGCACTGGAGAAAACATGGGTTCTTCCTCCGGTACAGACTTTGGATGTTGCCATTGGTCTGTGTCCAGGAGTAAGAAGCTCCAAGCTCTGCTATCCCAGCATTACCGACCTCCTTCCTTCAAGGGTGTCATGTGCTTCATCCTGACTTCACGTATTTCTTCTCAGTTTCTAGTCTAACAGGGTATTGGTGTGGACCACTCTCTCTCCTAAGGTCTATGTGAGATTTACCTGGCCATGCACTAATTCTGGGACTTATAGGCTAAGTCCACTTACTAGTTGGAGACTGTCTTTGGTCCTATTATTTTTTGTGGTATTGCTCTGTAGAACTTTTAATCAGTCAGTTGACAAACACCTCTGGCACCCAGGTGCCAGAGCCCAGCTCAAGTGAATGGCCTCACTCTTATTCCATTTCAGTGACTCTGGCCCAGGACTCCTGTCTCACCTCAGCAGAAAGATTTCCTCCCTTTTTTGGTGGGAGTTTTTGTGGGCATTTGGGGTCACAGATCAAGAACAATTGGGGAATACACTTTTGTTCCCATTGAAAAGTAAAATATGTTTATATTTAAGATCAGAATTCATATTAAATCTTAATTATCTCGTTGGTGTTCATGTGTTTTCTTTGATTCTGGTTAGGTGCCTATTTCACTGGTAGATGAATTCATTCTGACTCTATTCCTGCTCTTCCAGGACTGAGTTTCCTGGGATTGCTCAAGCTGGTGGCTTCTCCTCAGCTTGCTCAGAGAAGGCTAACTGGCTGTAAACAAGCTCTGGAGCTCAGCCTGACAGAGGCTGACAGTTTCTTGCTGTGAGAACATGTGGTATACCAGGCAGGGCTCTCAGAGCAGTCTTCCTCCACAGGGAACAAGGGACCAAAGCTACTCCATTGGAGTTGTTGTCTGGTGGGCAGAGGGCTCAGGGAGAGTGTAAGAGGCCCCTCAGGCCATCCCATGGGCAAGGGGGCTTCAGGAAGCCCTTAGCTCCAAAGGAGGGCAAGAGAGTGGACTGCAGCTGGGCCTCTTCCCAGAGGTAACCCCACAGCAGGAGAAGTGCTGGTGGAGTCTCCCATTTCCTTTTTTGGCATGTGAGTTTGCCACCTTTTGCCCCCAGAGTTATGGGATGAGACATTCTTTATTTGTCATAACAAATTACAGTCAACACTTGCTACCTCTTCAAAATATCCCTGAGAAACAAAACAAATGAACAAAAGAATTGTGGAAGCCAGCCTAGCAATCTAACCTGAGGTTCTGCCCCAGAGAACAGCTGAGGTCTGGCCCTGCCTTACCCCAAGATGTCTCCATCCCTGCCATCTGCCATAAAAGCCACTGCTGAAGCTATGCCTGTGTTACATGAGCACAAGACCCTGTTCCATTTCCAAAAGGCTGGACCCTCAGATCCCTGGAGGAGGCTGGGCTCTCCTGACCATGGCCACCCTGGGACTCCTCGGGGAGTTTGTCTGACAACACCTGGTATGGGGACAGGGTTGCCTGGGTTGAGTGCTGAGGATAGATATCTCCAACTTCAGAGTTCTCTGGACCCACATGGCCACCAGGATGTCCCTCACTTAGGCAAGTTGTATTCTAGAAGCTGAGTTTCCCTTGATCACACATCCACTGATCCAGTGGTCCACACATAAGCCAAGGCAGGCACCATGTGATTCCTGGTGAATGACAAAGCCTGGTGCTCACTCTCAGGTCAGCACAGAACACACATAGCTGGGCACTCCGGGATTGGGCTTAGGTGAGCCTGATAAATCTTGCAAGTGAGCCCCCTCTCAGCAAAGGGGGCTGGGTGTGCTGGATCCAGGCCAAGGTAGCATGTGCCAATGACCCAAGACCGTAGGTGTGGGCACTCACTCACATACAGGCCAGCATCCAGGTGTGGTTTTGTGGGAGCAGAATTGTGTCAGCTCTGTCTTCAAAGGAGGCTGCAGGAAACAGTCGTGCAGGGCCTGGCAGTGGGTTGCCTTTCTCTGGTCTGATGTGGATGCCCAAAACTCTCAAGTTAAACAGCTGGGTTCCCAGGTGTCTCCTTACTTCAGTGAAAGAGGTAGGTTTCTCAGGTAGATGACAACTCCTGTCTTCAGTTCCCTGAAGTGTAGTGATGAGGTCCTGGGTAGAGTCAAGGGCATAGTTCAATCTTGTATCTGTTAATTTCTCAAGACAAAAATTGGCTTCATTTGCCCTTCTTTTGTTGTTGGCCTTTCTCTAGCTCGTTGGCTTCTGGCATTACAACAACTCAGAACAACTGCTGGATACTCTTCTTGACCAGTCTTCCAGTGACCTAAGCTCTTCTGAGGGGGCCTGAACCAACCACATACCAAGTTTGCTCCTTTTGAGAGTGTTTTGTGTTGCTGGTTGTAGAAGGACTGCAGAACTCTCGCTTTGGCAGAGATTTGAAAGATGAGTTTGGGAGGATGATCACAGGACCAGACACCCCTTGGAGGTGACCAAGGTGGGCACATGGTCTGGTGACCCCTGAACACTGGGGGATGAGACGTTACAGGGAAGATAAACAAGGGAGGGTCATAAGGCTAGCTAAACCTACCCTTCATTCAAGATGGCCTGAGACGTACACAGAAGGAGAGAGAATGGTATCGCAGACCCCTAAACCATATGCTTTGATGGATTATGATCCTACACCTGATCTCATCTTGTCCTGACCTCTTCTCCCCTCCTCTGCTGGTTTAGGCAACTTTATTTTTATTTTTTTTCTTTTTCTTTTATTATTCATATGTGCATACAAGGCTTGGGTCATTTCTCCCCCCTGCCCCCACCCCTCCCTTACCACCCACTCCGCCCCCTCCCTTCCCCCCCCCTCAATACCCAGCAGAAACTATTTTGCCCTTATCTCTAATTTTGTTGTAGAGAGAGTATAAGCAATAATAGGAAGGAACAAGGGGTTTTGCTGGTTGAGATAAGGATAGCTATACAGGGATTTGACTCACATTGATTTCCTGTGCGTGGGTGTTACCTTCTAGGTTAATTCTTTTTGATCTAACCTTTTCTCTAGTTCCTGGTCCCCTTTTCCTATTGGCCTCAGTTGCTTTTAAGGTATCTGCTTTAGTTTCTCTGCGTTAAGGGCAACAAATGCTAGCTAATTTTTTAGGTGTCTTACCTATCCTCACCCCTCCCTTGTGTGCTCTCGCTGTTCTTGTGCTCAAAGTCCAGTCCCATTGTTGTGTTTGTTAGGCAACTTTAACACACAGTGCAGCTTTATCCACATAGAGAACTTAGGAGACAAGGACCATTTTGATAACACAGGAATATTATTATTAGCCCTGAAAATAAATAACAGTGGACACCTGCTGAGAGACATGTGCTGAGGGACACCTGCTGTGGTAATGTGCTTAGGGGACACACACTGACAGGACACCTTCTGAAGGTACTCCTGGTATGATCACCTGCTTCTGACTGGACTGAGGGCCCTGGTCATACCTGCTTGTTGCCCTTGACCATATTTCATGACATTAGCCTCAGCCATCTTGCTGCCATTGTCACAGCCTCTCCATGCAGCAGGTGGCAGCAGTGTCACCTGCAGGGAGCTGGGTCAAGACAGCTCTGGTCCCTGAGCTGAGCACCTGCCCCTCAGCACTTCCACAGCCCCAGGGCAGCCCCACCCTTTGTCCCTTCCTTGACCTCCTCCACCCATGGGGCTGGCAAAACTGTGTGACAAATGTGTTTTAATTCTGAGCTTGTTTCTGGTTTTACAAAAAGTTTTTGTGCTTTAGGCCACTGGGGAATAGTGCACAAACCTCTTGGTACCCAATCAAATTTACAGTTTACAAAGATCGCAGCCAACTTTTGTGAGAAGTCTTAAGAGCGGTGGGAGGGGGGTGTCAGGGGCGGGAAATAATTTGTTGCTTGCCCTTGGGCACCATTAAAAGAGGGCAACAGGGTTATGGGCACTGAGCAGCCATGGGGGCCGTCTCACCAGGCTCCCAGTCTGTCAGAGTGTTTGTGGCTCTGGCTCATTAGGCAGGGAAGGCCCCAAGGTGCCATCATGGATTGCAAAGTCTATTCCAATTACAATGCTTCAAATTTGCCATGGTGGAATTCAGCTCAGAGGAGATAATTAATTTCAAACAAGCAATTATGTATCAGACAATTAGCCTTCCTGAGGGATGGGCTGTAGGCAGTAGAGGCAGAAAGGCAGGGAGAGGTGAGCTCATCTTGGAAGAGGTCCCTTCTCTCAAAATGCCACCCAGGGAGGGCTGCGAGGAGGTGGGTCAAGGGCTCCCCAGTTTGGCAAACACCTTGGTGCCTGGATTTTGTAGAATTTTCCTGAAATGAGTTGCTCCCTCTGGCCTGGGGACTGCACTTGAGCTCACCCTGAAGGCTCCTGTCTGTCACAGACTAAAGCACACACCTGTGGACCAGGAGGCCAGCCTTTCCTGGACATGCTCAAGTCATGAAAAGGGTTCTGGACTCTGACTCCTTTAGGGTGTTGTGACTTTCAGCCATCTCTGAATTCTTCCACAACCTGTGTTTTAATTGATTAAATGTTTTTTCTGGGTATGTAAACTTCTTATTGAAGTATAACATGCATTTAGAAAGTACCCAAGTCATAAAGGTATGATTTCACAAGTTGTCATAAACTGAACACACCCATGAGAGCTGCACCCCATCCAGAACTGTCCCCAGAATGGACCCACCACACCCCACCCCACCCCACACCAAGCTCTTTCCATTTTCTGTTTTGGTCTTCACACAGAACATGCTCTACCCCTTCTGGCCTCTCCAGCCATCATCTACAGGCCTCCTGTGGGGTTGTTGCGGGAAAATCACCAGACCATCGAGAACAAGATGGAGGAAAGGAAGTTCATTATGCTAGCGGGCCAGCACCTGGTTATCTCCAAAATGGTGCCGGCCCCAAGCTCAGGGTGGTTGGGGTTTTTTATATCTAGAAAAGCAGCAGCAAGCAAGCAGGGAGTACAGAAGCAGACATGCCAGTTAGCTTTTCAAAGTTACAATATATCATGTCAGCACACCTGTGGACAAAGGCCATCCGCAGTTTCTAGCAGGATAGCTGGATGCAGGGGCCCCGGCAAGGGGGAAGGGCTTTACTCGTCTTTGATCCTTTCCACAGCTTTGATCTTTCTCTGGGTTTCCATATCATTCCCTCCTCTTATCCATCATAATCCCTTATGACCGTTTGGGGAAAGTCATCTAGGGGCAATCTTCAGTACTACCTCACTAACTATAATTTAACAGCGTCCACCCGGTTGCAAATGGACCTGGCGAGGAGGTTTATCACACAAGACCTTAGGGGCAGTAGTAAGAGAAGCACAGTAAGTGGGCCTGTCAGGGGAGCAATCCATGGGGCCCAGTTCCTCCATCCTGTGCTCCAAAATGTTTCCCGGTTCCTTGTCTTGATTCTTTTCAGCAATTGGCGAGTATTTTCTCTTATTATCCCCAAATGGTTTGCATAGAAGCAACATTCTTTCCCTAGAAATGCACAAATTCCCCCTTCTTCCACAGTAATGAGGTCTAAGCCCCAGGGGTTTTGCAAGACCATGGCTGTTAGTGAGTCAAACTGATTTTGTAGGGTCACAATGCTCTGTTGTACTAATCTTAAATCCTCACGGATTTGTTCAGATAGCTGGCTATACTGGACTTGTTGGAGACCAATGGCAGTAGCCCCTGTAGCTGTTGCTCCTGCCAGGGCGACTCCCAGAAGTACTGGGAGAAGGATGGGGTCCCACTGGAAGCGGGTCCAACCGTCAGTCCGCTGGTTCAGGTACTGAGCAATTTCAGTCCCAGGCAGTATGTCCAGGTCCAGGACTAGGAAAACTAAGGCACAGTCCCCCCCTGGATAACAGGTATGGATCCCGCTCTGGCAGGCAAAGTAAGTTCCATTGGGCGCCTTGGCTCCTTTCACCAAATTAGTGCTTTTCCCTTTGCCAAAGCATTTAGTTTCTCCAATTATTTGGACAGCTGGGCCCGTGAGGCAGGTATTGTCACACTGAGTAGAGTTGCCTAGGCTTAGCCTATGTATTTCTGATATGTTAGTCAGACCCACCCCAGCATATGACACTCAGACAAATCCAACAGTCTTTACCTAGTTCAGGGTCTGCTTGCTGTATCAATTGATGGCTGTTGTTTGCTAGGGCCATCTTCTTAATGAGAGGAGTGTCAGGGTGTGACAAGGGCCATTAGTCCCATCCAAGGAAGGAGGGACAGAGGATCTGCCCCTGCACCCAGGGGTCCAAAGAGTTGGCTTTACTGATTGGGAGAGAGTGATTTGTTGCTTTAATCTCAAGTCTAAGGATATTTAAGATTGCTCAACTTTCCCAATTATTAGATGAACCATCCCAGTCCACAGACCCTCGCTCCCCACCATTGGGGTTCATCTATTGTTAACTGAAAGAGGTCTCCTTTTCCTTTGCCTTGTTCCCTGGCTCCCTCCTCTTTGTTGTAGTTGCTTAATGATAGCCTCTGAAGACTGACACCCTGGCCTTTGGTGGGGGCCCCCTCCCAAGGAGGCAAAATCAACACATGACCAGTATTGTAAAAAGGACAATGAGGGCCCCCCACAGTCATTCCAGGTCCATGGTATTCAGCCATACACATTGGATAAGCGATCTTTGAATTGACCAGAGCAGACCAGGGCAGTGGGCCCTAAGTGAGCTATTGCTCTGACTTCTGAGCCTAGGCAGTACCTAAAGGAGACAACATAAGGGCCCAACAAAGCACAAGTGGTGTGGTTAATTAATGTTGTTCTCTCTTGTCCTTCCAAGAGTCTGACCTCCCATACTAGTTTTTGGAAGATCCCAGTAGGGCCTTCAGGCCTCACTTGTGAGTCAGTCATTATGATCACAGTTGTCAGTAGGATCAGTAGGTCAGTCTGACACCTCATTGGAGCTTCCTTGGGTAAAGGTCAGTTTTAATGACTGGCCCGGGTTGGCTCGAGATCTCCACCCCTTGCCTGGATCCTCTGCTGGCTTGGCATGTGTGTGATGGATCCACGGCTTTAGTGCTGCAACCTTAAGGGCTGAAGGAGTGGTTAGAATGACTTGGTAAGGTTCCTCTAATCAGGGGTCTAGACCCTCTCTAACTGGGGTCTTGACCCAAACCCAATCCCCCAGGCTCAAGGATGTAAAGGCTTGAGGGTCATGGAGGCTGGCTCTGGATGCCCTAGGTGTCTAGCAGTCTCCCTAGAGATGTATACTAAGCCTCTCAGGAACTTGTGGAGGCCGATCTGTCCATACTCTCGAAAGTCTCCAGTCTGCCCAGGTATTAGTGGTGGTGGCCATCCATACAAGACTCCAAAGGGGAGAGGCCACACTTTCTGGGCATGCATCTGATTTTGAATAAGGCCAAGAGCAATCCATGTGACCAGGGCAGCCCTCTTTCTTGACATTGTTTTGCCAATGCTGTTTTAATAGTTCTGTTCATCCTCTCTACTCAGCCTGATGATTGGGGGTGATACTGGATGTGCAGGTCCCAGCTCAGGCCAACTGCACAAGATATTCCTTTGATCACCTGACTGACAAAAGCAGATCTGTTGTCTGACCTAATGCTGCTAGGTAACCTGAACCAGGGAATGATTTCCTTGGTTAGTGTCCTTGATGCCTCTGCAGCCTTTTCCATGAGGGTGGGATATGCTTCCACCCAGCCTGTAGAAGTGCAGACCACTATCAGAAAGTACGGATAAGTTTTGCTTAGTTGGACCTCAGTGAAGTTCATCTCCAGGTGTTGAAATGGATAGACTCCCCTCTTCTGGACAAGTAGTAGGGGCTTGGGCCCCTGTCCTGGGTTGTGTTGGGCACAGAGCAGTCAAGCCATGCTGGCCAACTGAGTTAGAGTCGCCAATCGAGGAATGACCAGATATTTTTGTAACAGTCCCTGTAGGGAGGTTTTGACCAAATGGGTGATGTCGTGTGCCAGCCTTACCAGGCCTGTGGCTGCCTATTCTGGTATTGGGATCCTTTCCTCCGGGGTGATGAACCAGCCTTCTGAGTTTTCTTTAGCCCCTGTTTTATGGGCTGTTCTCTTTCTTGTAGGCTGTACTTTGGCCAGTCTGGGAGGACAGGGAGGGCAAAGCATACTTTAACTGAAGTAGCCTCTTCCTTTTGGACTTCTTCTAAGAGGGCTGCTTCCTTTGCTGTTCTATCTGCTAGTCCATTTCCCTGGCTAATCTTGTCTGATTGGTTAGTATGGCCCAGACAGTGGATGACTGCAATGGCTCGGGGCTTCCAAAAACTAGTATGGGAGGTCAGACTCTTGGAAGGACAAGAGAGAACAACATTAATTAACCACACCACTTGTGCTTTGTTGGGCCCTTATGTTGTCTCCTTTAGGTACTGCCTAGGCTCAGAAGTCAGAGCAATAGCTCACTTAGGGCCCACTGCCCTGGTCTGCTCTGGTCAATTCAAAGATATGTAAGGTAGCAAAGGCACAACGCAAGTCAGTGTAGATATTGGCTCGCCTCCCATGTGCTATGGTGAGGGCCCGGGTAGGGGCATATAATTCTGCCCGTTGAGTGACCAATGGTCTGACAGCTGTCCATGTTCCACAACTTGTGTGCCAGTGGTCACTGCATACCCCATCTGGTATCCTCCTTCTCGTAGGCTCCGACTTCCATCAGTGAAGAGCTCCAGGTCAGCGTTAGGAATAGCGGTGTCTGCTAGGACAGACTGGGAAGAAAAGACCTCATCTAAAACCTCCTCGCAAGAGTGGAGGGCTCCCCCTCCTCTTCTGGTAAATATGTGGCTGATTGAGAGTCCTCACTGCTTCGACTCGCACCCGGGGGTTGTCGCCCAATACAGCCTGATATCTGGCCACTCGTTCCTCAGTCATCCACCGACTGATGGTGCCATTGAGCAGAGAAGTCACTTGGTGGGGGACCCACAGCGTGATGCATTGTCCCAGAGTCAGTTTATCTGCTTCTTTTTTTTTTTTCATTATACAAATTTTTTTTCTTTTATTATTCATATGTGCATACAAGGCTTGGTTCATTTCTCCCCCCTGCCCCCACCCCCTCCCTTACCACCCACTCCAGTTTATCTGCTTCTTGCATTAAGAGGACTGTCGCTGCCAATGCCTGGAGGCATGGGGGCCAACCTGAGGCGACAGGGTCTAAATTCTTGGATAGATAGGCTACCAGTCAGTTCCATGGCCCCAGTGTTTGGGTCAGTACACCTAATCCCTTCTCATGGACATAGAGGTGGAAGGGACAAGTGACATCCAGGAAAGCCAGGGCTGGTGGCTGTGCATGATGTTGGTTAGGAGCTCTACCACAGCTTGTGGCTCCTCTGAGTATGCTGGGGTGTGCTGTTGCCAGTTAAGGAGGCTGGTGGTAGTGAATGGATGATACATGTATTGCATGGGTCCAGCCACATATGACCATCTGCCTGTGGTAGTGGCGACCCGGGAGCCTGACGGGGGAGCATAGCGCTGCTGATGGGGCCCCTCCTTCCTTAATTGTTAGCCTCCCAGAATTCAGTGACCTTCCCTAGTGGTTCCTCTCTTCCTCTGGAGTCATTGGAGTAAAGGGAGGTATAATGAGGGAACACTGGGTGACATGGGAGGGGGTCCAGGCCTGATGTTTCCTCCTTTCCACTGGGGTCCTCTGCATTGGACTTAAACCTCTGGGAGGCCAGAGTGGCTGAACACACTGGAAGGACATATGGTGGTGGATCTGATGACTCAGGTTCTGAGGTGTGGTGGACCTCAAATTTCTTTTCTTTTACTTTGCCATTAACCAAAATGTGCCTCTAGGGGGCATGAAAATGGAACCAGTCAGGCGGGCAGGCAGCCAAGATGTACCAGGATTAGTTGTAAGGAGAGTGGTCTGGATGGCCTGGGTTTCCGACAACTATGTTCCTGATAAGGGCGATAATAGCCAAGTCTAGGGTGCCCTCTGCTGGCCACCCTGCATTAAAGATGGGCCATTTCAATTCACAGAATCTCCAAAGCTTAGCCAGTTTCATCTTAACCCCATAGTCACCTAAAAAGCCTTCCCTAAAGTTAGCAAGCATAGCCTGGAGCACCCTCGGGTGCTTTGACCCAGAGGAGCCCATTTTATATGTGCCTGATAATTGCTGATGTCACAAGACAGACAAAGGAGGGGGATGCCTCTCAGTGAGGCCACACAGACACTCGCTTGGTCGCAACCCTAAACAATGAGATTGGGTGTGACTTAGCCATAGTGGGATCAGCCTGACAAGATAATTTACAATCAGGTGCTAGCCTGATCCCACCATAGACCATATGTCAGTCACCATGAAATTGCAGGATGAGCTCACTCAGACTCTGGGACCTTAGGGATTCCCAGCTGTGGAGCCACAGATTCGAGCTTGAAACACAAGCAAGTCAAGCTGCTCAGTCACACACCATTTGCTCAGAGTTTAAAACAATCACTCCCTATTTATTTCCCCTAAAATCCTGGCTTGCTCTAAACCCAGTTGACCGGAATCACATCAGTCCCAGAGGAAGGGGACATGTCACCCTGGAATCACATCAGGGCTCAGCTGGTCCCCTGTGGGGATCAATCTGCACCAGCTCCTTACACTGACTACACTGGGGTTCCTACTTAGTCCAGAAATCTGGTGCAGGTCTCTATTTCACTCCCACCAGTCCAAGGGCCAGGTCCTTGGCTCCATAGCCTCCTTCAGTTGTCTGGAAGAGACCCCGGAATCAGTTCCATCAACCTCCACAGGCTACAGAGTCAGGGAGTGAGCACCACTGCCCAATGGGGCGTGGTGGTCTATATCTCGCTGGGGCCTCCAAAATGTGGGAAAATTACCAGACCAGTGAGAACAAGACTCAAACCCAGGTAGATGGAGGAAAGGAAGTTTATCATGCTAGCAGGCCAGCACCTGGATATCTCCAGAATGGCGCTGGCCTAGAGTTCAGGGTAGTTGGGGTTTTTATATCTAGAAAAGTGGCAGCAAGCAAGCAGGGAGTACAGAAGCAGACATGGCAGGTAGCTGTCAAGGTTACAATGCATCATGTCAGCACACCTGTGGATGAGGGCCATCTGCAGTTTCTAGCAGGATAGCTGGATGCAGGGGCCCCGGCAAGGGGGAAGGGCTTTACTCACCTTTGATCCTTCCCCCAGCTTTGATCTTTCTCTGGGTTTCCTCATTAGGGTCCTGTGTGATGACCCGCCACTTTCCACTGCGAGTGTACCCATTGCTCAGGCAAAACATGTGTTTGCTTGAACACCTGAAGGGAGCATTCTCATTGCTTCCTGTTTGGGGCTATTATAAATAATACTACTCTGATTATTCTAATGTAATTGGGGAAAATTTGCATGCTTTTCAGTTGAGCATGTGTCTAAGAGTGAAACCAGGCCACTGAGACATGTACATATCGTTTCAGTTTCATGTAAACAGCTTCAGTTGATAATGTCACTAGTGATCACAGCTATGTGCACATTCTGTAACAGTCATCTAGCCCCTTCAGGAGAGCGGGAAGGCCCTGCCCTGTCCCCTGCCACCTACTCATGGCACTGTCGCTCTTCTATTTCAGCCATGGGGAGTGGGCCTCAAACTGTGGCTTCAGTTTTTGTTTTCCTGAGAACTAATGGGTTGAACATTTCTTCTCTGTTCAACTGGCACTGGGATATGAACCAGATCTCCCCTGGTCCTGGATTCAGAAGAGCAGGACAGGGCTTCCATGGGAAACTTACATTCACACTGGCCCAAAGGACTGTGGTTGGTCCTGCTGATGGTCAGAGGTGCCCAGAACCAAGAGTTTGCCTTGCAGTTGTTGGCCATTGTGATCATCTCTGTCCCCACCATGCCTCCTGATAGCTTTCGGTTTGAAATGGATGTAAGGGCTGGAGGATTAACTCAAGTGGTAGAGAGCCTGCCTAGCAAATGTGGGACCCTGAGTTCAAACCCTGGTACTGCCAAAAGAAAACACTGATTCAAAAATTGATGTGATTAGTAAATAAGGTCCTCTTAGGTTCCATGATGTTTTGGATGGGGCCAGAGCTGACAGTGAGCTGCTTGAGTCCTTCTGTGAGCGTCTGTTCACTAAGCAGGAGCGGGCTTAAGATCAGATGGCCTCATTGAAGTCCAGTCACCTCCCAGTGACTCTGTGACCCTGAGCAAACCCACAGCCTTCCTACACTCAGTTTCCCCAATTGTGGCAATCTTACCTGCCCTCTCACTGTCCTCCTTGTGAGGCAGAAATGGAATCTCACTTCAGAGAGGACTCAGGGCCCAGAGATAAGGATAGAATCCTCCTGAAGAAGGGACTTGGAGTCCAGAAACAGCAATGGTTCCCCATGCAGAGGAAACTCAGGGCCCAGGGCCTGAGCTTCTGTCTACCTACCTCCTTCTACCCACATGAAGCATTCCTTTCCTCTCACGGCTAGCTTGGCCTGGGAGGAGGGCCAGGGCATTGTGATGGGAGGGTCATGGTGTGTTTTCTTCTCTGTGTGGGAAGTTCATGCCCTCGACTGCTTAGCCATTTGTGAGGCTTGCTCTGAGGACACTATCCACCTGATCTGTCCCTAAGCTGCTCTGCACATAATTCTTTTAGATAAAAATGCCCCTTTGGCAGAAACCACCCTTCATACTTAGTAATTAGTCATTGAGATCACTACTTCCCTAATTCATACGTACACTAACTTAGGTCTGTGCATTCCTGAGTGTAACCCTTTGCAGGGAGCTGACTGGTGCACCCTGGCCTACAGTGAGGCTCTGTGATGTGGTAGGCACCAGGGCACCATGGCAGCCTGCTAGGTCATTACAGATACTGGTGCCTCTCACAGGCAGCTGGAGAGTCACTGCTCATCCCTGCTGCTCTGATGTCAGCAAATTCACTGTGGCTTATAACACATATGTCATACAGTCCTGCAGTGACCTGGCTAACAGACCCCTTCATCCACACTGGCTCACTTTGCAAAGAGAGCATAGAAATATCTCCCAGGGAAAGTTAAACATAAACTTAATGTGACCCAGAAATTCCACTCTCAGGTGGACTCAAGAAAGAAGAAGCTCTCTGTTCCTCTGCACAAAGACATTGTATGGGTGCATTTTTTAAAGTTTTGTTTTAATTGACAAATAATAATTATGTGTTTATGAAGTACAGTTCAATGTTTCAACACATGTGTGTTATGGCATGATGAATCAGGCTGGTTATAATGTTAATGATCACAGCTCCAAACTGAATGTAGCCCATAGTCCTCAGCCCATGGACGACATCACACACACAACAGGACTGAAACTCAGGAACAACATACCAGCAGAACACGGAGTCCTCCCTGTGAGTCCCCTTCATGACACCCTAGAAGACACAGCAGAATTGTCTGCAATCAGTGGACAGGAAACAGCATGAGGTTGCTGTAGGGCCAGGAGTGGTCCTACTTTGATTGTGGGGCCCACACTGCTTTATGCAGTGACCAAAGTTCATCGTGCTGTACCCTCCACATGAGTGAGTTTTATCATATGCCAACCTTAATAAGAATTGTGATGGCTTAAAACTGCCATTGCAATTGCATAAAATAAAAGCCTCACAGACCCACAGGCCACCCCAAGTCTGGCTTGACAACATCCATGGCAGTTCTACAGTCCTGGCTGGCCTCCCACAGGGTAGGGTGGCCACTGTCCAGGACAGTCTTTCTCTCATCCAGCTCACAGATCATCTGCGGCTCATCTGGGATTGTTCATCTGGATGAGACAGTCAACCCAGGCCTGTTGTATGGTCAGGCAGGGGTCTGAGGAGAATGAAAGAGTCAAGTGGGCACATTTGTGAGCTCTGAGCCTCCGTGGGCAGCACATCAGCTGACTTCCCATCTGCCAGGAAAGTGTACCACTTTGCCTAGAATCCAAGCAGGAGAGGACCAAAGTGTTAGGACCAAGATGGAGATCAAGGAAAACAGGGCCTGGGTCACCTAGCCAGAGACCACCTGGGCAGCAGTGCCAATGAAACACGACACAGGGAAAGTGAAATGTGCCCAAAATTGGCCAAAGCAGGACTGAGGAGCCTCCCCAGTTACAACAAGGACTGATGGACTTGAACCAAATGCCCACAACTGTTCTTTCCCTCTAGAAAATCCTGGAAGAGCCAAATAGCAGCAACAAAAAACATCTGTTTAAAGGTCCTGAGAACTGCTAGACAGCTCCTGTGGGATCAGGATGCAAGAGGCAAGGGAAACCAGAAGGAAGCCCTCTCCCCTGGAGGGGTCTGATGACTCTGATAGAGGCATATGGAGTGCACAACAACTGGAGCTCAGAGCCTGTCAAGGAAGAGAGCCCTGGTCACTAGGTTTGAGGTTGGACATCAGATGGATATGCTTTAGAGGGAGGGTGAACCAGAACTGGACCAGCCCTCTCAAGATGGAGCCAGCATTGGTCACTGTGGTCTCTTAGAGATCTTGGAGATTTGGCATTGTCAGTGACCCATCCCAACTGCTGGACAGGGGCAAACACAAACCTTCTCCAAAACAATAATCCAATTCAGAGCCTCATATAATCTTTGTAATTGAAAAACGCATGTGATGTGCAGAACTCAATCAGAAATAGCCAAACACATGAGGAGATGAGGCAAAAAACTAAGAAAAATAGTAGGTAATAGGACCAGACTCAACAACAGGAATTCCACAATGGAACTATCATAACATGTGCAAAGGATTGAAATAAAGAACTGAAAAAACTGGCAAAACATCCAAAACAAAAAAATGAAACAAAACATTGCCCACCCCTGGAAACCCTAGAAGTGAAAAATACAAAACCTGAAAGTAAGAACTGAATGGATGGAATAAGACACTGCTGAACAAGGAATTAATGATGTGGAAGATGAACTAAAAGAAAACATCCTGATGGAAGCACAGAAATATAAAAATGACATGAAACATGGACAAAGTACAGGATGTGTCTGTCTCATGGCCAGTGGCTGCAGAATGCCCATTCGTACAGTGTGGACATGAAATCTCACCCAATGTCTTGGGCCTTGCTTTGTGGGTTTCCACCCCTCTGTGTTATCAATTGCTACCTGGCAAACCCTCTCCAACTGCGAAGACTTAAGATGAGAACAGCTCATCTCTTAGGTTCTGTAAGTTCCCAGGTTGGCCTCACTTGGCTGGCCATAGGGGTTGGGATGGAGGCAGTCAAGCCATTCTCCATGTCTCTCACCCAGGCAGCTTGTGCCCTGGTGACCTCAGGATCCTCGGGGGAACAATAGTGTCCAACACGACATCAGCCAGTACCATGCATGGATCTTCCTCGTCTAAGGAAAGCCAGCACAGGATCTGGTATATGAGCAGCGTCACCCCACAGAAGGTTACACACAGAGATGGGCAGAGTTTGTGACCATATGCAGACAGCCATAGCCACTATAGCTGGTCCTGCTCACATTCCAGCCTCTTGTGAATCAAATCACAAGATGTGTGATCTGCTTACATCCTCTTCCCCTCAACATTAGGTTTGTGGGTTTTATACATCATGCATGCTGTTGTAGGCTCATTTTCCTCACTCTTTATTCTCTCACAGTGGGCAGCTACCACCACCCCCCTCCTGCTGATCAATGTTTGACTTCTGCACCTTGACGGCATCATCTTGGTTTTCTGGCTTTCCAGGTGACTTGACCATAGGTCATCTGCCTTTTTCCTTCTGCCTCTAGACTGTAGCATTTTTTCTATTCATTCTACTCAGGATCTGTCATCTTCTTGGTATCTACAGATTTCCTTCTTTTATCAGATCTGGAATATTCTCAACCACTGTCTGTTGAATATTGCTATATACTAGGGGCAAATCTTTTCTGGAAAGGTCAGGCAGATAGTATGCATTTTTGGTTTTCCAGGTCTCTATATGACTATTCCTCTCTGCTGAATAGTGTTAGCCAAGGGATAAACAGATACAGGAAATGAGTGTGGCATGACAAGACAGATTTGCCAACACGCCCTGCAGTCCTTCCTTCTGAGCCTCTATTCACACTTTGTCTAGACCTTCTCACTCTGTGGCCTCCTTATGTCTTCTCATCTTCTGTTTTTCTTGGTTTCTCTGTTGTTATTTGAGCTTTTAAATATAAAATTAAGGTATAAGTGGAAAAATACACTGGTCATATCTAAAGGAAACATTGATAAGTCTTGAGAAATATACCCACCTGTGAAATTGTCACCACAACCAAGACAGTGAACAACCAATGCCCCTGGGTTTAACCAGGGCCCCAGTCTTCCTGCTGCTCCTCCCCCAACCTGTCACAGGCAGCCGCTGATCTGCTACCTGTAACTCCTGATTAGTTTACGTTTTGTAGAATTTATATCAATGGAATCATCCAGTATGTTTTCTTTCATATCAGACTTTTTTCACTCAGCATGATTACTTTGGGATTCATGTATGTTGTGTGTGAGTCAGTAGTTCATTCTTTTTGTTGCCCGTCTTGTTGCAGAGTGCTCTAGGGTTTGAAAACACACCATGGCTTAATATCCACTTCCCCTCTAATGGGCATTTAAGTTGCATCCAGCTTCTGGCTACTACAGATGCAAGATACCTGCAAGACTTTGCAAGGACATATGTTTTTATTTCTCTTGGGAACAAAACAGCTCAGTGTATGATAGGTCTACGTTCACATTTTTAGGCAGCTCCCAACTTGTTTCCAAAGTGGTTGTTCCATTTGCATTCTCACTGACAGTGTGGGGGGCCTCCGGGTCCTCTGCATCCTTGCTGACCCTTGGTGTGGTCATCTGTAATCCTAAGTGTCTCAATGTGGTTCAATTTTCATTTCTCAGAGGCAAGCAGTGTCCAGATGTAATCATTTGTCTTATTTGTCATTTCTCTATGTTCTTTGGTAAAATTTCCATTAAATTGCTTGCCCATTTTTAACATGTAGATTTTTCATTTTATTATTAAGTTTTGGATACAAGTTGTTAAATCAAAAATCCAATCCTTCATTAAACACTTAATTTGAAAATATTTTTCTCCCAAGCTATAACTCATCTTTTCATTATCTTCACTGTATCTTTTGAAGATTTTTGATTTGGATAAAGTCCAAGTGACTAACATTGTCTTTTATGGATTTTGGTTTTGCTTTCATGTCTGATATTGTTCTTCTTAACCCAAGATAAAAAAAATTCATGCATGTTTTCTCACAGAAGTTTTAGATTTTGCATTTAGGTCTGTGACTATTTGTCTGTGGTGCTGGGGATTGAGCCCAGGGTCTTGTGCATGGCAACCACATAAGCCACCCCAGACCTCTCTGATCTGTTCTGAGTATATTTTACATATGGTGGGGAGGTGTGGATAAAGGCTCATTTTTCTGAAATCTAGCTATCTGTTTTTTCCCAGCATCATTTGTTGAAAAAAAAATCTTCACTAAATTGCCTTTGAAGCTTTGTAAAAAAAAAAAAAAAGCCAGTTGTCCTTACATGTGGATCTGTTTCTACACTCTCTTTGCTTGGTTCTGATACATTTGTCAACATTGATAGCAATATGACACTGTCTTGATTGCTGTAGCTTTGTAACAGGGCTTGACGTCTGGTAGTCAAGTCTAGTCTGTTTTGAACTTCCTAGGCCCTGTGTTGCTTACGAACTTTAGGATTGGCTTGGCAGTTTCTAAAAGAAGCCTGCGGAGCTTTTGATGGAGGTTGCAATGACTCTAGAGACCAATTTGCAGAGGACTGGCAAATATTTAACAATATTGAGTCTTTCAATCAATTAGCATAGCTTTTCCCTCTATCTCTCTAGTTTTCTCAGCAAAGCTAATTACATACAATTAAGTTCAGTAAAGAATTTAAAAATTAAAGTTTTCCTTTTGTGGTGCTGGGGATTGAACCCAGGGTCTTGCCCATGACCATTGAGCTACACCCCTAGCCCTTGACTTCTTTTGAGACAGGGTCTCACTATATAACCCAGGCTGACCTCAAGCTACAATCCTTCTCCTCTGCCTCCAGAGTACTGGGATTACCAGCATGTAGTACCATGTCAAGCACCTAGAAATTAAGATTTACAAATAAAGTTGAAGTTTTCATTTTACAATTTTGGCTTATCTTTTGTAAGATTTACACACAGTTATTTCATGTTTTTGACACTACTAGGAATATTATTTTTTAAATATTTCAATTTCCTGTTGTTTTTTGCTGTTATGTAGAAATACTTTTGATTTTTGAACATCAGCCTTACATTGTGCAAACTTGCTGAACAGTGTATTACCACCAGTTGCTTATCACAGATTTCATTAGAGCATCTCCTTAGAGGACCATGTCTGCTACAAAAAGAGAGCTGTGCCTCTTCCTTTTCTATCAGGAACCCTTTCATCTCTTTTCTTGCCTTGTTGGACTACCGAAAGCCTCCACTACAGGGTTGAGGAGAAACATAGCAAGAGGAGAAGCCTTGCCTCCCTCTTGGTGCTGGGCAGAAGCATCAGACTGCACTGTCCATGGGCATCTGTCAAAGCCTTGATCACAGTAAGGAGGCTCTCGATATTCTGTTTGCTGAGAGGTTTATTTCAGAAATGGATGTTTGATTTTGTCTAGATTTTTTGACATCTAATGAGATGATCATACTGTTTGTCTTTTTAAATTTGCTACTGTGATGAACAGCAGATTGATTTTCAAATGTTAAGCCAACATTCCACCCCTGGTGTAAATTACACCCAGTCCTGATGTGTTATGCTTTTTTGTCATCACTAGATCTTACAGGCTAGCATTTTTTTAGAAGGTTTGCATCTATATTATTGAGCAGCATGGTCTGGTCTGTAGTTTTTCTTTCTTTGTAACTTTTTTTTATTTTAAATCAAGGTAATGCTGACTTCAGGGTGATTTGAGATGTATTCCCTTCTCTTCAACTTCATGGAGGAGTCACTGTATTATTTGTTTTCTTAAATATTTTGTAGAATCCAGCAGCAAAGCATCTCTCTTGAACTATTTTTGTGGGGAGATTTTTATTTACAAATTAAATAGATACAGGGTTATTTAGATTGTCTGTTTCTTCTTGAGTGAGTTGTTTTAAGTTTGTGCCTTTCAAGCTCTTTGCCCATTTAATCTACAATGTCAATTTATTCACATATATTTTCTTATTATCCACTTGAAGGCTAGAATCTGTAGTGAAGTCACCATCTCATTCTCATTATTGGTAATTTTTGTTTTAACTCATTTTCCTGATCAGCTTGACTAGAGTTTGATTAGTTTCATTGAACGTGCTTTTGGTTTTACTGGTTTTACATATCATCTTTTCTGTTATTTCATTGATTTTTGCTCTGATCTTTATTGTTTTCTTTGTTTTTCTTATTGTGTGCCTGACTTGTTATTATATTCCTACTTTCTTAAGATGGAAGCTGAAGAAATTGACTTAAGGTCTTTTTGCTTCTCTAAGGTAGGTCTACAGTGCTATCAGTCTCCATCTATGTACTGCTTAAGTGGTATCCTATGCTTTTTGAAGCATTTTTTTATTTTAATTTCAAAACATTTTCTAGTTTCTCTTTTCATTTCTTCTTTGATTAATGGGTTATTTAGAAGTGTGTTTCCGAATATTTAGACATTTTCCAGAAACCCTTCTCTTTCATTGATTTTTACTTGTCATTTTATAGTGGTCAGAAAGCATGCATGTGTTACTTTTAATCACTTTAAACTGGGGGTTTTTTATGGCCTAGGATAAGTCTGTCGTTTAGTGTTTCAGGTACACCATGAAAGGTGTGCACTTATCCCGCTGTTGCACGGAACTCTGCTGATACCAGTCAGGTCCCGCTGTGCTACAGCCTCCACATCCCTCTGTCTAGTGCTCTGTCTTGTTGGGTCTAAACAGAGCTGTTTTGCGGTCTGCTTCTGATAAGTCCAAACCTGCTCTTGATCAGCTGGATCATCTAATTCTATCATCTCATTTATTCACATGCAGAACTACCTTTGTGCACTGAACAGTGTTCTTGAAGAATTATTTGAGAGAATGGTTGACACTCTGACATTATCGCCCTCTAGAAGGGATACTTTTGTTTTTCTTCCAGACACATGAAGGAAGTCTAGAATCACGTGACTCCAAGTTCAAAGTCTGCACTTTGATGTTCCATTTAAGGACCCAAAATTGTCCTGGGTCTGTGGGCACTAGGCTCAAGCTCAGTCCTGCAGTGCAGCCCTTTGGCCTCCCTATCGATGTGGGGCAGGTTCCAGTGCCACGGGTTGGCAGGATCTGGAGGCCTGTGCACAGGGCCACCTTTCCAGTGCCAGCCTCTCCTACTTCCCAGCCTGGCAGATCCCTCCTGACTTTTTCCTACACTTTTGCTGCTCTTAAGGTGATTGAAATATGGTCATTCACCAGGGAAGGGTTAATCTGTTACTGTTCCTGCTTCCTCTGAACATTCTGCAGCCCTCTTCTGGTTACATATTGGATCTCCAAGGCTCATTCTCTGTTCTTAAAACATATTCAGTATCCATTGTTCATATCACCTTTTGGGTTGCTTTTCCAGTGATTGCCTCAATTCTTTTTCCACCCTTGAATCTTTATTTCCACCCTCATAAGACTATGTGTCCTATTGTTTCGAGTACACAATCCATATTTTCTTTCATCTATGCAGGTTTGTATGAACTTTTTCTCCTTTCTGCCTCTGTTCTTCCACCTCTGGCACACTCCACTTTCTCCCTTAGGGGCACTCATAGATATCTGGTAACCTTGTCCCAGCACCTAAATCTGAAATGTTGTATACACCAGGCATGGTCAGCTGGGGCACCTCAGCTGTCAGCACCCTCAGCTCTTTGATTGTGAGATGCTCAGAATACTTAGAAGCACCTTCCAAGCTCCTGCCTGGAGGTGGAAGTGGTGTCAATCATGTCTAGGGACCCAATGTGGCTGGAGTCCCACTGGTCAGGGCCCACCTGAGTCTGGGCTGTCCAAGTCAGGATCTCCTGGCTCCTGGCTCACTGTCTCCAGAGTGCTGCTGAGGTCAAGCTGGGCTTCGTGGCCTCCTGGGATAAGGAAGGAACTGATTAGATGTATCAAGTGCCTCTGTTCTGAAGAGCTGCTTTCTTGATGCCAGCTCTCCTCTGGCCACCCACAGAGCCCTTTTCCTTCCTCTGCACCAGAGACTCTTCTCACTCACCTTCCCACTCTCTGGCCTTTCCTCCTTCTAGGCCTATCCATGCTGGACAGTGGGTAGACAGAACACACATGGCCCAGCCCCACTGTGTCACAGTACTGGAAGCTCTGACTCCTTCTGGGAACCAGGTTGCTTTGGGGGATGTGACTCTTTGCAAACCTACTTGGAAACAAGCTTGTGGGAGTGGTCTAGGCAGAGGGTCCTTGGGTGGAGTGTATGGAGCCAACAGCTGCAGATGGGCTAGGCTGGACTGGCTGAGTCAGCATGGGGGCTGAAGGGGGGTGGGTTACAGTGGTCCTGGTGAGGAATTTGGAATTCACCCTACAAACAGTCAAAGGGATGATGGCATATGGTGGATAGGGTCATGGGGTGACTAGGCAAGGGAGGAACAGGGTCTCAACCTGGTGGTGACATGTGGCAGGGAAAAGAGGCTCTCAGAGGGGCCCAGATCATGGGGTATTACTGCTTGTGGGAGAAGGCATGCCAGCAGCTGTGAGTGCCAATGGGGTTTGAGTGCTTGTGGAACCTACAGTGGATGGTGGCTGGAGGTCTGGGTTCTGTAGTCAGTGGAGTTGAGGATGAGAAACCATCCTGCACTAAATTGGAGGAGTCTCCAGGTATGGCCTGAGGGAGGTTCTAGACTGGAAGTGGTCTATGTCCTCTTCCCTCCCAGCTAAGGCCCTCTGTCTTCTCAGTGTCTCCTGTGCTAGTCCTGCCCTTTCAGCTTCAGCTCCTCCCTTTCTCCAAGCCCTTTCTCATCAGTAAACTAGTAATCACCATGTCCACCTCCATATGGTCCTACCACCACCTTCAGGGCCTTTCTTCATCCTGAGGGTATTGGCTGTAGTTCCTAATTTTCACCTTCTCCCAATGGACACTCAGTTTCTGATGGGGCTGCCTCTGCCTGTGCCCCCTATAGTCATCCCCAGCCCTTGTCCCCACTCAGCCTCGACCTTCCTCTTGCCCTGACTCCACTCTCCCCATCCTCAGAGATGTCTTTCTATAATGAAGCTCTCACCATATCTCTGCTCTACTCAAAGTGCCTTGGTGGCTCTGCCTCCTACAGGCAGAGATCAGATAGGCCAGCCCTGGAGTTATCAGAGACCCCTGCCAGCCTGTGCCCAGTCTTCTGGCTACCTGCTGTCCTGCAGGCCCCACTTTCACTAGGACTGACACCCAAATGCCTCCCCATCTTCAAGAGCCCATGCCCTACCCAGGATGGGTCCTGTGCACTCATTGCTAGAAACTGGCAGCCCCCACTGTAGGTGGGCACCATGACCCAGCTTCTGGGGTCAAAGCCAGGCTGTGAGTTTCCTGATTCTCCTGGTCCCTGTAGGGATGGCAGCACCTTGCCAGAGCTGGCTTCATAAGCTGTACAAATGAAATGAAGCATCAGAACACCAGTTTCCACACTGCAATTTTGAAAGATCAGTTACAGAAGTCTGGTTAGGAAGCACATCCCTTTTGAAAGAGTGATGTACAAATGACTTCTGATTTAAAGGCACCTTTCCTGGCACATCTTTTCCATCATCCAGTCTTTAGGACAAGACTGACTCCACCTGGGTGTGCAAGGCAGGCCTGGTCTCCCAATGCAGATGCAGAGACAGGTCCCTCAGCAGCCAAGTGTTATGCAGCCTTCAGATCAATGCTGATAAGTGCGAAGTCCTGGTGAGAGCCCCTGATTTACCTGTCTTTGCTCCTCCCTCCCTCTCTGCCCCTGCTGGCATCTCTCCTGTGGATAAACAGCACCCAGAAAGACCCTCAGGACATATACCACCCCCAGAGCAGCTGGAACCACTCTCCCATGACTTAGAAGGCCCTGCTTCTCATGCCCTGGCCTCTGTGCCTTCACCCCACTTGTCTGTGCCCTGTCAGTCCCTCCAGATTGGGGACCATGGTCTGCATGCTTTGGGCCAGTTGTCAGTCAGCATGGGGCTTGTTCCAGACAGGTTCCACATGAGCCAAATTCCTGAGGTTGTCAAACAAGACATCAACATCTCTTGTGTGTTCTGTGATGGCCCTGAGGGTGAAGTGCAGGACTCCCAAGAGTCCACTGCAGGCAGACATTCTAGACTTCTGCAATCTTGCCTTGCATGTCTCATAGGCTATAGGGTGAAGGTGGCGTGGGTCCTCATGACACCTGAAGGCCCTGCAGAAAGCTGGTGGTATTACCATAGTGCATACACCTGGAGTCTTACCCGTTTGCATTGGAGTCGGGATCTGGAGTGAAGGTGACATGGGTTCTCATGACACCCAAAGACTCTACAGAAAGCCAGTGGCAGTACCTTGCATGTTTGCATAAGAGCTGGGAGCTAGAGAACTGCTGCAGTTGGCTTGGGCCTCCCTCTCCTCAGTTCTCAGAGAAGCAAACAAAAGGTTCTTCCAGGGGAAACTAAGGTGCTGAGCTCTTTGGTCACAGTCCCTTGAGTCAGGCCTGTGGTTAGTGTGGACACTGATGGGCTCAGGACCTTCTGCAGGCCACCAGAGGGTGGCCCAGTCACTCCAGGGTTCCTTGTGCTGTGGTCTGGCAGAGAGTAGGCAGGAGGAAGGGGCTGAAGTCCAGGGCACTGGGTTAGAATCCCTGGTGGGAGGAGCCCCTAGCCCCAGCTTCTGGTCAGTTGGGTCCAGAGAGCTGTGAACCTAGGTCCCAGGCACTGTTTCTTACCCTGACCTCCTTTACTCCAGTGACTCCTAGAGGCTGGGTGTGGACATGCAGTTGACCAAACAACTCTTTTTGTTTAGGAACATCCTTGGCCACTCCCAGTCCTGTCTCCTCTGTCCTGCCCTGTTTCTGAGTGGTTTCTCCCCCTTCCCCACACCATCCTCTCAGTAACCATGATGAGGCCCTGAGCCTGGCTAGACGATAAACCACCCAGCAAAGGCCACTGGGCTGAGTCAGCAAGGTGTGGGGAGCCGGGGATAGGCCTTCTGCTGATGCCATGTTCCCTGTGGGATGTGCACAGAGGAACTGTGTGTGCTGATGTCCATACCTGGAACCCAGAGTGCCAGTGTCTGCCCTGCTTCCCTGAGGTGGGGAGGGACTTCTGTTGACCACAGTCAGTTAGAAAGAGCCACTGGACGGGAACAGCTCTTGCATGGCATCTGGGGGTCAGGTTGAGGGCTCCCAAAGGGGTGTCTGCCCAGAGCGTGGGTGAGTGGCTGTGCAGTCACTTAGGGGTGAACGGAAGACATGCTGACTCCTCCCTCAGGCCGGCTGGCCCTGGCTGCCCAGGGAGCTGGTAAGCAGGCGTCGGGTCAGCAGCAGGGGCCTGCCTAAGAGGCCCCCAGGGCCTGAGCCACCCTCTGCAACACCTTGTGCAATGCCTGCTTGAATTCCTGGTTCCGCAGGCAGTAGATGACTGGGTTGAGAAGGGGCGTGAGCACAGTGTAGACCACTGACACCAGCTTGTTATAGTTGAAGGAGTAGATGGCACGTGGCCGGGCATAGATGAAGAGGGAGGCTGAGTAGAAAATGACCACCACTGCCAGGTGAGAGGCACAGGTGGAGAAGGCCTTCTGCTGGCCATCAGCAGAAGGGATACGCAGCACAGCGCTTAGGATGGCCATGTAGGAGAAGATGGTAACCAGCAGTGGCCCAAGCAGAATGACCAATGCAAGGAGGAAATCCACAAGCTCTGCCAACGACATGTCGCTGCAGGCAAGGTTCAGCAATGGGGACACATCACAAAAGAAGTGGTTCATGACATTGGGGCCGCAGTAACCCAAGCGGGAGATGAAGAAGACCTTCCCCAGGGAGATGGTGAAGCCGGAGAGCCAGGAGCCAGCAGCCAGGAGGCTGCAGAGCCCAGGGCTCATGACAGCCGGGTAGCGCAGGGGGTTGCAGACAGCCATGTAGCGGTCATAGGCCATGACGCCCAGGAGCGCACACTCGGTGCAGGCCAGCGCCAAGAAGAAGTATAGCTGCACCATGCAACCAGAGAAGGAGATGTGCCGGAACTGGGGCACAGCCAGGCTGAGCAGCATCTTGGGCACAGTGACAGAGATGTACCACACCTCCAGGAAGGACAGATTGCTGAGGAAGATGTACATGGGCTTGTGCAGTACAGGGCTGCAGCGTATCACCGCAATGATGACCAGGTTCTCTGTGACAGTCATCATGTAGGACAGCAGGAACAGCATCAGCAGGCACAGGTGGAGCCCCAAGGAACCCGGAAAGCCCACCAAGATGAACTCGGTCACCTCTGAGAGGTTGCCCTTGACAGACATGGTGCCCATGGCTCCACCTGAGGAAAGAGAGATAGGGATGGGCAGCAGGGGCTGAGCCTTGGCTCAGGGGCTGAGCCAAGCCCCCATTAGGCAAGAGGGGAGGCCTCACCCTTGTCGCACCCCCCAGACTGCCCATGGCTCAGCCGTGACATCCGGGCCTGTTTTCTGCTGGTCACTGGAGGCTAACAGTCCAGCCTGGCAGACATCAGACAAATGTTATGTGTCCTGAAGGGGATGTTTTAGAGACCTAGCTATAAGAACTTGCAAACAATGCTTCAGAAGACAGTGTGGGTTCCTCCTCCTCCTCCTCCCACCCTTTGGTCCTGCCTCAAGCCCTGCTCACATACCCTGGGTTGGAGAGGGGCCATGGCTATGTACATCACCCCAAGCCCAGGGGTGGGTGGACTGGGGACATCAGAGTTAGGAGATGGGGCTCAGTGTATCCCAGAACTACTGGCTAGGCCTCAGGAAAGGTGGCAAGATGGTAGTTCTGGGGTCAGCAGAGGGGTTGTGGGGTCAGCAGGCAAGGTGGGAAGGGCCAGAGCCTGGCCAGAATCCTGTCTGAACACAGCCAATGGTTGTTTCTGCAGAAGTCCCCAAGGACTAGAAGGGATTCAGCAGACCCTCGCAGTGCCACCCACCCAGAGGCTCTGCAAAAGTTGGTACTGCCTTATGGGCAGATGGTGGGGTGGGGGAGGGGGGTCAGAAGTCAGTTCTCTTCCTGCCTCACTGCAGAGATGGAATCTTTCCTGCTGCTGGCCTAGGGTTTGCTGGCCAAGTGCTTCTGAGGCTGGGCCGGGCCTCCCAAAATGTGGCTGAGATCAGCCAGGACCTCTGTACCCATTTAAAAATAAACCAACTCAGGCTAGAGGTGTGGCTGAGGTGGTAGATTGCCTGCCTAGTAAGGACAAGTCCCACAGCATTCACAACCTGAGCAAACACAAAAAAATTTAAAATTAAATAAAATAAACCTAGTCTTTTGGAATGGGATGGGTGGGTCTTTGCCTGCTTATCTATGTGGTTAGTATCTGGGAAATGGCCTCCATATACACTCCCACTTTTCTCAAAGAAAGCCCAGCCAGTTTGTTAAATTTGCTGGACAATTTTGCATAGAAAGTATGTGGGGAGGGGTGGCTGAGAGTGAACTGCCAGACTTTTCTCTGCCCTCACCTTCCCTCTAGCCCTCAACTGAAGTGACCCGTGACCAGCACAGAATCCTCAGAAACCCTGAAAGGGCATCCCCAGACCCAGGGCCAAGCCTGCCCTGTGCCTCAGAGCTAAGCCTGGAACAAGGGGCTGTGGTGGAACAGCCCATCCTGCTCCAAGCCATAAGGGCCATAGGAGCCTTGGATGCTGGGCAGCAAGCAGATGACCTTGGGGCAACTGCTCTGTCCTTTCTCTTTCAATTTGGCCCTTGGGCCAGGAATCCTGCAGAGTGGGCTCTTCGTAGGGGCTGCTCTCCTCCCTTGGTACTCCCAGCCCTTCTCCTGCCCGTGGGCTGTCCAGACTCCCCCTCTGCTGTCTCAGACCCTTCGCGACCCTACCCCAGCCCAGTGTGCTGCTCAGTGTCTGAGAGAGGTTGGTAGGAATATCCAGTTTCCCCTGAAGAGTTCAAAGAGGCAGCAGAGCTGAGTGTGGACTCTGGGGCAGTGGCTGAGGTCCAATCCTACCCTTCCCTCAGTCTGTTACCTTGGACAGAACACTCCCTCTCACCAAGCTTCTGCTCTCGTGAGATGTCCTGGCAGTACCCACACTGGACTACAGGGACAGTCCACATCAAACCCTGTCCTTGCCTCAGCCGTTCATAGGAGGGGTGCTCCAAGGACAAGAAGGCCCACAGATGATCTCCCTACAAACCTCCCTGTTGCTAGCCCTACAAAGCAGAAGGGGCCCAAGGACTCTGCAAGTGCCTGTCCCTGAGCATGCCCAGTGGTTGAGCTCACTCTATGCACTGGAAGCCATCAGGGATACCAGCCAGCAGGAAGGTCTGGGAATATCTTAGCAAGCAGACCTGGTGTACAAAACCCCTTCCATTGTCAGCCCGATCTCCAATACTGCTGCCTGCCCGGGAGCTGAGCCAGGAAAAGTGAAGCTTGGGCCCCTATCTCCTAGACAAGGCCACTGTGGCCCACAACAATCAGCTTCTGCTGAGATACGCTGCACATCAGCCGCGGGACTGGAGGCAAACACCTGCCTCTTCCGGTCACTTCTCCCTCTGAAAGATGGAACAAGTGTCACCTTATGTGATAGGAAGCCCAGCTGTGTTCACAGCAACAAGCTGGGGTTCTTGCCACACAGACACATGGAGACACCCAACACTCTGCTGCTGAGGGACCATGGGGTTTGGGGGACCCCAAAGCTGTCAAGCCTGGTGCAGGAGAGCTTCCTACCCTTTTGAGATTCCTCAGACAAGCTCCCCCTGATTCTCACCCATAGCACACACACTCCCCTCCAAACCTAAGACAAGTGCAGAACCACACATCTTGCACCCCAATTTAGATTTTCTCACAGAGCACTGGGGTACCCACATTAGAACTACACCCACTTCCACACCACATGCACACATCCCCAGTACAGACTCTCGCACAGTCTCCTTCCTGTGGCAGTCTCCTTCCTGTCACATAATCAAAGACATGCTTCCCAAGCAGCCCCAGCCCAGCACACACAGATGTCCCCAGACACACATGCCCTGCACAGAAGAAAGACAGATACCAAGCCCTGAGCTCAGAGAACCCCACGCTTTCCACAGAAGCAAGTGGACAAGTGCAACTTTGGAACGGTGATAACCATGAAACCAAGGACACACTGCCCCTCCACACTGACACCTGCCAAAAAAGACCTTGCCGGTCTTATTGCCCAGCTATCAGCACAGGCTTGTGCAAGCATGATCAGGTGCACACAGTACACACAAGTGCACAGAGGTGCCTACACAAGCATTCACAGATATATACACAGGTACACACTCACAAACACACCTTTGCACATATTCAGGCACACACAGGTATGTACCAAAGCACACAGGTATATGTAGGTATGCTCACAGACACAGGCAGGTGCATATACAGGTGTGCCACAGACACAGGTGCATGCAGGTACACACAGGTATACACAAAGCACACTCGTGAACAGGCACACGCACCCCTCAGCTCTAACCTGTGCAGAGGCCACTAAGATTTTCAGAAGTGAATCTGGGTTTGAGTCTCAGCCCTGTCCCATGTACTCCACGTTGGCCACCAGCCCATTTCCACACCCAAGAAGGGAACAGGAGCCTAACCACTCTTCTCAGGCTTTCCTCAGGACCCAGTGTTGCTCCCAGGACAGGGACTCAAAAATTCAGTTGTTCCTTACCTGTCCTGGAGGATTCAGGGAAGTTCAGTGTGAGAAGTGATGGATCAAGGTTCTGCAGGAATATGAGGACCGGGGAAAGGGCAGAGCTGACTGAGATCTGACTACAGGCTTTGGGGGCCTCCTACTCTCAGTTGAAACCAGCCTAAGCACTGGACCCCCAGAACACAGGTAGGGTGCAGTTTGCTCTTGGACAGAGCCCAGGCTCCCTGTGACCATCCAGGTCTGTTCTAATAAGATCAACACTTAGAGGATGCAAACTCAGAGAGATCTGGCTACACAGATGACCCCTCTCCCCCCAGAAATAAAAGAGACTCCTCCACATTAGAGACAAAAACCAAAGGCCAGAGACAAAGAAAGTGCTTCCTCCAGTGTTCTGTCACTTCACATAGGTCAGAGTCAGGAACCTGCACTGGCCAGGTCCCCATACACTCTGCCCAAGAGGGCAGCTAAGCCCTGGCAGGCTGGAAGCCCATGTCTGGTCCACCTGGCCAGGTGTGATTCTACATCAAAATCAGGGCATGTGGGGAAAGCCCTCCAGGCTGCACACATTCCCTTCTCAGAAGAGTTGCAGAAGAGCTCCTGCTTAGGCAGGCGCTTCCCACAGAGGGGCTGGAGCTGGGCGGAGGGAACAGAGGCCACTCCTCACCCTGTCCCTAGATGGCTTTTGCCAGACTCCTCTTCCCTACAACCCTTGTGTGGTCCCCTGTGACTGTGCCTGTCAGCCAGACTGGCCAGATCAGAGGCCAGATGGACACCTGCTCCCAAGCCTGCTGACTTTGGGGGCAGGGTAGGTGTGGGGAGCATGATGTGGGGTATGGACAGACATTCCCACCCCTAACAGGGGCCTGAGGAGTAAGCCACCCAGGGATCCCTGGGCCTCCTGCCTCACCCCAGGCCCTCTAGACCCTCCCCACCTGTCTACTCCCAGCAGTATGTCTTTGTCATTACCCCCATTCCTGGCCAGCCCCCAGCCCACTTTGAGGTCACAGGACCTGTGGAAGGCACACAAGTGCCAAGACCCTCTACCCTTGGCAGTGAAACCTGGGACTATAAACTCTTCCCTTTTCTGGGAGCCACGGTGGTCATCCGCCCTACCCCTTGACTGTGCCAGGTAAGGCAGGTGTCTTTTCCAGTGCTCCCCACTGGTGAGGAGACATGCTCTTCCACAGTGGTCCTGAGAGTAGTTCAAGGGAGCAGAGGTGTGAAGGTGCCAGGCCTGACAAGGGGGTTTCCCCCCAATCTATGCACAGTCAGAAAAGGGACCTCACCGTCCACAGCCCCTTGCATGTGGGCAGGGCACCTACAGCTCACCTGCCTGGCCTGTCCAGTCATCGGGGGCTATCTTGGGCCAGTATAGTTGGCTCTATGATCGCTGCCCCAAAGTCATTTTACATTTGTCAGGATCCTGTGCTGGGCAGGTCCCCACACACTCTGCCCCTGGGTGTGGAGAGGACAGCTGAGCGCCAGGCAGCTGAGAGCCTATGTTTTGTCCACCTGAGCCAGAGTGCACTTCCAAAGCACATCAGTGATGTCTGTGGGGCCCTTTTTGCATCAGGCTGCTCTCAGACCCCAGACCCAGTGCCACCCCAGTTCTCACCAGGACCTCGTGTGTCCAAGGGAGGCACAATACGTGATTAAGTTCAGCTCTACAGCACACAGGTGGCAAATGAGGTACAGAGATGAGGAAGGAAGTTATTTGGGCAGAATCCGGAGGGCAGGATGAACCCTGGAGATGTGAACATCCTTCCATTCCTCAAGGTCACTCTCACATGCCCCCATCCCACCCCACTAAAAGCCCAAGAGGTCCCGAAGGCAGCCTCTAGACCCACACCCACCACTCTCTCACTTTTAGTAAAGCACCACCCTTCTCAGAAACATGCCACAGAGCAGGTGTGGTTTCCTGCCCCAGAAGTGATCTGCCCCACACACACACATCCTGGGGCCCTTGCTGCTGGCTCAGTGGGCTGGCCTCCTCCAGTACTGCTGAGCTCAGAGCCATCCCAGTGTCCAAGGAGCCTTCCTCTGGGCCTCCATTTCTTTCCCTCCTGGCTTCTGAACATCAGTGTGGAAACAGCTTCCACCTCCTGCCTTAGGAACAAAAACAGGAGCCCAGCCCTGTGCAGCCTACTCCTCTGTCTCTATTTTTGCCCCTTTGTAGCTCCCACACTCGCATGTCCCACTCATATTCACATTGGTGAACCCTGCAGAAAAACAGGAACTGGAGGAAAGGAAGGAGCTTCCCACTCCCTGACCTGCCCTCTGCTCCTGTCCCCACTCCCTACCATCCCACCTCCAAGAAAACCCAGTGATTACATCAAATCCAAATGATGCTGCTATCTCCAACTCCAGTAGCTGGGGTCGTTATTCCAGCCCATCTGGATTTCCAGGTAAACTGTAGGTCAATCTGCTGTTTCCTGTCCTTCCTGTAGTTTGAATTGGAGAAAAGTTCACATCTTTACAACCCATAAACTTGGTGCATTTCCACAGTTGCTTGCATCTCCCTTAGTGTCTCTCACTTTTCTGCATAAAGGCTTCCTACATCTTTCGTGGAGTCAGTTCCTAGATATCTGGCATTTTTGCTGCTTTGTTAAGTGGGCATTGTTGGACAGAATTCATGTTCTGTGAGCTACTTGTTGGTAGCACACAGCTGGCTCCTGCTTGTCAGCTGTGCTTGGTGGGCTGAACTCTCCCATGACATCTGTTAACTTTCCTTTCAGGCACATCCTTCTGACTTTTCCATCCCAGTGGCATTGCCTGTGAGCAATGGTGGTTTCCAACCCTCTGGCCTTCTTTTGCTCATCTTCCTGACCTGCTTACCACCTCCAGTGCAAAGCTGGCCAGCGTGGAAAGAGCAGAAAGTAGGACACACATTGTGGGGTAGAGCTAACTGATGAGGAAGTCCCATCCTGTCTCTAGTTTGCAAAGATTTGACTTTATTTGTCTATGATCATAAATGAATGTTGAAATATATATGCCATCTCTTAATCATGGCAACATGGCTTTGGTTTTCCAATGTGACAAGTCACACTGCTTAATTTCTAATGTTGACTTTTTCTAAATGCAGCTTTGTGCTCCTGGCAGAGCCAGCCAGGCATGGACAACACACATATTGCTGGCTCTGCTGGTTCTGGATCTGGAGTTTTCTTGGAAAGTTTTCTTTCTTTAAAATAGCTTTATTGAGGTATAGTTGACACACAATGACTGCACACACTTTTCGTGCACTGTTTGATGAGTTTGACATATGATATCCATGTGACCTCACCACAATCAAGATAGTGAGGGTTCAGGTCACCCACACTCTCCTTTTCCTGCCCCTTCAGGAAGCCCCTGACCTGCTTCCTGGCACAGGTTAGTCTGCATTAGTGAAACTATACAGTGTACACTCTCTTTTGTCTGAAATTTTCAGATTCATTGATGTGTATACTGGCAGGTCGGTCCAATTTATTCCTGTTTAAATACAGATGTTTAACCATCCATCTGTGGATGGGCAATGGGACTGCTTCAGGTTTTGACTATCACAAATAATGCTGCTGTGACCATTCACATACAACTCACTTCATACCCAGATACTTTCATTTCTTTTAGCAAAATATTCACAAGCGAAATGATGGATGGCCATGTGTTTAACTTAGTATGAAACTCCAAGGCTGTTTTCCAGGCCTATGTTGAGTTCCAGTCCTTCCACTGTCAGACAGTTGCCATGGTCATCTTCCAACTTCAGCATCTCAATAGATGAGCAGTGACATTGCTAGGGGTTTTAATTTGCAGGTCCCTGAAGACTGGGATCTTTTCAAGCCCTAAGAATGCTTCTCTGGACATTGACTTTGAGGTCCAACCTTAGGGTGCTCTCATAGCCCAGGCACAGGGATAGGTCAAATCCAGTGTAGAATGAGGGACACAGCCCAGTGTCTGGTCCCAATGACCCAGATGGACACCAAGTTCTGGTGGTGCTGTGAAGGCTGGTCTGTTCCACATCCCCTGGGGCAGGGCTGGGCAGGGCAGTGAGAGGGGAACATGGTGTCCCGGGGAGCCTCCATTCCAAGGTACAGGGGGTCCAGCCAGGTCATGAACAAGAAGCCATAGAGAGGGGTCCTGACAAAAGGGACAGCACAAAAGGCTAGAGGTGACAGTGAGTCAGGCTGAGAGTTTGTGAGGGAGAGTGTGTATGTGCAAAGAGAAGGCAGCAGCCTGTGGAGCCCTTGAAGCTGAGGAAGAAAGTCTTTGCTGGCTGGGCTGGTCCAGGGGCCCAGGAGGGAGGTGACTATGGTGCTAGAGAGAAGCCACACTGTAGTGGTGGGGGACAGCTGCAGAAATGGCAGACAACCTGGGATCTGGAGAAAACAGTGATACAGCATCTGCAGCTAGGATTGTAGGTCACAGATTTGCTTCTGTGTTGAAGCAGGCAGAGACCACATTCCTCCCAAAAAGGATCAGGCTTGAGGGGGGGAGGAGGCCAGGGAAGGGTGTGGAATGATGGAAGACCACCCTGTGGGAGACCCAAGGTTCCCTCAGGTGGGAGAGACACCTGAAGGTCTCCCTCTCTTACCCTACCATTGCATGGGAACTTCTCTTTGTGGAGAACGCAGGTACCACAAGGGGCCCTGGAGGGTCAGAGGTTGCCCAGGCTGGGACCACACAGCCTCACCCCACTGGCTGCTTCATTTGTCCTGTATGAGCAGGGGCGGGATGGGGGTCCAGTGGCTATGCAGGAAAGGCAAGAGAGCAAAGACCTGAAAAGGGCATGGTTACAATGTTCCCTGAACCAAGTGGTAGAAGGTAAGGTAAGAAGGCAAAGGGTGGCCTGCTGGCTGACCCTGACAGTCCAGAGGCTATGCAGTGGAAAAAGGAAGTGGGTGTGGCCAGGGAACCAGCCCCTTGTGGTGGAGAGCAGAGAGGAGGCAAATGGCCACTGGGCTCACCACTGTGGGTGGTCATTTGGATGGACCAGATGAGTAAGGATGACTGGTGAGGGTCTCGAGAGCCACAGGACCTCCAGTGAACAGTGACATGATGTGTGAGAGCGAGCGTGCCAGGGCCAGGGGAACAGAGAACTTCTTGCCTTGAGAGGCATCATCACAGGTGATGTTGTCGTTGGGCTCCAGAGAGAAGGAGCAGTGTGATAGGTAGAAGAGTGGTGGGACAGTGGGCTAGCTTCCTCCATATGATCTCTGCCTGTCACCTTTCCAGAATTATTTTGAGAGGAGACTAGTTTGTGGTTGAGGCTTCGTAGCAAGGCCTTGGAAGTATCCCTAAGTGAATAAGGGCTTGATCACCACCATCCTGCCTTGAGGATGCGATCACTCCCATTCTCCCAGGCCCTGGTCAATTCTACTCCTCTCACCAGGCCTGTCTGCCTAAAGGTGGTCTGAATGACCTGAGACTGGTGCACAGACAGAGCACATGTGATGGAATGGTGCAGGTCCAACACTGAGGAAAATGGGGATACTTGTGCAATGAGGAACAGATGCTGGTGGAGGCCTCTGTAGTCTGCAGGCAGCTAGGCTGTGGGTGCCCCCAAGTATATCCCACTGCCCAGACAAAAGACCAAGACCTGACTGTACAACGTGTCCTGCCGGGGCAACAAGGCCTCCCTCTGGAAATGCAGCCTCTGGGTGTGGAGTCAGAGCACATGCCCCCATAAGTGGGTAGTGGGCGCTCTCTGTGCAAGTAAATAGGGGGCAGATGGAGAGGGGGAGAGGCTGGAGAGAGAAGAGGTGGAACTGGGAGGCTCTCTGTAAGGGGCTCCTGGGTGGGGACAGAACACCCTGACTCTAAGGTGGCTACTTCTCTTCACTGGATACTTTCTTATGTATTGGGGGCCTCTGGCATTCTTTCAATAAATGCTCAGATTTCAGGTGCTGTTTCAGGGACTGGTGACCCAACTGCGAATAAACCTGATAAAAGTCCATCTCTGTGAAGTTCATGCTGTCCAAGACACCCCAAGCAAGGCCTACAGGGAGGAAGCAGCCAGGGTGGGGTCCTATGGGCCTCAAGGAAGCCTCCAGAGTTGACCATGGACATTCACACAAGATTTCCTGTAGAATGACCAAAGCAAATGCTTTCCTTGGAGATCTGGCTTGCAGGTCTTCAGCTGTGTCTGGGAGTTTTGTGTGTCTATAAACTCCTCATGGCATTCTGTGGCTAAAGTGCAATCACTTGGTCAGGACCCCACACTGGGAGGCCTAGTGCAAAGTGACAGTGCAGGCCTTGTTCAAAATTGATTAGCAATTTCAAGGAAGTGATCACAGAGCACTGAACTGAACAGGGACCTGTGTGCTACTGGGCTGCTGGCCCCTGAAGCTGCTCAAGTCAGGGCTGGTGAAGGCTTTTGGGAAAAGAAGGAATGGACTGGTCTCAGCTATCATTTCTGGCAGTCTCAGTCCCATGACCAGTGTCTAGTAGGGACTACTAGGGCCAGTGAAAACATATGTCACCAAGGCAGGCTTCAGAGTCCAAGTGACTGTGGCCACAGGGTTTCCATCTCTTGGGCCTGTGCTCCACAGATGGCACTTTCTGGGAGATCCACTGGTGAAGGGCCACAGTCTCTGTGCAGGACTCCCTGAGATGAGGAACATGAATTGGGTGGACCACCTCTGTGGCCTGCATGTGAAGGAGGCCACAGTGTTCTGCCAGGAGCTGGGGTGTAGCCCCACACTCCAGGCCCCCCATCAAGACGCGGGAGTGGTCATGAAGTACATGGCATGCAGGGGCACCAAGCCTACCATCTGCACCTGCAGACTCAACAACAACTTGTGCAGTGGCTGTGACCTCCAGCTGGACACAGAGGTGGTCTTCTCAGGTGAGGCTGTCATTCCATGCCCCAGTGACCCTTAGGATGACCCCTGGATGCTGAGGAAGCAGAGGAATAGAGCAGAGCCAGGTGGTGTCCTCTCAAGTGTGTCCCTGGCCTGGTCCCCAGGGACCTATCCTGACTGAAGCATTGGGTACCTACCACTGTGGGTGTATCCAGAGGGCTCTCTCAGATGAGACAGGGCAGGCTGGGGAATTGAGAGAAAGCCAGAGTAGAGAACTCTTCCTTGAAAAATCTCATATTTCTAGCTCATAATTGCCTGTGACAGGAACCTAGAGATGAAAAGTCCAGGAAATGCATCCAGGTGGGTGGGCTGGCAAGTGCCATCTGAGCAGACTGCCAGTGCACTCAGGTTTGCGTGCATCACCCAACAGAGTAGAGCTGGGTTCTGGCATCCCAGTGTGGTCACCTCGTTCAGATTCCTAGGCTGAGGCAGGGTGGGAGAAGTGGGGGGCCCTTCTGCTGATAGTGCTGGTCTGACCTTCAGCTGTCTTGAATGGGTAGCAAATCAGTCCTTCCCAGCATTGAAGTATGCATAAGCTGAATTGGCCCTCACAGCAGCTGGTTGTGTTCTGAGTAAGCAGTGGACAATCTACCTGCCATGGGGCCCACAAAAAGGCAGTATTCTGTAGTCCAAGGGGAGCCTTGACCTCACCTATGAGACTGCAGAGGGTATTAATGTCACTGTCTTGGACAGGCACCAAATGTGAGCACCAAAGCAGGAGGCCCTGATCCCTGAGCTTGGGTACAGAGTGAACCGGCCTCTGGCTGTCAGTTCCTGCCTATGTGTGGCAGACCACTGCCAGGACACAGAAGAATTCCTCTGACTGGAGTCTACTGTATTCTACAGTGGCACCTCAGAGCTGTTCACCTGAGAACACCTGTCTCCTACCTGAGACAATGTCTGCTTCCCTAGACATGCAGAGGCCCGGCTAGTAGGCGTTGAGCACCCCTGTGCTGGGCACCTGGAGATTCAGTGGGGCCTGACCTGGGGCACCATCTGCAGTGCTGACCTAGACCTGCCCATGGCCCATGTGGTTTGCCAGGAGTTAGGGTGCGGAGTGGATGTGTCCATAATTGTGGGTGCCCACTTTGTCTGAGGCTCAGGGCCTATGTGGTCAGAGGCTTTTCACTATGTGGGCAATGAGTCATTGCTATTCCACTGCCCAAGGGAGCCGGGGCACACCACCATGATGCCACACTCACGTGTTCAAGTGAGGTCCCAGTGTGGGCTCTGGAGGAAAAATCTGTCCTCCCTCCATGATGCCCACTGGGTGACCCTAAACTGACCTCTAAAGGGGCCTCTAGCCAGCAAGTTGTGCTTGTTCATGACAAGGATAACCCCGTGGGCTCATGTTTATTCAGGAAAGGGAAGAAGTAGGGGACAGCTCTGGCTGTCCAGGAAGGACATGTCTCATGGTGTCACTGAGGAGGGGCCTCCTCTGTAGGGCTGCAGTAGAGGCATGTTGATGGTCACGTTGAGGGAAGGGGAGGATCTACAAAGAGCAAGAGCTCAATTCTGTGTCAAGTATGCTGGGTGCAAAGAAAGAATGGGCCCAGTAGGGTTGGGAACTGCGTCTGGAAGTCTGGGACTAGCTGACTCTGCCTCTCCCCCAGAGTTCCAGCTGGTCAACTGTAGCAGCCACTGTGAAGGCCATGTACAGCTCCATGTGCAGGGGGCCTGGGCACCCCTCTGTGCTGCCCACTGGGACTTAGCAGATGCCACAGTACCGTGCCAGCATCTCAATGCTGGCAACGCAATCTACACCACCGGGAGGCCACTTTGGGGAAGGGGATGCTCTCATGTAGCCAGTTGTGTTTCACTTGTTGGGACAGAGCCCCATTTGTTGAGCTGCCCAGGGAGAGCCTTGGGCGCCCTGGCCTGCACCCTAGGAAATTCTGCTTCAGCCCTCTGCTCAAGTGAGTGCACTGTGAAGGAGGAAAGGGAGTCAGTAGGAGGGGGCCAGAGGTGTGCAAAGGATGGAGGGAATGGAAGTCCTGTCCGCTGGAAAGGGGGCAGAGGTGTGCAGAGGCAGAGGATGAAGGGGGTGGCGGTCCTGTCTGCAGGAAGGGGAGACAGAGGTGTGCAGAGATTGGAGCGGTCCTGTCTGCTTTGGAGAGCCCAGGACCCTCAGCCTGAGCCCCTGGGGCCCCTTGCTGTCCCTCGCAGGCCTCCCTGACGCCCTGCGGCTGAGGGACGGACAGAGCCGCTGCCATGGCCGCGTGGAGGTCTCCCTGATCTGCACGTGGGGCCGCCTGCTAGACGACGGGTGGGACCTGCGCGGCGCCACCGTGCTGTGCGCACAGCTCGGGTGCGGAAAGGCCCTGAGCGCCTACGAAGCGCCGGCCCCCGGCCTGGGGGCCGCCCCGGTGCTGCTGAGCCGCGCGCGCTGCCTGGGCTCCGAGCCCCGCCTGACCTGACCCGGTGCAACGTGTCCGCGGGACCTCTGGTGTCCGTGGGGACCTCGCGGGACGCGAGCATCGTGTGAGAGGGTGAATGAGGGTGGCCGCCTCCCCTGCCTTCCTCACGGCCGGCGCCCCTGACTTGATGTCTCCGCAGGGAGCCTCCGGCTGCACCTGGCTGCGAACCTGGGACGCTGTGTGGGGCGCATAGATGTGCTCCACGGAGGCGCGTGGGGCACGGTGTGTGAGGACACCTGGGACCTGTGGCACGCGCACGTGGTCTGCAGGCAGCTGGGCTGCGGACACGCCCTCAGCGCCCTCAGGGATGCCCACTTGGGGCCAGGGCTGGGCGCATCTGGATGGACGAGCTGGGCTGCCTGGGCCACGAGTCTGCACTGTGGCAGTGCCCTTCGGGTGGCTGGGGCCAACATGACTGCAGCTACAAGGAGGACGCTGGGGTCTTCTGCTCAGGAGGGTTCTGTGTGTGTCGCTCATGGGGCAGCTGGACATCAAGGGAGTGTTGACATAAGGCTATGTGCACCAGCTGTCCACATATTGCATTAGTCTTCAGGTGTGCTGTCCTGCAGTTCTGAGCTTAGTGTTCTCTGGTCCAGACACCAACTGGCTTTTGGGCTTCAGTGTCCTTTTGTCCCTCCTACTGCCTCTTTCAAATCAGCTGGTTTTCTCTGTATGTCACTATGCTCTTCGTTTTTTATTGCATCTTAGTAGGAATGGCTGGCCTTTTTCTCCAAGTTTCTTCCAGTTCCTGTGGAAGTGAAAATGTGATGTTAGCCTTTCCTCTGCATTTTGCATGTGATGCTCTGTTCACTTGTTTGCAGTGCCTTCCTCAGGTGACTGCTTTTCTGAATGCCAAGCCTTTCCTGCATGCACTAACTGTTGGTCATCTGCTGAAGCCACAGCATGTTAGGCATAGCCAGTCTAGTTCCCAGGGCCACCTCTTTCTTCCTAGGGGTCCCTCAAGTCAAGTCTCGGGTCATTTCTGGCTTTCTGGCACTGTTATGGGTGCCTCTGGATCCCTACTGGACAGGGTTGTATTCCCAGGGCTGGGCCAACCCCTCGAGTTTCCTGCTGTCTGGCCCTGTGGGGCAAGGGGACATACAGGCCAGAAGAGGGACTTCTCAGCCTCAGGCCACCCATGTGGCCTGCAATATAGGCCTTTGTTGGTGGCCTTGCCCAAGCTTCTGTCCACATATACAAGATGCAAACCTTAGTCATACCAAGCATGCAAGTGGGACAATTCATGGCCAGCAGACAGAAGTCATCTTAAAGAAAATTGAGAATGTATTTTATGAGTTAGAAATTTTATTTTGGGGACTTCACAAAAATACTCCATTTGCTCATGTCTCTGATAGAGTGAAATGTAAAGTATTGTTACATGATATTAGAATTTATTTTGAAACTAAAAATTTCAAAGAAGACAGAACTGATCTGTGTGCCCACATCCAGAGACAGCCATTCTCATGATCAATGCTAAAACAACCAAGGGGCATTTGGTCAGTGCACACGCTGAGTGGTGCAGCTCTGCCTGCACTGGCTGTGTGCACGATCAGCGGGCTTCTGCTAGGACTCAGCCCAAGCAAGGGTCAGGTACAGAATAGGTCTTAGCCCCATGGTCCAAGTCCCATGACCAGCCTGGAGTTCTGGCAAGGAACATGAACGTGGACAGGGAAGTTGATGGCCACTTCTGTAACGCATCACAGATGAACTGTCTTTTTGTGTTTTTTCTAAACTTATTTTAATTAGTTATGATCTCGTCAGATATAGCATCAAATTTTCCCCAATTATGCTGGTTTAGTTAATTGAAGGTCATTACAACCCATTGCAACATAATTTTAAAGGGTGTCCAATATTCCACTATGTGACCATGTCACAATTGGACATGACATTGCTACAGGGTAACACTGCATGCATTGAGGCCTTGCTCAACCAGGCTAACACTGTCTCTAAACATAAAGCTATGGACTGATTCATGGTTTTCACTTAATTTGTAATGTTACTATTTACTCTAGCTAAAACCTAGTAATGGTGCATTTTATGAGGTATAGTGTGACATGTGAACTTTGTGTACTGACCAGGTCAGGGTAACTGCCATACCTGTGACTTCAGACATACCACATGCTGACATAGAGTGTTTATCTGCACTTGCATTTCCATTCCATTGATCTCTGTCTCCAACGTCTGTCCTTTATGTCTCTCTACCATTGTAGTTGATATTGCTTGGTAAGAAGTTTTGAAATCAGGAAGTATGAATCATCCAACTTTGTCCTATTCCTATGGCTTGGATGTTTTGGAACCCATCATATTTGTATTAATTGTAGGATTAATGTCATTTAATAAACACCTGTTTGGATTTTGATGGGGACTGCAGGCCACTTTGGGTGGTGTTGCTATCATAACAATATCTTGTCCTCTAGCCATGATATATGAAGTGTGTTCCCATTTATGTGAGTCTTGTTTAATGTCCTTGTTAAGGCAATGTATTCTTTAGAATATTTTTGGTTTTGGTTAACACACAGTAATTGTACCTATTTTGAGGTTCAGCATGCTATAGCAATACATATGGACAGTGTATGCTGATCAGGTCAGTAAATGACATGTCAGTCACCTCAGACATGACTTCTTTGTTTGGGGAATATTCAAAATCTCCTTTACTAGCTTTTTTGAAATATTCAATTAGGTGCTGTCCACATGCCCAGGCTCAGGTACCCACTGCTCCACTCTCTGCTTCTTCGAATTCAGCTTTTTAGCTTCCACGTGCAGGTGAGAACATGTGGTGCTTATCTTTCCATGACTATATTTTACTTATAATATCCTCCAGTTCCATCTATGTTGCTACAAGTGACAGAATCCCATTGCTAATGAATGAGTCATATTCCAGTGTGCATATATAGCACATTTTCCTTACCCCATTGTCCACCAATGGACACTTAGATTGATCCCACATTCTGACTACTGTGAACAGTGCTGAAATAAGCATGTGAGTGCAAATGTCTCCTCCACATGCTGAATTCAGTTTCTTAGGGTAGACAATTGTCATGGCCCACAGAAGTTGTTTCCAGTTTCCCACATAGCTGAACAAGTTGCATTCCCACCCACCATGTGAGGATTCCACCTTCTGCACATCCTCACCAGCATTTGTTACCTTCCATCTCCTTGGTAACAATCATTCTTGGAGGGGTGAGGTGACATCTCCAGGCTTGATTCGTTATTACCAGATGACTGGTGACGTGAAGCATCTTTCATGTTGCCCACTTGCATGTTCTTTTTTTGAGACATGTCTATTCAAGTCATTTGCCCTTTTAAAACTGTATTGTTGGATGAAAACTGAGCTGACTTCCTGTACAGTGTGCTCTGCCTATCAGACCATGATCTGTGTTTATAACCTTCTGCAGAAGTGAAACTTTTCTTTTTGCCTTGCTGAGTGTTTCTTTGATCACTATTTGGGAATGGCACTTCTAACATTGAGCCACATCAACCCCAACACAGAACCTTAATTTTAGTATCAGAAAAGACATTAAAAGAGAGAGAATAGAGAGAGGATCCAAAATGGCGACTAGGGTGCAGAAAAAGACAGCATAAATTCCATAAATCAAAAATCTTGCTGAGACACTAGAACCATATTTGGCAGAACTCCTAGCCTGTACAAAGCTTCTGCATACCACGTTACACTGAGAAAACAGAAGGGCTCCCTGGCTGCCAGACACCAACTCCAAACCTGCTTAAGAGACATTTGGCATACCAAACAGATGAGTGCCAAGCATCACACAGTATTCCCCCAGCTACTCATGGGATAAACCAGCATAGCCCCTGGGCAGACTGACCCCCCGCCCTGCAAAAAAAAAACTGAACAATAAACAAGGAACTGAAAACTAACACACAGCAGAGGGGGCGGGGTGCTGTAAGCAAACAAGAGAAGGGGGGAGGAGCAAGGAGCTGATCTCCATGCAAACTTCATTAAACAAATGCTGGAAAGGCAGAAGGGCCGACAGTGGGAGGGTGATAAGTTGCTGCCTGAAATAGGGCAGATATCAGTCCACAAAGCTCATTTCCTGATCAGTGAACAACATCCAAAGTCAAACAACACTGCAAAATTAAAAAACAATCAGCACACCATCACAACACACTGACAGCAGGGGGCTGGCTGACAGATCACTAACCTTGCCCCAGAGAAAGGAGCAAGGCAAAGAAACAAGACCCCAGTAAACCAACACAACTCCAAAGCAGGACAGCTCATGGGCTACAGAGCTGATCTCCAGAACCTGAGGACAAATTTAAACTGCCACACCTCACTGAGGGAGGAGCTGACTAAGCAGCTGCCACTGAAAGACAGAAGAAAAACTAGCAAGACTACCCAACCAACTGGCGAGACTAAGACAGAGCTTCGACTTTAATACCAACACCAGGACTGGTTGCTGAAGGAGTAACACCAGAACTACTAAGACTGAAATTCTATTGTTCTTTCTGAACCTGAAGATTTTTTGTGTGTTTGTTTGTTTGTTTGTTTGTTTTGTTTCTTGTTTGTTTGTATGTGTTTGTTTATCTTTCCCTGTTAATTTCTTTGGTTTTTTTGTTTTGTTTTGTTAGTTTTACTATTGTGAGTTAGTTAATACTAAATTACACCCAGACCAGGGAAAGATATAGCATACACACACTAAGCTAAAAACACAATACACCCACAAAACAAAATTAAACCAAGGGAAAGAAAACAGGTGACTGAAACCACCAATTACCCTATTGAGAACATAGTTACACAGTACCAAGTGGAGCGATGGGAAGACAAAAAGGAATGAAAACCATTCTCCCCCCAAAAATAATTTAATACAGGATTCAGAGGGAAATGAAGAAAACAGGTACCCAATTCCAGACCCCAACAAAACAAAGAAAAACGATGCCAAGGAACCCAACGATGCCCACAAGAACACTCTCAAAGAAGAAATCCTGCAAGTAATCACTGAGAATTTCATGGCAATGTTACTAGACATGGTCAACCAAAACATATAAGAGGCACTCAAGAAATTCCAATACACCAAAAATAAAGAATATGAGCAGACACAGAAACAAATAAATGAACTCATAAGAGCCCTAAATAAACACCAAAGTGAAACAGAGAACACTGTAAATAGAGAGATCAATGAATTAAAGAACAAAATTGACAATATTGAAGAGGAAGGGACCCAAGATATGGAAAACCTCAGAAAAAAGAATGAAACAGAAATACAAAACACAGTGGAAGGCCACTCCAACAGACTAGAATGAGCAGAAGACAATCTCAGAATTTGAAGATAAAATGGAAATTAAAGAAAAAACTGAAGAGCTATTAGTCAAACAACTCAAGACTTGCAAAAGGAATATGCAAGAATGAACCAACTCCACCAAAAGACCAAACCTGAGAATCATGACCATTGAGGAAGGAGAAGAGGTGCAAGCAAAAGGAACTCATAAAATATTCAACAAAATAATAACAGAAAATTTCCCAAATCTAGAGAAAGCTATGCCCATTCAGGTACAGGAAGCTTCCAGGACACCAAACAGACTTGACCAAAATAGAACTACCCCACGACACATTATCATTAAAACTACAAGCACTGAGAATAGAGAAAGAATATTGAAGGCTGTAAGAGAGAAAAAAATAACATAAAAGGTAAACCCATCAAAATCACAGCAGATTTCTCAACGGAAACCTTAAAAGCCAAAAGGCCATGGGTGAGGTATTCTGGGCACTGAATGAAAATAATTTCAACCCTAGGATATTCTACCCAGAAAAACTATCAATCAAAATAGATGGAGCAATAAAAGTCTTCCACAATAAGCAGAAACTAAAACAATACATGACCACCAAGCCATGACTACAAAAGTATCTCCAAGGAACTCTGCACACAGAAAATGAAATCAAACAAAACCATGAGAGTACCAAACCACAGGAGAAGAAATGACAAGGAATCAGAGAGTAACATTGATTCAGCTGCACACAATCAAACCCTTAAACAACGAAAACAACTAAAAGACAGGAATCACCACATACCTATCAATATTAACACTGAATGTTAACAGACTTAATTCCTCCAACAAAAGACACTGGATTAAAATCCAGACACTGGCAAACTGGATTAAAAAAGAAGATCCAACAATCTCCTGCTTATTGGAAACCCATCTCATTGACAGAAACAAGCACTGGCTTAGGGTGAAAGGCCAAGCCAATAGCCCCCAAAACCAGGCAGGAGTAGCAATACTTATCTTGGACAAAGTAGACTTTAGACTCACAATGATCAAACGAGATAAAGAAGGACACTCCATACTAATAAAAGAGGAAATACACCAAAAGGAAATAACAATTATCAAGCTATATGCACCCAACATCAGTGCGCCAATTTCATCAAACATACTCTGAAGGACCTAAAAGTATATATAGACTCCAGCGCAGTGGTAGCGGTAAACTTTAATACCCCCCATAGATAGTTCATCCAAAAAAAATCAATAAAGAAATTCTAGAACTAAATCACACCCTAGATCAAATGCACCTAGCTGATATCTGCAGAATATTTCATCCAACTTCTGCAAAATATACATTCTTCTCAGCAGCCCATGGAACCTTCTCCAAAATTGATCATATATTAGGGCATAAAGCAAGCTTCACAAATATAAGAAAATAGAAATAATCTCATGCATTCTATCTGATCACAATGCATTAAACCAAGAACTCAATAACAAAAACAACAGTAGAAAACATGCAAACAATTGAAAGCTGAACAACACATTGCTCAATGATCAATGGGTTATTGCTGAAATAAAAGAGGAAGCTAAAATGTTCCTGGAAGTTAATGACAATGAAAACACGACCTACCAGAACCTATAGAACACAGCAAAGGCAGTCCTGAGAGGAAAGTTTATAGCCATGAGTGCATATATTAAAATGACAGAAAAAGCTCAAACAATGACCTAATGCTACATCTCAAATTCCTAGAAAAACAAGAACAAGCAAATCCCAAAGCAAGCAGAAGTAGAGAAATAATTAAAATAAGGGCCAAAATTAATGAAATAGAGACAAAAAAACATACAAAGAATCAATGAAACAAAAAGCTGGTTCTCTGAAAAAAATAAGCAAGATTGACAGACCCCTGGCAAATCTGACTAAAATGAGGAGAGAAAAAACCCAAATCAGTAAAATCAGAAATGCAAAGGGGAGATAACAACAAACACCACAGAAATCCAGGAAATCATCAGAGACTATGATGAGAGCCTATACTCTAATAAATTTGAAAATTTGAAGAAATGGACAGATTTCTAGATACTTACGACCATCCAAAACTGAACCAGATCTATAACACAAAACGAAATTGAAGCAGCAATTAAGAGTCTCACAAAAAAGAAAAGTCCAGGACCTGACAGATTCACTGCTGAATTCTATCAGACATTTGAAGAACTAATATCAACTCTCTTTAAACTTTTCCATGACATAGAAAGAGAAGGAACAATGAATAACTCATTTTATGAAGCCAGTATTACAACTCGTCCCAAAATCAAAGACACTTCCAAAAAGGAGAACTATAGGCCAATCTTCTTAATGAACATCAATGCAAAAATCCTCAATAAAATAATGGCAAACCGAATACAACAACATATCAGAAAGATCATTCACCCATGATCAAGTCAGCTTCATTCCAGTGATGCAGAGGTGGTTCAACATACGTAAGTTTATAAATATAGTACAGAAAATGAATAGAAACAAAGACAAAAACCACTTGATCATCTCAATAGATGCAGAAAAAGCCTTTGATAAGATCCAACACCATTTCATGATAAAATCTCTAAGCAAACTAGGAATAGAAGGAATGTACCTCAACATTGTAAAGGATATATATGACAAATCTATAGCCAATTTCATACTTAACAGAGAAAAACTGAAACTTTTTCCCCTAAAATCAGGAACAAGGCAAGGGTGCCCACTATCTCCACTCCTATTCAACATAGCCCTGGAATTCCTAGCCAGAGCAATTAGGCAAGAAGAAGAAATAAAAGGAATATAAACAGTTAAACTGTCAAAATATCCCTATTTGCAGATGACATGATCTTATACCTTAAAGACCCAAAAAACTCTATCCAAAAACTCCTAGACACCATAAACACCTGCAGCAAGGTGGCAGGATACAAAATCAACTTACAAAAACCATTAGCTTTTCTATACACCAACAACAAACAAATTGAGAAAGAATATATGGTAACAATTCCAATTACAGTAGCCTCAAAAAAAAATCAAATACCTAGGAGTAAACTTAACAAAGGATGTGACTGACCTCTACAAGGAGAACTACAAACCCCTGAAGAAAGAGATCGAGGAAGACTACAGAATGTGGAAAGTTCTCCCATGCTCATGGATTGGTAGAATCAACATAGTAAAAATTTTTATACTACTAAAAGCAATCTACATGTTTAATGCAATTCCCATCAAAATCCCAATGACAATCATCACAGAGATTGAAAAATCTACCCTAAAGTTCATTTGGAAACACAAGAGACCACGAATAGCCAAGGCAATACTCAGCAAAAAGAACAATGCTGGAGGTATCACAATACCCAACTTCAAACTATATTACAAAGCAATAGCAATAAAAACAGCAGAGTACTGGCACAAAAACAGACATGAAGGCCAGTGGAACAGAACAGAGGACACAGATATGAATCCACACAGTTATGCCCACCTTTGACAAAGGTTCCAAGAACATATGATGGAGAAAGGACAGCCTCTTCAACAAATGTTGCTGGGAAAAGTGGCCATTCACCTGCAAAAAACTGAAACTAGATCCATGTTTATCACCCTGTACTGTATCAACTCAAAATGGGTCAAGGACCTTCATATCAGACCCGAAACTCTGAAGTTATACAGGAAGGAGCAGGAAACACTCTGGAAGTAATAGGTATAGGCAAGGACTTCCTCAATAGAACCCCAGCATCCCAGTAACTAAGAGAAAGAATGGACAAATGGGACTTAATAAAATTAAAAGGCTTCTGCACAACAAAAGAAATGGTCTCTAAACTGAAGAGACCACCCAGAGTGGGAGAAAATATTTTCCAGCTATATATCAGACAAAGGACTGATAACCAGAATATACAGGGAACTCAAAAAACTAAACTCTCCCAAAATCAATGAACCAATTAAGAAATGGGCAAAGAAGAAATTCAAATGGCCAAAAAAACACATGAAAAAATGCTCACCATGTCTGGCCATAAAGGAAATGCAAATAAAAACCAGACTAAGATTCCACCTCACCCCTGTTAGAATAGCTATCATCAAAAATACCAACAGCAGGTGTTGTTGAGGATGTGGGGGAAAAGGAACCTTTGTACACTCCTGGTGGGAATGCAAGCTAGTACAACCACCCTGGAAAACAATATGGAGGCTTCTTGAAAATCTAAACATAGATCTGCCATATAATCCAGCAATCCCACTCCTAGGGATATACCCAAAGTAATGGGACTTGGGTTACTCCAGAGGCATCTACACACCCATGTTTATTGCAGCACTATTCACAATAGCCAAGTTATGGAAACAGCCAAGATGCCCCAGTACTAACAAATGGATTTTTAAAATGTGGTATTTATACACAATGGAATTTTACTCAGCCATGAAGAATGAAATCTTATCATTCTCAAGTAAACAGATGCAACTGGAGAACAGCATCTTGAGAGAGGTCAGCCAGGCTCAGAAGACCAAAAATCATATGTTCTCCCTCATATGTGGACTTTAGATCTAGAACGCATGCAACAATGTTGTTGGACTTGGACCATGTGCTAGTGGAAGAGCACATACAGGAGGAATGGGGATAGGTAGGAAACCCAAAACTTGAAAGGGTTTGATATCCCCACTGCAGAGGAGCTAATACAGTAACCTTAAAATGACAGAGGTCAATATGGGAAGATGACCAGGAAGTATTGAAAAGGTCAGGTAGAGATGAATCAATTTGGGTTGTAACACACTTGTGCATGGAAGAAATGCTAGGAATCTCTCTGTATAGCTATCCTTATCTCAACTAGCAAAAACGCTTTGTCTTTCTTATTATTGCTTATGTCTACCTTTCAACAAAATTGGAGAAAAGGGCAGAACAAGTTCTGCCTGGAAGCGAGGGGTGGTGGGGAAAGGGAGGAGGTGGAGGAATGGGGGAGAAATGGCTCAAACAATGTATCATATATGAATAAATGAATAAAAAAAGAAAGAATAAACCCATAGGACAAATATAGTCTAATAACAGGAAAATAGATTAGCTAAATCATCAAGCTAATGTATCAAATGTATTAAATATTATTTTAAAGATTATAACAATGCTATAAAAACTTCAAATGCATTAACTAAAAGAGAGTTAGAATACATAAATAATAAATAAAAATTGTATTGTTATTTTGCTTCTGAGCTTCTTGAGCTCCTTTTCTATTCTGGATATTAATCCTTTGCTAGGTGAATGCTTTACAAATACATTGTCCCAGTCTGTAGCCTGCTCTTATCTTCTTTGGGGTTTGGTTTGGTCCTTTTTTCTAAGAACTTGAGGTACACAGTTAGACTGTTTATTTGAATCTGATTTTTTTTAGGCACTCACAGCTGTCAACTTTCCTCTTACTGCTGTTTTTGCTGCATCCCAAAGGTCCTGGAAGCTGTGTTTTCATTTGCATTTGCAAATTTTATGATTTCCTCCCTTATTTTTTCAATAACCCACTGATTGTTCAAAAGTGAATTGTTCACTCTTTATGTGTCAAAATATTTTCTGTAGTTTTTCTTGTTATTGATCTTTAGCTTTATTCCATTGTGGTCTGATATAATAGAGGAAGTTATTTAGATTTTCTTGTATATTTAAAACTTGATTTATACCCCAAAATATAATCTATTTTGGGAAAGGTTCCATGAGCTGCAAGAAAAATGTATATTCTGCATCTGTTGACAGGGATATTCTATAGCTGTCTGTTAAATCCATTTGATATGCCGTGTCATTTAATTCTGAAGTTTATTGATTTTTTTTGTCTAGACAATCTATCTACTGGTATGTTAAAGTTGCCCACTGTTACTGTGTTGGAGGCTCTCTGATCTTCTGTGTCCTAGTGTGTTTTCTTCAAGTTGGGTGCACTCACATGTGATATATGTTTACAATCATTCAGTTCTCCTGGTGGATTGCTTGTGTTATCAATATGAAGTGACCTTGTTTGTCTCTTCTAATTTGAGCTTGAGGTCTGCTTTGTCAGACATGAGTACAGTTGCTCTTTCCCGCTTTCAGGCTCACACTATTTTCTGTAGTTTTCCTGCTTTCAGGCTCCATTTGCTTGGAAACCTTTTCCATCTTTGCACTTTAATCCTCTCTTTGTCAGGAATGTGAGTCTCTTGTAAGCAACAAATAGCTGGGTCTTGTTTTTTAATCCATTCTTCCAGTCTGTGTCTTTTGTTGGAAAATTGAAGTCCATCAACCATATTCCCTCACCTTCATGTCCATCATTCACCCTCCCCCTTCCCACTAATACTCTCTGCACACACAAACCATACCTATTTTTACAGTCCTGTCTTTCATTATTAATATTTAACTTGATGTGCAAAAGGGTTTCTCAATGTATCCCCACTGTGGGTGTATTTTACTTTGGTTCATTCAACCCCTTCCATTACTCTCCCTTACCCCTTTACCTCCCACTCCCGATTTTTCAACAGCTTTCAGTACACATTTTTACATCATATACCTTCACAGATGTTATGTTTTACAATATTACTGATGCTCTCTCATTCTCTTTTCCTTTCCCTCTTTCCCTGAGTTCCAGAGAGTAGTTCCACTGCTACCAACATGTTCTGCATATTAGTTTATATGATCATGCTTGTTTTTGTGTATATGTTTATCTTTTGGATCTATCTTCCACCTTTTTATTCCTTCCTCAATTATGAAGTCTCCTTTGCTGATAGAGTAATCTAAGTTGGCAGTTATTTTCCTTCAGAGCTTGAAATAAACGATTCCATGCCCTCCTTGCTTTGAGATTATTGCTAAGTCTGCTGTTATTCTGATGGAACTGCTTTTATAGGTGACTTGGTAGTTTTCAATATTCCCTTCTTATTCTGCATTCCTAATACTTTAACTGTTACAGGACATGGGTAGGTTTTATTGTGGTCTTGTCTATTTGGTGTTGTAAAAGGCCTCTTGTACCTGGATGACCATCACTTTCTCAGTATTTGGGAAGTTTTCTGCTATTAATTTATTATATATTTTTCCTATACCTTTGACTTACACCCAGTCCCCTCCTTCTATGCCCATGATTCATAGGTTTGGTCTTTTAATAGTGTCCCAGAGGTCTTTGTTTATTCTTTACCTTCATCTGATTTTTCTGTTACCTCTACCTTGTCTTCAAACCCTGATGATAGTCTGTCTTACCTGTGATCCAGTCTACTGAAAAGGCTTTCAACTGATTTTTTGACTTATAATGCTTTCCATTTCCAGAATTTCAACTTGATTTTTTCTGGATTTTTATATCTTCACTTAAAGCTTCCTTCATATCTAGCATTTTTCCTTATTTTATTCAGCTGTTTATTTGTATCTTCTTTGAATTCACTTACGGTATCTATGTGTCCTCTTAATCATTCTTATCATCATTCTTTTGAGTTTAATATCTGAAATTTCATCCACTTCACTATCACAGATCCTTTATTGTACGATTGTTGACTTTTGTGGTGCCATGCTGCCTTGTCATTCACATTTCTTTGTTTCTACATTGAGATTTGCTCATCTGAAGTCGAGTCATTGCTTGGAGGTTTTAACCACCTAAAGTCTTGCAGTTGCATTATTCTCTGTGTTCTGGCAGAACTGAATAGTGGCAGGGTTGTTGTGCTGTTTCTCACCAGTAGCCTGAAGGTATAACTCAGAAATAACAAATTCACCAACTCAAAACCAAACCAAATACTTACGTGAAGTAAAAAACAATGGCTGACATCTTCTATCCCACAAGTCGTATGTGAGAGGGACTAAGGTTCTTAAGGGGTACATTAGGGGGTTAGAAAAACATTGTGTAGGATTTTAAAATCAGGTAGTAAAAGTAAGCCTCCCGCTCCACCCCCGCCCCAAAGGAGGAAGATGCGAAGAAGGGAATTAAGTGTGTGGGATGAAGGCAAACAAAATAATAGTGTGCAAGAATGTAGCTTAATTATTGTGGAGAAAGATGGTGTAGACAGGGACTGCCAAGGGATAGAAAAATTAAGAATTTTAAAAGGAGATACATTAGACTATAAATAGAAAAAGTATAAAAGAAAATAGAAAACATAAGATCGGTATTTCTTCCTTGTTGAGGAGAAGAGTGCATGCCAGGTGGGCTTTTTTAGGCGAGTGGACACTCTCCTCCAGTCTCTGGCCCTCAACCTTCTGTCCGTGCTTCTCTGTTGTGTTTATCCCCTCTGGGCACCCTCTGGGTGCAGCCAGGTTGTGGTGTTCCATAGTCAATCAAGGCTCTGGACTAGGGGCAGCACCTGGAATGAGGCAGGGCAGACCCTGTGGAGATGCTTCAGCTCCCAAGCTGGCTGTTCTCCTGGGGTCCTAGAGAGAGTGAGCAGTTCCAGGTATGTTTAGTAGCAGTTGGGGGTTGGAGCCTCTGAGCACAACTAGCGGGTCAGCAAGCACTCTGCCAAAAGTGCCCACTCTCAAAGCCTGCAACTTGCCCTGCACAGAGGATCCAGCAGCTTGTCCACAGCACATTTTTCCCTTTTCTGACAAGGCCCACAGTTTGATGTTTCATTTGTGGTGTGATGGGAATAGCTTGTTGCTTGTGTATATACATATGCCACTGGGTTGGGCAATGGGTTTAAGGCTATAGCCAGTTGGTTAGCTCACTCCCATACCCTCTTTTTGCCCTGAGCAGATGACCCAGAAACCAGTTATCTTCTACCTAACTGTTCTATTGAAACAGGGCTTTGCAGCCTCTGGTCAGCTTGCCTTGCAGAGAGATTCATGGGCATACTCTGGACTGGGCAGTGAGTTTAGGGATGTAGCCAGTTAGAGGGAACTCCATTGGGTTTGCTCACTCCCAAGCCCACTCTGTGCCCTAGGCAGGGGATGCAAGCACCAAGTGTCTTCCATCCAAACTCTGCATCTGACAGCCCACCTTGCCAAGAGTCTGGTAGGCAGATGCATTTAGGTATATATGCTGGGATGGGTAGTGGGCCTGGGGAAATAGATGATTAGAGGAAACTCCACTAAGCTTGCTCATTCCCATGCTGACTTTTGCTATGGGGGTGGGAGGGTAAGAGGACTCAGTCACTGATGGGGTAAGGCTTGCTGGCTGTGCCTAATCCTCTGGGGCAGTTGTTTTGCAGGGTGTCATGTGGGGTGGCTTTTGCCAAAAGGAGAAGGTGAAGAAGAAGGGGAAAGGAAGGAGAAGGGGGAAAGGAGGAAGAGGAGAAAGGAGAGGGAGGAAAGGGAAGGAAGGAAAATAGAAAAAGAAAAGCCAGGCTGGAATATCTAAGAATGGAGTAGGTCAGTTGGGGGTGCTGCAGGTGGCTCTGGGCTCTACCCATGCAAAGGTTTCTCATTTCTTTTATAAATCTGAAGTTAGATTTTTTTTCTCTAGCCACTATCTGTCTAGTGTTTTACTGGTGCCTTCCCCTGGCTTACTAACTTGCCTGCCTTTCCTTGTAGCCATGTACCTGAAGTTTTATATCTGTTTGGTGGAGACATAGGAATGTGGTGGGTGTCTGCAGTCCACTGTGTTCTGCTTCTGTATCAGCAGCCTTCTTCATTAATTTTTTTATCTGTCTGTGTTACTTCAGTAGACCTATCTTCAAATGCTGAAATTCTTTTTCAGTCTTATCAATTGCAGTGTTTAGATTCTCAACAGTATTTGAAATTTTTCATTTATTGAGATTTTTTTATTAATTATTCATTTTTTCACATGTGCATACATTGTTTGGGCCATTTTTCTCCCCTCCCCCCCTTCCCTACCCTCTTTCCTCCTCTCCCCCTCAGTTCCAGGCAGGTCCTGTTCTGCCTTTATCACTAATTTTGTTGAAGAAAAGACACAAGCCTAATAAGGAAGACAAAGCGTTTTTGCTAGTTGAGTTGAGGATAGCTATACAGAAATATTCCTAGCATTGCTTTTGTGTACACATGTGTTATGACCCATGTTAATTCATCTGTAACTGATTTTTGCACTGGTTACTGGTCCCCTTCTCATGATAACCTCTGTCGTATTAAGGTTTCTGTATTAGCTCCTCTGGAGCGGGGACATCAAACGCTTTCATGTTTTGGGTTTTCTGCCTATTCCTATATCTCCCGTATGTGTTCTCCCCTAGTTATGTGATCCAAGTCCAACCACATTGCTGCATTTGCCCTAGATCTAAAGTCCGCATATGAGAGAGAACATACAATTTTTGGTCTTCCGAACCTGGCTGACCTCACTCAGAATGATGTTCTCCAGTCCCATCCATTTACCTGCAAATGATAAGATTTCATTCTTTTTCATGACTGAGTAAAATTCCATTGTGTACAAGTACCACATTTTCTTGATCCATTCATCAATAGTGGGGTGTCTTGGTTGTTTCCATAACTTGGCTATTGGGAATAGCACTGCAATAAACATGGGTGTGCAGGTAGACCTGTCTTCAAGCACTGAAATTCTTTTTTCAGTCTTATCAATTGAAGTGTTTAGATTCTCAACAGTATTTGAAATTTTTCATTTATTGAGATCTTTGGCTCTAAGACTTTAGGCTTATTCTTTTTTATGCTCTTTATTTTGTTGCTGATTTTTTATTCAGAACTTGAATCGCCTTCCTAATTCATTTACTTATCTGTTTATTCCAGGATCTCTGTAAGCTTCCTTAAAATTATTCTTTTGAGTTTTTTATCAGGCAATTCACCAGTTTCCCTTTCTCAGGGTTCTGCTGCAGGATAGTTAACTGGTATGTTTGGAGGCATCAGACTACTGTGAGTTTTTTGTGCCTCTTACATTCCTCTGTTGATATTTGTGCATATGGCTAGCCACTTGCTTTTGCCAATTTTATAGCTGGCTACATTGTAAAAACACTTGGCAATGTGTGTCAGTTGGATATGCTGCTTTGGGTTTGGTTCCACGTGGGTATTTAGTGAAGTATCCATATTGCCTCCTGAGCTGTAGTCCATGTCATATTTCTGTGTATCTCAGTGGCCCCGGCTGCAGGGGTGATGAGATTGCCCTACTGGCTGAGGGCAGGTTCTTGTCAGCCCTGCACGTGGCATGCCCTTCAGCAGTGTGAGGTTCTGACAAATTCTTTGGGCTGTGTGTGGGTGGTGCTGAACAAATTCCCTCTTGTTTTAGTGTTGATCTCAAGAGATGGGGCAGTCAGTGTTGTGTGCTTGTTGTCCTTCTGTCTAAGGACATCACGTATCCATAACTCACAATCTGTTATGAGATTGCTGCCCTCTGATGCTCTGGCTTACACACTGTAGTGAGTAGCTGCTGCTGCTGACTTGTTCTGGTCCTTTCTTGTGGAGGCATGCAGGGGAGGCACTGCAGGCAGTCATCTCCCTTGCAACACCATTTTACTTCTTATGTTTACGTGTATGTAGTGTTTTGATATTCATATACATACTGAAATGATTACTGTAGTCGACAATTAAAATATCCAGCATCTTATCTTACAATTAACTTAGTTTCTGTGGTGAGAACATGGAAGAGCTATGTTGAACACATTTTCAGTATATGAAACTGCACACTGACTATAGTTCTCTAGACCTACTCATCCTGCAGTTGCCAGTCAGTACCCTTTGACCTATATCACATCATTTGTTTCTCTCCGAGAAACCACCGTTTATTTTGTTTCTGTATATTTGACTTCTTAAGATGCCACATGTGAGAGATTGTGCAGTATCTATTTCTCTGTGCCTGGCTTATTTCACTTAACATGACGTCCTCCGGGTTAGTCTTTTATCACCAGTAGCAAAATTTCCCCTTTTTTGGAGGCTTTTTCTTTATTTTTTCGCAGTACTGGGTTTTGAACTCAGGACCTTGTGCTTGCTAGACTGATATTCTACCACTTGAGCCATACTCCCAGCCCTTTTTATTTTCATTATTTTTAAGATAGGGTCTCACATTCATGTCTGCTCTGGCCTGCACTGCAGTCCTCCTACTTATACTTCCTGCACAGCTGGAAGGACAGGCATGTACCACCACTCCCAGATTTTTTTTAACTTTTTTTTGAGACAGTGTCTTACTATGCAGCCCAGGCTGGCCTCTAACTCCTTTGTAGCCCAGGTTAGTCTTGAACTTGTAATTCTCCTGCCTTAGACTCCTGAGTGCTAGGATTACAGGCATACACCACCACACCCAGTTTAGAATTTCTTTTTTAAAAGGCTAGCTCTCTGTCCACATCTATACACATATCTGTATCTATGTCAATATCTATACCCATATAAGATATTTCCCATATTCATTCATTGTCAATGGGCATCCATGCTGTTCCTCTGTCCTCGCCATTTTGAGTCATGCTGCAGTGAAGGAGTGTGGATCGCTAATGTGCTGATTTAATTTCCTTTAGGTATTGGGTCAGATTTTTCATCAGTCCTTGATCAGCTTGCTCTGCTGTTTTGGGCCGTTGTGTGGCAGACCATCATGGTGGGGAGAGCATAGAAGAGAAATATTGCTCATCTCATAGTGGCCAGGAATCAGAGAAAGAGTGGGGCCCAGGACAGCCCCCAAGGACATGCCCCTAGTGACTTACTTCTTCCTGCTAGGTCCCACCTCCTAAAGTTTCCAGCACGTCCCAAAATAACACCACCAGTCTTCAACATTGAGCTTCTGGGGCACATTTCCTACTGAAACCATAAATATACCAGAAGTGGGATTGCTGGGTCATATAGGAGTCCTATTTGTGGTTTTCTGAGGATCAGCCATACATACATACATGTAGTTTCCATGATGGCTGGAAACTACAAAGCCCGTGATGCCAGGGCTTATTGGGTCAGATGTCACCAGGTGGCCACAACCTCCTCAGGTTGGCCTCCTTCTAAAAATAGCCAGTGGAACCTAAAAGTAGGGTCTCCCTTAGCTTTTCTTGCAGAATCTATGGTGCCAAGGCTGTGAAGTGGCACTGGTGGCTGTGTTGGGTAGATGGATGTTTTCTACAATGGGTCAGGGGGAACCATGTACAATGGCCTCCAGGAAGTCTCCTTGACTGTCATCTGCAGACAGAAGAGTGCCCGCACCAGGGCTGGCTGGAGAACAGACCCTTCCCTGTGGCAGGCTCTGGCACCTCTTGGGTGAACAAAATTGAGTGTAGCAGGCTGCACAACTCCACTCTATGACAGTGTCCCTCTGCCCCTGGCACCCACACTCCTGTGGGCACTCATGGTCCCAGAGGGTGTCCCAGAAAAGGTTCTGACTGGTCACCACAGGGAGCTGCCACAGAGGTGCAGCTCTGGCCTGTGGGTCAGGAAGGTCACAACTTGACTCTGAAGAGTCCCAGGGCATTTCACTCTGATGACTGCTGTTTGCCCTACAGGATTGTCCCAGTCAACACCACGGGATGCAGGGAAGACCCTCAACTGCTCATTCACACTTAACTACCCAAGTACTGCTGTGACGTCTCCCGTCCAGCTGCCCATCCAGATGCTGCCCGCGGTGACCTCTCGCCCCTTTTGCAGAAGAGGGCGCGCTGCGCGTGCGCGGGGGCGAGGATGCCTGCTCCAGGCGCGTGGAGCTCTGGCACGCGGGCTCCTGGGGCACCGTGTGCGACGACTCCTGGGACCTGGCTGACGCGGAGGTCGTGTGCCGCCAGCTGGGCTGTGGCCGCGCCGTGGACGCCGTGCGGGGGTCCGCTTTCGGGCCGGGCTCGGGGTCCGTGTGGCTGGATGAGGTGGGATGCCGAGGCAGCGAGGCGGGCCTATGGGACTGCCCTGCCAATCCGTGGGGACGCGGAGACTGCACGCACAAGGAGGACGCGGGTGTGAGGTGCTCAGGTGAGTGGGCGGGAAGGGCAACGGGAAGATGGGCCCCCGGCGGTTCCTTCTTTTTTTTTTATTTTATTCATAAGTGCATACAATGTCTGGGCCATTTCTGCCCCCTTCCCCCCGCACCCTCCCTTACCCCCTTTTACCTCCCCTTACCCCTCGCTACCCGGCAGGAACTATTTTGCCCTTTTCTCTAATTTTGTTGTAGAGAGAGTATAAGCAATAATAGGAAGGACCAAGAGTTTTTGCTGGTTGAGATGAGGATAGCTATACAGGGAGTTGACTCGTGTTGATTTCCTGTGCATGTGTGTTACCTTCTAGGTTAATTCTTTTTTTTTTTTTATTCATATGTGCATACAAGGCTTGGGTCATTTCTCCCCCCTGCCCCCACCCCCTAGCTACTTTTTTAGGTGTCTTACCTATCCTCACCCCTCCCTTGTGTGCTCTCACTTTATCATGTGCTCAAAGTCCAATCCCCTTGTTGTGTTTGCCCTTGATCTAATGTCCGCATATGAGGGAGAACATACGATTTTTGGTCTTTTGGGCCAGGCTAACCTCACTCAGAATGATGTTCTCCAATTCCATCCATTTACCAGCGAATGATAACATTTCGTTCTTCTTCATGGCTGCATAGAATTCCATTGTGTATAGATACCACATTTTCTTAATCCATTCGTCAGTGGTGGGGCATCTTGGCTGTTTCCATAACTTGGCTATTGTGAATAGTGCCGCAATAAACATGGGTGTGCAGGTGCCTCTGGAGTAACCTGTGTCACAGTCTTTTGGGTATATCCCCAAGAGTGGTATTGCTGGATCATATGGTAGATCAATGTTTAGATTTTTAAGTAGCCTCCAAATTTTTTTCCTGAGTGGTTGTACTAGTTTACATTCCCACCAGCATTGTAAGAGGGTTCCTTTTTCCCTGCATCCTCGCCAACACCTGTTGTTGGTGGTGTTGCTGATGATGGCTATTCTAACAGGGGTGAGGTAGAATCTTAGTGTGCTTTTAATTTGCATTTCCTTTATTGCTAGAGATGGTGAGCATTTTTTCATTTTCATTTTTTTGGCCATTTGAATTTTTCTTGCAGCCATATCTTGTGCTGAGCAAGATCCCAGCCCCTCCCCACCCACACCATTTGAGTGCTGCAGTCAGGGGCTGCCCGCCGCCACCATCCTGTAAGCCTAAGGCCGAGCTGGGCAGGGGGTGCCTGCTGTCCAGTACAGGTCTGTGTTGCTGAGGGCTGTTGATGCCTCCCCATCTCATATTCTCCTGCAGGTGTCCCCAGGACCATGACATCCGGTAGATGGTTCTTTCTCAAGTCCACTCTCCTCCTGTTCATCAGTGCCCAGAGACCATGTGGTGGAACTCAACACTGACCTGCCCTGGAACAACTGGGACCCTGAGCTACAGTCACACCGTCTGTAGATGGTCCATCCTATTGGTGATGGACACCTTTCCCCAATGGGAACTGTTCTTCCTTGTGTCTGCATGGTTGGCGAAACCTGTGGGGAAAGGTGACCCCAGGACCCCAAGGGCCACTTCTCAGCTCTGACTGTGGGATTTGACCATAGTATGTTGTAGTCTCTTAGACATTGTAGCCAAAGTGCAAATGAGGGAAAAAGTAGTGAAAATCCTTGGGCCTGTCCCCGGGCCCTACACTAGGATCACATCACCTATATCCCCTATCTGAACCCACACACTGACTATTTATACCTGAATTTTCCCACTGAAGCCTTCCAACTGGCCTTTCCACAAGGGTCCTTTCTCCTATGTTCCCTGCCTGGGCCTGCATACCTGGGACTTCCTACCTGGATTTTCCCAGCGGGGCCCTAACAAGGCAAGCTTAGGCGATCTCTGTCACAGCAGCCTGCCCAGGTAGCAGTGAGGACTTCCTCTCCCAGGGTGTCCCTCCCCCTCCCTGAGAAAGTGAGGTCATCTAGGCCAGGGTCACAAAGCCCCAGACTATTCAGGCACACAGAAGGCCCTGCCCCTCACTGTGCCCCATAACCCTTTCCTGGCACCTTCACCTATCGCTACTGTCTGGACCCTGCCTGAGACAGCCTGTCTGGTCTTTGGCTGCCTCCTGGACCTCATCTTTCTGCTCCCGGGTGCTCGGTGGTGCCACAGTAGAGCTGCCTATATGGGTAGGTGATCATGGATGGGTGTGTTCGTCCTTGAGAAGAGGATGGGGAATGCTCTGGGAGACCCCAGCCTGGGCAGGCCCTTTCTGTTCTGGTCACTGCCCTGCAAGCAGACTGGTCTCCCTGGTAGCCCTGCTGGGTTGGTTTGTCTCTGCAGACCCTTAAGGTGTTGGGGACACAGAGACCCTGGTTTCGGGTCTCATTCTGTTTATAAGATGGGATGGATAAAGAAAATCCTTACTCCCAGGGCTCCATCAGGTCTGCCATCCAATCCTTCTGCTGTTAGATCAGCTTGGGGTCTTTCAGGAATGAATTCAGAGTCTGACTAGCAAGCCCCACCCCAGGGCCCCAAGCCCTATGTGTTCAGGACAAAGCACAGCCCCTGTGAGGACTACTGTTCTCAAGAGGGCTGATCCCTAGCAATTGGATCTCAGCAGCATGGGAGGTTGCTGTGCCAGGTGGGATGAACTGCACCTGAATAGGAGTATTTGTTCTAGAAGACTCTGGTGTGGCTTTTGCAGGTGCTGGAATGTCGGGGCACCTGCCCTCAGAGGGTGTCCATGAGGACATCGAAGCTGTTCCTGTAAAGGAGAAAAATGCAGACCCCACAAGGGACCTGGCTCAGGAGGAGGATTATGATGACACCAGTGAGCCTGAGGAAGACCATGGGCAGGGAGAGGAGGAGGAAGAGGAAGAGGCGGGAGCATTGCTGAGCCCAACTGGCGTGCATCTCTGTGTCCTTGGATCCATCGCGCTATTCCTGCTCTACTGCTCCCATACAGCGGGGGACCTGTCCAGTGACTACATTTAAAGGACCTGAGAGCTGCTTTTCTGTGTCTCTGACTCACTCCCATCTCTGGTCTGGGATTTGGGACTCTCCTCCTGTCCCTTCAAGGCTGCTCCTTAGACTGCAGTTTTGCAATGGACACAAGTAGGGACACAGAAGTCCTTGCTCTTCCTTTGGTCCTTTTATAGCTGTCCACAGTGTCCTTTTAGCACATGGTCCCCTGGTGGCTTTAGGAGGGACCCTGGGTGGACAGCGGGCTGGGAGATGTGGATTCATTATGAAAAGCAATCTCACTCTCACCTGATCCCCCATGTTCAATCCTAGTCCATCCTTCTGCCTTCCTTTGGCAAAGGGAAATCAGGTTCCCAGGCTACCTGGAGCTCAGAGAAATCCTTGAGGACCACAGTGGGAATCTCTTTTCTTAAATACAAGTGGGGATCCTTGCAGCACAGATGGTATAGAAAGCACAGCAGCCCCTCAGCCAGCAAGTGATGGGTCTGTGCTGACCATAGGGGTCATGAGCTGTCTAAAGCCTGGTATAAACCCAGAAGGATGGGGGGACTTCATTCTCCTCATTCTTTATTTTGTCTCCTAATTCTTTAAACACATGTTATTAAACTCCCTTTGAACACACTCATTTATCCTTAGTACTTTCCAGAAACTTGTCAGACTCCACCATGGCCCTTGTTCTGCTTTAGACCAAACTTTTCTCCGCCTGATCTTGGGCCTTTGTCCTGCTTTGTAATGCAGACTTTGTGGGTTTCCTACCCATCCTTGTCCTCACAGTTGTGCTGAGAGGCAGGTGGGGGAGGGAATCCCCAGTGGAGCAAAGGTGGAGTTTCTTGTCATCTGCAGGCACGGCTTCTACTGCAAAAGTTATTGCAACTGAGGTCCCAACTCTCACACCTGTCCTGTCTTAAACCTAGATGGGTAGTAAGATCTCTGTCTTTTTTACCGTACCGTCACAGACCAACCCTGACCACATTCATCCAAGGCTACATCCTCCATGTAAAGTCCAAACTGTGATCATTTTTCTCACCAAACCAATCTGTGATTACACCCTCACGGTCACTTCCATCTACCAACCTGCCCTGTAGTGACCACTGTCTATGACCTTCTCTGCCTTGATCAGCCCTCTATGGACACAACCAACCAGGCCCAGACCTCCATGACCACATTCTCCCTGGTAAATACGTGCCCTACTGTCCTCTTCCTTGTGTGGTTAGGAAAATGTTTGCAAATGAGTGACATATACATGACCTGATAAATAATAGATCCTCATGAAGTTCTCGTGCATTGACCCTCATTTTGTTCTTGGGTAGAATATAGTCAGCTGTAGTTTGGATCTTAAATGTCTTCCAAAGGCCATATGTTGATGGTTTGGGCCCCACCTGTTCTGTTATTGGGAGATGTTGAAACATTCAAGAGGTGGGGCCTAGTGAAAGGAAGGTTGGACATTGGGTACATGTTCTTAAAAGGTATATTTGGACACCAGACTCTCTTTTTGTCCCTTGCCACCATCAGATTACCATCTGTGTTCCACCACTGTACTCCCTTCCATACTGTGCTGTCTCGCCACAGGCCTAAAACCAACTGGTGCAACCAACCATTCACTGAAATCTCCACACATGAGCTAAAATAAATCTTCCTTCCTGTAAGCTGTCTCGGGTATATCGCCCCATCAATGGGCATCTAGCTACCACCTACTCTCATGAGATCCTTGAGGCAAAGGCACTTTCACAGAATTTTTGTGTAGAATGATAGCTTGGGTCAGCCCAATGGCCAACAGTTCCCAGGGGTGTCCATGAGTAGAATGAGTCCTCACAATCTAATGCCTAGTGGGACCACATTCCTGATGGAGAGTGGACCTTCATGGTGGATTTATGTAGAATAGAGCCATAAAGCAGCCTGTGTAGAAGAGACCACCACGCTAACCATGTTTAGAATATACCCTCATGGTGTTCTGATGTAAAATAAACACTCATGCTGTCGTAGTGTAGAATGTACCCTCACAATGTCCTGGGGTAAAATGACCCCTCATGGTGCCTCCATATAGAATTGACCCTCACTGGGATCTCGTGTAGAATAGACTCTCATGGTGTAGAATAGACCCTCAAGGTGTACTAGAGAGAATAAACCTGCTGGAGACCTCTTGCAGAATGGATCCCATGGTGTCCTCACATGGAATGGTGCCTCATTTTGTCCTAATGGATAATGGATCTACACTGCAGGCTGAGAAGACTCCCAGGGTACATCAAAGTGTAAGTTACATGCTTTCCTACATGTTTTGCCTTTGACACTTAGTCATTCCTAGTGGCTTATCAATAAATGAAACATTTGTGCCATAATCCCCTTGTATGGATGGTCCTGAGTTTACCTACCCATCCTCATGCGGCTTACTTGCATGAGTGGCATCTTCCTTTAGTGCATTCATTCCTACAGGAAGTGTACGTCTTTCGTACTAGCTGGTCAGAGGGCATGCATGTTTTTAAGTATTATGATCCATTGGCTAAGTCTGCCTATTCATGACATACTGATATTAGAAAGACCTCAGACCTTCACTCCCATCTTCTGAGAGGCAGACAGAGGCCCTCACTCTCCTCCCTGGCTTGGGTCTTAATAGCTGAGCATTGAGGCCTTGAAGGGAAGGGGCTCCTCAATCTTGTCACACCTGGGGCTGAAACAGGCACCAGCTGCAGGAAGCCCAGCTGGCCTCACCTCAGGCTGCTGGTGCTGCCTGGGCTCAGGCATGTTAGGTGAGCTCCTACTCTATGTGGCAGATGACGGTTATGACGTGGGAGAGGCACCCAGGGTGCCTACAATGAGCTACAATCTCAGAACAGCATCGCCCCCAAATTAGAGTCCACCTTCCGCTTGGAGGCAGAGCACAGTGCCTGCTCTGAGATCATCAGCTTGGCGAGCTACAGCCGCAATGGAACCGGGCGTGGCTCTGTTCCCTCTGGTGCCTTGGACCCTTCTCCTGGCCTGTTGGACTCTCTCCTCTGGTGAGTATGTGCTGCTTGCTGTCTTCAAATCCTGTGGTCGGGGACACAGGTGTGCGGGATGCCCACGGATGGGGTCAGGAATGACGCAATGCTGGTCATGCAATGCTGCTCATTTCTTTGTGAATATCTCTGAACCTTTCATTTCACCTCAGCAACCATTTGGATGACACCCAAAGGCGGGTATTAATGGTAGAAAAATCTCAGATAAAGGTGGGATGATAAATGAGGGCAAGCTTTCTAATCAAGGAACATCCTGGATGAAATTTGTACAATCTTCTACACCATCCTATGTTCTTGTTCCTGAAGGTATTACTGGGGAGGACTACATGAGTCTTGTGGATGGTGCAAACCACTGCGAGGGGCGCCTATACCTGCAGTACCGCAACCAACAGGGCTTTGTGTGTGGGGACCACCTGGACCTGCAGGAGGCCTCGGTGATCTGCAGACAGCTTGACTGTGGCCCTGCTCTAGCAGCTCCTCAGTTCGTTCTGAGGCCCGAAGAGATGGTGTCACCCTGGCTGTATGATGCCCAATGCCAGGGTGAGGAGGCCACCCTCTGGGACTGTTCCCTAGGGTCCTGGGGGCCCATCTCTGATTGTGAGTGCCAGTGTGTGATGGCAATTATCTGCTCAGGTGGGTGAGTCTGGCCCCCTCAGCCCCCGTAGTTCTGGGACCTCCTTCCATGTTCAGGCTCTAGAGGCATTCAAGCAAAAACAGAGGGTGATGAAGGGTCTGGCCCAGGTTGAGTGTCTCATTTTCTTGGGAGTCTTGGGGTTCACCGTTCCTTCCTTTTCTTGTGTGAGATGAGGGCTTTCCCTCTTTGTGTTAACAGAACTCGGTCCTCACTCTCCCTGGAAACCCTTCCCAGTTCCATTTAGCAGGTGTCCAAGTTTCTAAATTCAGTCACCAAAGCTGTGCTTCCCTCGGTCTTCCTCGGGCAACTCAGGGAGCACTGTGTGTCCTCACTGTGCACTGAGTACAACTCCATGCAGGCAGAGTTGCCAGGTGGGTTCTCCAGGCAGGTGTCCTGAACTGGTACCGCTTTCCTTGCTTGTAAATCAGACCCTGTGGATACCAAGTCAGGTAGGGCCACATCAGTTCTGAGACCCTGCATGTGTGTTGCCGGCAGAAGCTGCCAGGACTTGGTTTCTCTTCTGCCCCACCAGGTAGTACCTTAAGGAGAATTAGGCTGGAGGGCGGTGGCAGCCCCTGCGCTGGAACCCCTGGGTCTCTGAACCCTGCTGGCTTTGTCCTGAAGTGTGAGTTGCAGCAGAAGGAGGCAAGTGTCTTTTGCAGACAGCTGGAATGTGGAACTGCTGTGCAGTGGTCCAGAGTCCACCACAGAGAGAACTCTGGGAGCCAGGAGCAGAAGTTTGTGTCCTGCCAGGGAACCGAGTCCAACATTTTCCAGTGCAAGATCAATGTAAACTTCCTAGAGCAGTGTCATCATCAAGCCTACACCCAAGTGGTGTGCACAGGTAGGGATGCCATGAGCCAAAGTATTTTAACTCTGATTTTCATGTCCCTGTATGAAGAAAGGAGATCCAGGTTTATTCCTCACAGGATGGGCTTGGGAAATGGGAACTTCTCCGGGGGTGGGGGTTGCATGATTTTGCATTTTCTAAGCCATAGGCCATCCCTTGTAAGCAGCGCTATAGCCCCAACCACTCTATCCAAGGTTCCTAATCCAGCCTATGCCATGGGGTGACAGGCTGAGGATTCCCATCTACCCTGCCCATGGGGGTCACAGGGGCCCATGTCTCCCCAGAGACCAAGAGACCATGGAGAGCCTCTGTGGTTAAGTATATATGTAAGGTCTAATGCCCAAAGAAGGAAGGATGGCAGGTTCCTCAGTCTGCAGAGACCGACTTGCCACTGGGGCTCTGGATCCCTGTGGCTGGGCTAAGCCAAGTAGTCCTGGGTTGTCATGCATCATGCCTCCATGTGGACTGGGTGGTGGCCGTCAGGTCACTTCACCCCAGTGACTGCATGGAGCCTGTCCTGCCCTCAGTTTCTCCATTCCAGTACCTTTTCCCCAGGACATGTGGAGGCCCGACTGGTAGGCAGTGAGCACCCCTGTGCAGGACGCCTGGAGGTTCTGCGGGGTCTGACCTGGGGTACCATCTGCGATGCCAACCTGGACCTGCCCACAGCCCACGTGGTTTGCCGGGAACTGGGTTGTGGAGTGGCTGTGTCCACTCTTGGAAGTGCTGGCTTTGGCCAGGGCTCAGGACCCGTGTGGACGGAGGCCTTCCGCTGTGTGGGAAATGAGTCACTTTTGTTCCACTGCCCAAGGGAGCCAGGACACCAGTGTACACACGACCAGGATGCTGCACTCACGTGCTCAGGGGACAGTGAGTAGGGTCATGGACCACAAGGGATTTGGGCTGTGGGGTGATCAGGGGCTGAGAGCTGGCAGCCTGGACTATGATGGCAGTGACAGCTGGTGGAGGAGCTCACACCCAAGTCCCATTGTCATGAGGGTCCCTGGACCAACTGTCTCTTCTCTGGCTCCTCATGTGTTTGTTCACCATCTTCCATCTTTGGAGAAATGTCTGCTCGTATCTGTCACCCATCAGCAATGGGTTGCTTGGTTTCCCTGGTGGTATTGTGAGTGTGTTTTGCATGTTCTGTATGACAGGCTTTATTAAACACTATGGTTTCTCCTTGCAAATTGTGACAATGCCCTTCCATCCACAGCAGTTCAATTTTGATAATTTGCAACATCGAGTTTTTGTATTGCTGCTTGTGATTCTGGTGTCATCTAAAAGTCCAAGTGGCCAACTCCCCTGTGCGCTTTCTCCAAAGATCTTTGTCTATTAGCCTTTATGTCTAGGATTCTGATGCTGCTCCATTAACACAGGAGGTCTTTCCATCTTCTGGTGTCTTCTTCAATTCTTTTCTTCAATGTCCTGTAGTTTTCATTGTGGAGGTCTTCCACCTCCATAGGTTTATCCCTAGGCATTTAATCTTTTGATGCTACCATGAATGGGATTGTTTTCCTGATCTCTTTCTCAGTCTGTTCATTTTTGGTGTATAGAAAAGCTACTACTTTGTGTATGTTGATTTTATTTCCTGCTACTTTGATACAAGTGTTCATCAGGTCTAGGAGTTTTTTAGTGGAATCCTTAGGCTCTTTCGAGTATAGGATCGAATCATCTGCAAATTGGAATCATTTGGCCACTTTCCTACTTGTATCTCTTTTATTTCTTATTCTTTCCTGATTATTCTGGCTAAGAATTCAAGTACTACATTGCATAAGAGAGTACAGTGTGCACATCCTTGTCTCTTTCCTGAATTTACAGGAAATGGTTCTGGTTTTTCCCCATTTAGTACGATGCTGGCTATAGGTTTGCTATATATACCTTCCTTCTATTCTTATTTTCTTCAGCGCTTTTATCATAAGGGATGTCAAAGGCCTTTTCTGCATCTATTGAGATGTTCATATGATTTTCTCCCTTGTTCTGTTTATATGCCATATTAAATTTATTGATTTATGTATGTTGAGTTGTCCTTGAATCCCTGGAATGAAGCCAACTTGAACATCCTGTATGATCTTTTCAATGCGTTGTTGAATTCAATTGCAGGTAATTAATTGAGAATTTTTATCCATGTTCATCAGGGATTTTGGTCTATCATTTTCTCTTTTTGTTATTGTTGTGCCTTTGTCTGGTTTTGGTAGCAGGGTAATACTGACTTCATACAATAAGTCTGGTAATGTTCCTTCTCTTTCTCTTTTATAGAAAAGAACACTGGTGTTATTTCTTCTTTAACGTTCTGGCAGAACTCAGCAATGAGTCCATGTGGCTCTGAGCTTTTCTTTGTTGAGAAGCTATTACTGCTTCAGTCTCATGCTTGTTGTAGATCTGTTTAAGTGATTTATATCATCCTGGTCCCATTTGGGAGTACATATGCATCTAGAGAGATATGCATTTCATTTAGATTTTCTAGTTCATCAGAATATAAGTTTCAAAGTATTCCCTAATGATCTCTGAATATCATTGATACTTGTTTGATATCCCTTTTTTCATCCCTAATTTTATTAATTTTGGTCTTCTCCCTCCGTCTTTTGGTTAGTTTGGCTAAGGGTGCATCAAGAAATGAATTGGCCCTCACACCTGCTCTAGCACTTGAGCCACTCCACCAGTCCTTTTTTGTGTTGGGTATTTTTGAAATAGGGTCTCACTTTTTGCCTATGCTGGCCTTGAATGACAATCTTCCTGATCTTTGCCTTCTCACTAATTAGGATTACAGAGATAAACCCAACAGGTTTATCAAATTTTTATCCTTTCAAAGAACCAACTTTTTGTTTCACTGGTTCTTCATACTTTTAGCTTCCATTTCATTCATTTCTCCCATAATCTTCATTATTTCTTTCTGTCTACTGGTTTTGGATTTACCTTTACTCTTCTTTTCTACTCTTGAGGTGCATCATTAGGTTATTTATTTGAGATCTCTCTGACTTTTTAATGAAGGCACTCATAGCCAAAAGCTTTCCTGTTCACACTGCTCTTGCTGTATTCCAAAGGTTCTAGTAAGTTGTGTTTTCATTTTCATTTGATTCTAGGGATTTTTTTGTATCTCCCTTCTTATTTCTTTGGTGACCCACTGATCATTTAGGAGTCAATTGTTGGGGTGGCTCAACTGGTAGAATATTTGCCTAGCAAGTGTGAAGCCATGAGTTCAAACCCCTTCATCGCCAAAAAAAAAAGTCAATCGTTCAGTCTCCATGTGTTTGGATATTAGCAATTGTTTCTCTTGCTATAGATTTTGGTTTTTGTTTTATTATGTGCTGATTAAGTATAAGAAATTATTTCAAGTTTCTTGTATTTGTTAAGACTTGCCTTATGGGTTAAAATATGATTTTTTGGAGAAAGCTCCATGGTCTTCTGAGAAGAATGTGTATTCTGTGACAATTGGTGCAATATTCTGTAGATATTTGTTGAATCCATTTGTGCAGCATTGTTTAATTAATTCAAATTTCTTTGCTGATTTTTCTTATGAATGACAAATCTATTGGTAAAAGTGAGTTTTGAAGTCACCCACTATTATTGTGTTGGGGTCTGTTTATGCTTTCATGTCCAGTAACGCTTATTTTATGAGACTGTGTGTGTCAATATTCAATACATCATATATGTTTAAAATTGTTAAATCCTCCTGGGGAACTTTTTCCTTTAACAAAATGAACTAACCTTCTTTACCTCTTCTAATTTATTTTGAAGTCTGACAGATATGAGTGTAACTACTCCTGCTTGCTTTCAGGTTCCATTTTTTTAGAAAAGCTTTTTCCATCCTTTCACTTTAAGCTTGTGTTTGTCTTTGCATGTGAGATGCATTTCTTGTAGGCAACAGATGGTTGGGTCTTATTTTGCAATCTAACCTGCCAACCTATTTTTTTTGATTGGAGATTTCAAAATCTTAACATTCAGAATTATTACTTAAAGGTATGCAGAATTCTTTGTCGTTTTGTTGTTTTGTGATGTTTGCTTCTTCCCTACTCGTTTTTTTATCTACTTGTCTAATGGTGTTTATTCTTTCCTGTATTTTCATGAGAGTGTTTATCTTCCTCTTCTGCATGTAGGATTCCTTCAAGTACTGTCTGCAATGCCTGTTGAATGGTCATGAATTCCTTTAGTTTTTGTTTGTCATAGAAGGTTTTAATTTCTCCTTCAGTTATAAAGGATAGCTTTTCTGGATACAGTAACCTAGGTTGACCCTTATTTTCTTTCAGCTTGAAATACATCATTCCTTGCCCTCCTTGCTTTTAAAGTTTCCACTGAACAATCTGCTGTTATTCTGATAGACTTGCCTTGATATGTTACTTAGAGCTTCTCTCTTGCAGCTTTCAATATCCTATTGTCATCTTGTTCCACTCTTTTTGCAAGACTTTCCATGAATTTTCACTTGAGTTATTGAACTTTTTATTTCTAGAATTTCAGTTTGAACTTTTGGGATTTCTGTGTTTCTATGGAGTCTTCTTTCAGATCCCTCATTGTCTTCCTTACTTTGTTCAGTTTGTTTTAATTATCTTTGCATTTATTCAGCTGTTTATTTGTATTGTCTTTGAATTCATTCAGGACATCATACATGTCATCTTTAATTTCATTGATCACTCTTTTTTGGTGGTGCTGGGGTTTGAACCCATTGATCATTCTTATCTCCATACTTTTGCATTCATTGTTTCAGATTTTATCCACTTTGTTAGCATCCAAATCCCTTATTATTGAATAGTTGACTTGACATATTGCCTTGTTTTTTCATATTACTAGTATTTCTACATTGGGATTTATGCATCTGAGACCAAGTTTTTGGCTGGAAGCTATAATCTCTTGTGTCCTATCAGGTGAGGTGTTCACAATATTTAGGCAAGATTAGATGGTCTTTAAATTGTGTTTTCTCACTACTGAACTCAGGGTTTGTGGCTTAGTAGTCACACTTTTACTCACCATGCTCAGGACACTGGATCTGGCCCCCTGCTCCACTCAGGAAGAAGAAGACCAGCTGCAGAAGCAATCATAGTTAGTAGACACACTGTGAGGATACAGTAATCCCTATGAAGAACAGTCACTGCAGTGCTACAGTATTTATAAGGAATAAATGATCAGAGCTAATAAATGCAGTAATGAAAAGAAATGGGAGTAATTTCACTAATGAATAGTACAAGGTGTATGGTGTGATAAGAAGGGAAGGGGAGGCAGCTAAAGTAAATTCAGGGGTATATTGGGAAAGAAGAAAATAGAGTAGAATACTTAATAAGGATAGATATATAGTGAGAAGAAAGGAGAAAGAGAAAAAGAAAAAAAGATTTAATATGTGATCTGGCAGTCTAACAACCTTCCAAAAATAACAACAAAAAAGTATTGTGGAAAGGGGAATAGAGAATGAAAAACAAGAGAGAACTAATCCAACTGTTGATGTAATGAAAGTAGAAACCAGGGAGGGTGATAAAAGAGGGAGGGAGAAGAGATGGCTAGAAATTTAATAATAAATGGTGTTGTGCCTCACATATGCTGACTGCAAAAAGGGGAAGGTAAAAACAAGAACATAAAAAAGCAAGAAACAGAGAAGAAAAATAAGCCAAACAAACAAATGAAACCAAAAAGACAAAAACTGACAATATTTTTGTCATTGTTGGAGAAGAAGGTGGCTATCTTTCCTCCCCAGAGCAGTATGTTTTTAGTCGAAACTGGCTAGGCAAGTAGGCATGTGTAGTGTGAAGACTTAGCTCAAAGATAAGGGGAGTACTAAGTGCCTGTGTCTTTGAGCCAGGGACCCAGTACAGGAAAATAGGCTTAGAATTCTACTTGCACGTTCTCATGCTGGATCCCAGTGCCCAGGTTCCTAACCTCCCAGACTCCAGTATCACTCCTCACTGACCTGTGGCATCCTGCAACCCTCCCAGATCCCCATCAACCCACACTATTCTAAATATCAACACAGTTCCCAGTCAGTGACTACAGTGCCAGGTTCTGGGTTTGTTCAGGGACACCAAGATCAAACTGCTTAGGTTCACACCAAGTTTCCAAGATGCACCTGTGGCTAGTGGCAGAGCTGTGTTGATTGTCATGACTCTTTCTTTGACTCATGAGGGTTTGTCAAAAAATAGACAGAAGAGACAAAATGGGAGAAAATCTTTACTTGCTATACATCTGACATGGGATTGATAGCCAGGATTTATGGGAATCTCAAAAAACTAAACTCCCACAGAATCAGCAACCCAATGAAGAAATGGGAAAATGAACTGAACAAACAATTTTCAAAGGAAGAAGTACAAATGGCCAATAGATAACTCACCACCCTTGGCCATGAAGGCCATCCAAATCAAAACGACATTAACCACTCTGACCTCACTCCAGTCAGGGTGGCTATCATCAAGAACACAAACAACAAATGTTGGTAAGGATGTAGCGAGAAAAAGGAACCCTTATACACTGTTGGTAGGAATGTAATTTAGTGTAACCCCTATGGAAAGCTGTATGGATGTTCCTCAAAATACAAACAAACGAAAAAATAGGGTCTGGCAGAATGGCTGAAAAGGTAGAGTGCTTCCCCAGCAAGCGTAAGGCCCTGAGTTCAAACCCCAGCACTACAAAAAAAAGTTTGATCTACTATATGATCCAGGAATACCCCTCCTGGGTATATAGCCAAAGGGATGTAAGTCAGGATACAATAGAGACACTTGTACACCCATGTTTATTGCAACACTATTCACAATAGTCAAGTTATGGTAACAGCCCAGATGCCCTACAACTGATGAATAGATTAATAAAATGTGAGATATATATATATGCAATTTAGTACCATTCAGCCATAAAGAAATTTGAAATTATATCATTTGCAGATAAATGAATGGAACTGGAGATCATCATGTTAATCAAAGTAAGCCAGATTCAAAAAAACAGAGACCCCATATTTTCTCTCATATGTGGAAGATAGATCTAAAAGATAAATATACACACAAATGCAAACATGATCATATACACAAATATATAGAACAAGTCCATAATAGTGAGACTGTTTGAGGGGACTAGGAAGAAGAAGGAGAGGAAATGAGAATGAATAACATCAAAATACATTTCATCTGTGTAGGAAGATAATACAACAAAACACTCTGAAAGCTGTTAATTAATAAGGGTAAGAGGGAAAGGGTAAGGGAGAGTAATTGAGGGGGTTAATCTGATTAACCATGGTGAAATATCGTGGTGAAGTCCCTTTGAATAAGAAATATACACTTGATTGAATATAAAATATGCATATCACTATCAAGTTGGGCCCCATCCCCAAGAAATCTCATTATCTAGATGCAAATGTGACCAAATCTGGAAAAAACCCAAAACTCAAAATATTTCTGGTCTCAAGAATTTTAGGTAAGGGATACTCACCTGTAGCTATGTCTACTTTGATCCAGTTATTAAGTATGTTTGTTATTGCATATCTTTCTACGCTCCCTAAATAGTTTAATTTCAAATTTTGATGAATTATTTCAGGAAATTTGACCTTTGTGGTAGAAAATTTTTGCATGAAACTTCCAGGTATGGATTTTTTATAAAGAATATAAATATATTCTTTAATTTTTTAAATTTTTCTTGGAGGTACTGGGGTTTGAACTCAGGGACTCAGGTTTGCTGGGCAGGTGCTTCACCACTTAAGCCACTCTTCCAGCTCAATAATATATCTTAATCTATATGAAATGACCTTTTTCCATTTGATTATTGATGTAAAGTTGGTACTTTACCTTCACGTGAAATCATACCACTAAAAGGAGAAATAAAGAATAAAATCTTTAAAATATATACATATATATACATATATGTGGTATATATATGCAATTTAGTACCATTCAGCCATAAAGAAATATATATTTCTTTTGAAAAAAGAAAGACCGGAAGAAAAAACAGGTCCTGGTTAGGGTCAGCGGGTGAGTGGCAGTGGCAGGAGAATAAAAGGAAAGGGTAAAGGAGGGAGAATAAAGTCAACGTACTTCATAGGCTTGTATGAAAATAGGGCAATGAAATTTACTGAGATTATTTTAAGAAGGGGAAGAAGAATGATGAAGGGGATGAAACTAACCAAGGTACATTGTAAACATATATGGAAATGTAACAATGGAATACCTTATACAACTAATATATGCTACTCACAATGTTTAAAAGTAAATAAATACATTTTAAAAGGCTAAATAGTGCAGCATTGTGCGTGCAGGCCACGTTTTCTTTATCCATTCGTGCTGACAGACACTAAGGTTTCCTGTCTCAGCTATTGTGAGTAAGACTGGAGTAAAGGCGAGAGTGCAGCTATTATACTGATCCCCCTCCCTTTGGATGAGCACATAGGGAAGCTATTCATCATTCCGACGTGCATCTCTGTGAGTACTGATCACTTGCAGTTTCTGAGGTTCTTGTGTGTGGATTCAGGTACTTCATCAGATTTGCTGAATGTTTGGTAAAATTTACTGAAACACTCCTCTTATCACTTTCTCTTCTAGGACTTCCCTTGGGTATGTTGGTGCACTTGATGGGACCCCAAATTCTCCTAGGCATTGTTCATTTTGGATAATTTCAACTGTCTACTTTCTGTCCACTGATTCTTCTGTCTACTCCCACCTTCCCTCAGTAAATGACTGGGCTCCCCTGGAAAGGGGGCCATTTCTGTGAACCCACTCCCTATTGTATCTCACCTGATTCATGAGTTTTTGTTAGAACAAGATATTTTGAATGTTATAAGGTAAGAAATCTGGAAATCAGATTCTCCCTCATCCTTAAGTTTCTGCTTGTGGCTTTTTAAGTTTTAGCAGCTTAGCTAAAATATTTTAAGTTTTTATCTTTACTTTTAAATTTTTTACAATTTTTATTGGCACATAGTACATTATACATAGTAAGTAGTTTCATCATGATATTTTCACACATGCGTATACCGTCTCAATGTTTGCAGAGACTCTTTTGTATGGCCTTGGAAGTCTGCTCAGAGGCAGAATGGTTACTGAAGAATTGGACAGGGATTTCCTTTAATGACAGAGAAAACTATTGCCTTCTAGTCCTTAGGGATTAATTCTGTGTGGTGTCCCTCCATGGGATGGTGCTCAGGCCATTTAAAGCTTTATGGGAAAGTTCATCCCTGCAGTGTGTAGCCCACATTGAAAATGTCTTTCTCACTTGAGTTGTCCTGTGTGCCTAGTTTTCCCAGCATGACCGCTGTATTTGTGAGGGATGCAAATGGAGTTCCCCAGTCCGATTTTCAGTGCTACCACTCTGCAAAGACATTGTCTTGCTCTTAGTCTGTCTTCCAGGCCTGGTTTCCCACTGTAAGGAAGCTCCTACTGGTCATGAGCCTGTGGAGGTCTTGGGTTTGGAACCAGCTGACTCTGCTTCTCCCCCAGAGTTCCGGCTGGTCAACGGCAGCAACCACTGTGAAGGCCGTGTAGAGCTCCAAGTGCAGGGAGCCTGGGCGCCTCTCTGTGCTGCTCACTGGGACTTAGCAGATGCCACAGTCCTGTGCCAACAGCTCAACTGTGGCAACGCCGTGGCCACACCCCAAGGAGGCCTTTTTGGGGAAGGGGACATTCCCATCTGGCCAGACGTATTTCACTGTGTTGGGACAGAGCCCCATTTGTTGAGCTGCCCAGCAAGCACCCTGGGTGCCCAAGCCTGCGCCCAGGGAAATTCCGCCTCCACCCTGTGCTCAGGTGGGTGCACTATGGAGGAGGAAGGGGGTCAACAGAGTGGGGACAGAAGTGTGCACTGGATGGAAGGAATGGCAGTCCTGTCCGCAGGAGTGGGGGCAGAGATGCCCAGAGGATGGAGGGGATGGCGGTCCTATCCGCTTTGGAGGACCCTCAGCCTGAGCCCCTGGGGCCCCTTGCTGTCCCTCGCAGGCCTCCCTGACGCCCTGCGGCTGAGGGACGGACAGAGCCGCTGCGATGGCCGCGTGGAGGTCTCCCTGAACGGCAAGTGGGGCCGCGTGCTGGACGACGGGTGGGACCTGCGCGGAGCCACCGTGGTGTGCGCACAGCTCGGGTGCGGAAAGGCCCTGAGCGCCTACGAAGCGCCGGCCCCCGGCCTGGGGGCCGCCCCGGTGCTGCTGAGCCGCGCGCGCTGCCTGGGCTCCGAGCCCCGCCTGACCCGGTGCAACGTGTCCGCGGGACCTCTGGTGTCCGTGGGGACCTCGCGGGACGCGGGCGTCGTGTGCGAGGGTGAGTGAGGGTGGCCGCCTCCGCTGCCTCCCTCACGGCCGGCGCCCGCTGACTAGGTGTTTCTGCAGGGAGCCTCAGGCTGCGCTTGGTCGCGGGCCCGGGACGCTGTGCGGGGCGCGTGGAGGTGCTCCACGGAGGCGCGTGGGGCACCGTGTGTGACGATGCCTGGGACCTGCGGGACGCGCACGTGGTCTGCAGGCAGCTGGGCTGCGGACACGCCCTCAGCGCCCTCAGGGATGCCCACTTCGGGGCCGGGGCTGGGCGCATCTGGATGGACGAGCTGGGCTGCCTGGGCCACGAGTCTGCATTGTGGCAGTGCCCTTCGGGTGGCTGGGGCCAACACGACTGCAGCCACAAGGAGGATGCCGGGGTCTTCTGCTCAGGTGGGTGCAGAAATCTGAGCCTGTCGCGTACTTCCCACCCCTCCAGAGCTCCGCCTTGCTGATGGACCGTTCTGTCTGCAGAATTCATGGATGTGAGGCTGCAGGACCACAGCCAACCATGCACAGGGCGCCTGGAAGTTTTCTACAATGGAACCTGGGGCGGCGTCTGCCAAGCCCTGAGCGCAGCCTCCCTGGGGGTCCTGTGTGGGTGGCTAGGTTGTGGGCCCCATGGGCAGCAGCTGGCCAGGGCAGAGGGCTGGCCTTCCCCTGGAGCTTTCTGGTTGGGCTCCATACAGTGCAGGGATAGACATGACAGGTCCTTGTGGCAGTGCCCCTCAGCACCCTGGGACCAACACTCATGCAGCAGCCAAGAAGAGGCCTGGGTGGTGTGTGCAGGTAAGCAGGGTCCCGGCGCTATGAGGATCTGACTGGGTGTTGCCGTATGGAGACATCTGAGACCTGATGCTCTCCCAGAGGAGGATGAAGGACTCCTAGGCTCCTGGGCATCTTCTGACAACATCCTACAGGCAACCATGTAGGGAATCCTCAGCCTGTATGGATACCCTCACTTCAAAATAAGAGTTTTCTTCCTTTAAATTAGCAGAAAATCATGGTTATGGGGAGACAGAAAACAGAGGGAAAGAAAATGCTTTACAGACTTTTAAGCAGCTGGGTCTGGGATTACTGAGCATGGGCCATAATTTCCCACAGAAAAGGAAGACGCTGGTCAGGAGGCTGAGCAGACCCTCAACTGCTCATCCCCACTCAGCTGCCCAGGTACTTCTCTGACCGTCTCCCGTCCAGCTGCCCATCCAGATGCTGCCCGCGGTGACCTCTCGCCCCTTTTGCAGAAGAGGGCGCGCTGCGCGTGCGCGGGGGCGAGGATGGCTGCTCCGGGCGCGTGGAGCTCTGGCACGCGGGCTCCTGGGGCACCGTGTGCGACGACTCCTGGGACCTGGCTGACGCGGAGGTCGTGTGCCGCCAGCTGGGCTGTGGCCGCGCCGTGGACGCCGTGCGGGGGTCCGCTTTCGGGCCGGGCTCGGGGTCCGTGTGGCTGGATGAGGTGGGATGCCGAGGCAGCGAGGCGGGCCTATGGGACTGCCCTGCCAATCCGTGGGGACGCGGAGACTGCACGCACAAGGAGGACGCGGGTGTGAGGTGCTCAGGTGAGTGGGCGGGAAGGGCAACGGGAAGATGGGCCCCCGGCGGTTCCTTCTTGCAGCCATATCTTGTGCTGAGCAAGATCCCCGCCCCGCACCGTTTGAGTGCTGTAGGCAGGCGCTGCCCGCCCCACCGTCCTGTGGACCTAAGGCCGAGCTGGGCAGGGGGTGCCTGCTGTCCAGTACAGTTCTGTGCTGCTGAGGGTTGTTGATGCCTCCCCATCTCACATTCTCCTGCAGAGGTCCCCAGGACCACGGCATCCGGTAGGTGGCTCTTTCTCAAGTCCACTCTCCTCCTGTTCATCAGTGCCCAGAGACCATGTGGTGGAACTCAACACTGACCCTCCCTGGAACAACTGGGACCCTGAGCCACAGTCACACCCTCTGTAGATGGTCAGCCCATTGGTGATGGACACCTGTTCCACAGTGGGAGCCCTGTGTCTGCATGGTCGGAGAACCTGTGGAGACAGAGGCCTCAGGACCCTAACAGACACTTCTCTGGGGGCTTTCCGTGGCTGATTGTGGGGTTTGGCCCTAGTATGCTGTGTCCTTTTGACACTCAGCTTGGGCCCAAAGCACAGCTGAGGGTAGGGACAGTGGTAATCATGAGATCTGCCACCTGTACCCACAACTGTGTCTTAGCCTTGTTGCCTCTTTCCTGGGCCCGCACACCTGGATATTTCTACTTGCACTTTCCTATCTGAGCCTTCCATGTGGCCTTCTATCTGGGACCTTGATCCTTACCCCAACATGTGCCTGTGCACCTGGCACCCACTTCCTGTGTAGTTTTGCCCTGTAACCTCTCCTGGAGCAGGAGTCTGCCCAGGTAGCAGGGAGGGTCATCTTTCCTAGACATCAGCCAACTCTCTGAGAGGGTGCGATCATCTAGGCTCAGGGTCACAAAGCCCCAGACTGTCCAGGCACATAGGAGGCCCTGCCTGTTTCTGTGTCCCACAGCCCTTTCCCTAGCACCTCCAGCTTTCGCTACCATCTGGACCCTGCCTGAGACAGCCTGCCTGGTCCTTGGCTGCCTCCTGGGCCTCATCTTCCTGCTCCTGGGTGCTCGGTGGTGCCACAGAAAAGCTGCCTGTATGGGTAGGTGATCATGGATGGTGTGTTCATCCTTGAGAAGAGGATGGGGGATGTTCTAGGAGACCCCAGCCTGGGCAGGCCCTCTCTGTTCTGGTCTCTGGCCTCCATGCAGACTGGTCTCCCTGGTCATAACTGCTGGGCTTGTCTCTGTAGACCCCTAAGGTGTCAGGGACACAGAGAGCCTGGTTCAGGTCTCACTCTGCTCTAAGAGGGATGGATGAAGAAAATTTCTACTCCTAGGGCTCCATGGGGTCTGCCATCTAGGCCTTATGTTTGCTTGCAGCTTGGGGGTGGGGAGGGAGTTCAGGAATGAGGTCAGAACCTGAGACCAGCAAGCTGTACCCTAGCCCTGTGTGTCCAGGGCAGAGCATGGCCCCTGTGAGGTTTACAGCTCTCAAGATGGCTCTAGCCATGGGGTCTCAGCAACATGGGAGGTTGATGGGCCAGGTGAGATGGACTGCACCTGCAGGTGTGTTTGTCCTATAAGACTCTGGTGTGACCTGGCAGGTGCTGGACGGTCAGAGCACCTGCCGTTGGATGGCATCTATGAGGACATCGAAGCTGTCCCTATGGAGGAGAAAAAGGAGTCTGCAATGTCCAGGGATCTGGTTCAGGAGGAGGATTATGATGATGCAGGAGAACCTGAGGAAGACTATGGGGAGGAGGAGGAGGAGGAGGAGGAGGAGGAGGAAGAAGAGTCTGCATTGTCCAGGGACCTTGTTCAAGAAGAGGGTTATGATGATGCAGGAGAGCCTGTACAAAACCATGGGGAGGTGGAGGAGGAAGAGAAGGCACTGCAGAGCCCAACAGGTGTGCATCTCTGTGCTTTGGGGTCTGTCACACTATTCCTGCTCTACTGCTCCCATGCTGGGGAAGGAGTAAGGGGTGCTGCTCTGTCTGGTGACCACGTGTAAAAGAACTGAGAGCTGTTTTTCTGTGTCTCTGACTCACTCCCATCTCTGGTCTGGGGTTTTGGGCCGTCCTCCTGTCCCTTCAAGGCTGCTCCTTAGACTGCAGTTCTGCAACGGACACAAGTGGGGACACAGAGGTCCTTGCTCTTCCTTTGGTCCTTTTATAGCTGTCCACAGTGTCCTTCTAGCACATGGTCCCCTGGTGGCTTCAGGAGGGACCCTGGATGGACAGTGGGCTGGGAGGGGTGGACTCGCTGTGAGAAGCAATCTCACTCTCACCTGACCCACCATGTCCAATCCTAGTCCATCCCTCTGTCTTCCTTCTGCAGAGGGAAAGCCAGGACACCTGGAGCTCAGAGAAAACCCTGAGGACCACAGTGGGCATCTCTCTCCTTAAACACAGATGGGGCTTCTCACACTTATGGTGTCCAGGCTGGGATAGAAGACCACAGCAGACCCTGGGCCAGCATGTGATGACTGTGCTGACCATAGTGGACATGAGCTGTCCAGAGCCTGGTATAAACCCAAGAGGTTGGGGGCTTATTGTCCTCATTCTTTAAACCCCTGTTATTAAACTCCTTTTGAACTCATTAATTCTTAGTCCTTCCCAGAAACTTGTCAGACTTCACCATGGCCCTTGTTCTGTTCTAGGCCACACTTCTCTGCCTGACTACTCTGGGTGGTTTGGAGAATGGTGGCCTTCTAGCTGTCCATGCAATCATCCACATGAGCAGAGTTCCATGAACAAATAAGCATTGGTGAAGACTTGGGGAGGACAGTGTGGAACCCGGTGACCCATACAACTGAGCTCAGCTAAAAGTCTCAGATCCACTGGGGATTCTGATGGCAGAAGAGGGTCTGGCCTTTTACTTCCCTTTCTGTCACCTTCCCCTCCCCCTCTCCTGCTGTGTTCTGTCCTTCCTCCTGGCTGTGGGCTCCAGGCCTCACTCTCCCTTGCCCCTCTCCTTCCCCACACTGACTCTCTTTTCCTCCCTGTCCATCTTGAGTAGCAATGGCCCTGGCTCCTTCCTCCAGTGAAGTCAGAAGTTTTGTAAATGCCTCTCGGTTGTTGGTTTATTTTGTAGGAAATTCTTTAGAGAACTAGTGGATGGGTTACATGTGAAATGACTTTTGAGTTCCTAATGAGTTGAGGCTGTCAGACATGGGCAGCATAGATGAGTGGGCTGGCAATGTGGAACCAGAAACTACTGAACATGGAACCGCATTGGTGCAGGTGTATGTATGTAATGAGGGGCTCTAGTCATTTCCAGCGTCCATGGTTTCTGGAATAAGTCCCACGTAGCCACTGAGTGGTGAAAGTCACATATGTGGTTGCTGTGAGAATGCTGGGAAGGTGCTGAGTGGCCTAAGCAGGTCTGGAATTCTGGAATCCCAACTACCAAGGTGCTTAGGGAAGCAGGTGAGAGTGTTGATAAAGGTGGAGCACCTCTTCTTGGAGCCTGTCCCAGGTGAGGTGTGGTGGACTTGGGGTTGGTATGAAATTGTGTGTGCAAGTTTTTGAAAGTGTGTATGTAGGAATTTTGTGTGTGAGTGCTTATCTATGCATGTGTGTGAGTTGTGCATGCATGTACCACAAGCACTTGTGATTGTGTGGGTTATGTCTGTGTATTGGATTGTCATGGAACTGGAGCCTGGCTGGCTCCAGTGAGTTGTGCAGTGGGGAGTATAGGCTGATGGACGGGAGAGCCATGGGGCAGGTGGGGCTCTACTGGGCCCCTGGGCCTATGGGTTCAGGACTTACACTCTGCAGATCCAGAAGCCAGTAAGTGTGTTTGGTGCATGTCTGGAGTGGGTCAGGCCCGGCTTGAGTGAGCAGCTGACAGCTTACCTGTCCTAATGCCCATGACTGGGCAAAGGCTAGAGCCCCTCAGACAGGTCCACTCAGCCCTTCTCAGGTGGGTTTGCAGCTTCCAGCTCCCAAGAACTGGGGCAGGCTGGACCTCTGCCCCACGGAAGGCCTTGTGTGGCTCCTTGTCTCTGTGCCCAGTTTTCTTCTAGAAGAGTGGACATAGGTGGAAAGGAGTGGTAAATGCGATCCCACCTAGACTCAGGCTGGCCTTGTCTGGGTCCAGACTCCCCTACAGTCTCCAGACTGGCCTTCCTGCCTTATCCTTCTGCCTTGAAGCACCACCCTATGACACCTGGGTAAGATCCTACCCTACATCTGCCCTTAGTCCTAGAGCCAGCAGGTGCCCAGGGCCAGCATTTGCTCCCAGCTTCTCTCCAGGCAAACAATATACACACTCCACACAAAGCACACACCCTCCCACACACCACACCACATACACTCTATTCTCTGGTTTCTGACAAGACCCTTCCCTTAATGGAGCAATGCCTGAGTTGTGTGTCCATGACGGTTCACAGGTAACACACTAAATAACCTGTCAGGTGCTCCAGACCAGTAGTCTAAGGCATGAGTGAGGCTCCTGGAGTAGCTCACCCTCTCATGGGATAAACAATAAATAAACAGCCAGAACAGTTTCTGCTGAGCAGAGATTAAGAGGAGATGGGGCAGAGCGGGCCCAGTGACCACTCTGAGTGAAGTCCTGTCTGACTCCTCTTGTGACATTTAGCCTTCATTGGTGATATGGGACCAGACATGCAGAGCCAGAGCGGGGAGGAATGCTGTGGGTGTTCGAGGGTCAGTAGACCATCGTGCTGGGGATCTGTCACCAGCTGGCAGTGAGGCTCCAAGATAGCTGCTCTCGGACCCTCCACCTGAGAAGCTCCCTCGTTTCCCGGCAGCTCTTGGCTCCCTAGAGCCCTGATACCTTTAAATGGGCACACTGCCCGGCATGAGGTGAAGGCATACAAGATTAACCCCATTCCATGGTTTTCAGTGTTACTAGGTATCATTGTCCTTTTAATGCATCACTGGGCTTGAGATCCTACTATGTTTTTGTTTTGTTTTGTTTTGTTTTGTTTTGTTTTTCTTCCTGAATCCACATTCTTAACCTGTGGCTTTATTTTATTTTTATTTATTTATTTTATTATTCATATGTGCATACAAGGCTTGGGTCATTTCTCCCCCCTGCCCCCGACCCCTCCCTTACCCCCCACTCTGCCCCCTCCCTCTCCCCTCTACCCCCTCGCTACCCAGCAGAAACTATTTTGCCCTTATCTCTAATTTTGTTGAAGAGAGAGTATAAGCAATAATAGGAAGGAACAAGGCTTTTTGCTGGTTGAGATAAGGATAGCTATACAGGGCATTGACTCACATTGATTTCCTGTGCGTGTGTGTTACCTTCTAGGTTAATTCTTTTTGATCTCACCTTTTCTCTAGTTCCTGGTCCCCTTTTCCTGTTGGCCTCAGTTGCTTTTAAGGTGAGATCCTACTATGTTTTGAAAGATTGTTCCATCTGTTTGTCACCATCTTCCTTTTTTTCCATCTTCTTTGGTTTCAAGGTTATAATAGCCTCATCATAGAATCCTCAAAGAGTGAGGATTTTGCCTCTTTTTTATAAAGTTGGAATGATTTCAGTTTTAAGCCATCTGGGACTGTTGATTATTTTGAAGGGAAGTTTTAGACAAACTTGTTTAGTCTAAAACATAGGACTGCTCAGTCTTGCTGCTTCTCCTTGAGTCAATTTCATAAGTTAAACTTATCTGGCGGTTCATTCATTAGATCTAGGTTTGCAAGGTTTTCATCTTGAGGCTGCTCCTGGCACCCCTCTCTTGTTACATCTGGACATGTGTCTTCCTATGGCTTCTCAACACTGTTTATTTGGATTCTCATTTTCCTCTTTTCCAACCTTGCTAGAGATGGATGTTGTGACTCTTCAAAATCCAGGTTTTGTTTTTTTATATATTCTACTTTATTAAAGTCTTCTCTTAACGATCACTTGCTATTTCCATCTTTCTTTGCTTTGTAGTTTTCTCATAAAATTGCAGCTTATTCATTTATTTTTGTCTTTATTTTTCATATTAGCAAAGCAGTGATTTCACTTCATGGACTATTTTCAGGGAGTCCTGTATGTTTTGATATATAGCACTTTATCTACTTATGCCTCCTTAGCACCTCCATCTTTTCACCCTCTATTCATCCATGAATACATTTTTTCAGGTCTTTCAAGCTGCAGTGCAACATGGGTGTACTTCCTCCCATATATGTCAGCAAATACTAACTACAGCTCAACACGTGCTTATAGTTACTTCTTTGAATGTATGATTACATATATCGAACTTACATGTGTGTATTTCTTGGGTTTGACAAGTGCATACAATTATGTAATGCAAACACCTATCAAGTTTGGAACATTTCAGGCACCCCAGAAAGTTCCTTCTCATCACTGCAACCTCTTCTACATGAGATAAGAGATAGTATACCATACACTCTGTGTAAGACTTGGGGCTTACACAGCCACAAGGAGCATGGGGTTTTAGAGATTCGCCATGCATGTGTCCCTCATGTCTTTGTATTGCTTACTTCTGTTCTGCACCACACTTCATTTTTCCACATGCTTTCTGTTGGACAGCCTGGGCTGTTTTCACTTTGGGGTTCTTATTATGAGTAAATATGCTCCAAAATTCTCATGCAAGTCTTTTTTTGGTGGCATATGCTTTGATGAGGTGTGGGCATGCTGGGTCATAAGACAGGTACTTGGTTTCCCCAGTAGGCCCTCCCTCCTGTTACCTTTTCTGATGAGTCTCTTATTTCTTGGGTTCAATGCTTATTTGATTCATCTATCTATCTATCATGTATTTATGCATCAATCACCTGTCCGTGTACTTATCTATCTACTATCTATCATCTATCTATCATATTTTAAATGGACTCTATTTTTTACAGAAGTTCTAGGTTTAAAGAAAAACTAATCATAAAGGACATGCAGTTCCAAATGCTCCCTGCTCCCCATTCTCAAGATCCCCCACCAGAGAGATAGATTGGGCTTTCTTGTTTGTTTGCTGTTTTTGTTTTTGCAATTGGTGAGGTGACACTGATACGTCATATAAAGCTGGAATGACTAGGGACATGGTTATGTCCCTAGTGCACCTCAGTATCTTTGTAAACCTGAATAGCAGTCAGAGACAGTCCCAGTCAAGGACTGTCTAGATTCTATCAGTCCTTCGGCAAGTACATAGTCTTTTAAGAAACCCTATAATCTTTCCACAAAAGTAAAGCCATACTCACCATTCTCCAAAACACAGTGGGATTTACTGGAGAACAGAGCAGCACAAAAATGAGAACATGCTATGCCGTAGAGAACTATGGTGTACCCAAAGAGGTTGAGCCCAGGGAAAGGTTTGGCTTTTTGTTTTGTTTTTGCTAATATATTTGTACAGAATGTATATTTATTTTAGAAAAAAGTTGAAAAACACGACCAAATTATTTTAGCATCTTCTGTTTCAGTTTTCAGCACGTTAGTTATGCTGAGCATTGGGTTTCTCTGTGACAATTTCATATATGCACATAACGTGTTTCAATCATGGCTTCCCCATCAGCCTCCCAGGCCCTCCCCTCACCTCCCCTCCCCTCCTTACACTTCTTTAACAGTTCAAGGAGAAAGTGTTTAAGGAGAACATGAGGAGGACTACAGCAGATGTTTTGAAATGATGATCTTTGGCCACAGGGATTAGTAACAAAGATGGCACCAGCTGATGTTGGCAGACAGTTGCTGGACAGGGTCTGTTCCTCCGTGAGCGCTTTCCTGATGGTTTCTCTCAGGCACCAGTGAGAGCCCATCCTTCACAACCTCCTGGCCTTGACCTAAGTGACTCTATTTTGATTCCAACAACTTTCACACCATAGATTTGAATAAGAAAATGGTTAAAACCTCTGAGGTTGGTTTTTGGCTTTGCTCTGTAGCATTAAATAACAGAAATGAAAAACTGTGTAAAACCTAAGAATCAACCAGAGCAGGAAACTCAAAAATTTTCTCAGAATTAAGCTGTTAGTAATAAGAAGAAAGGAAATTAAAATCTGAGTGCTGCTGTGTCAAGAAGTGGTGTCTGTCATTACTGCCAGTTTTCAGGAAAGGAAAGAGTGACGTGTGGAAGTCTGATAAAACTTGTAACCTTTCTTCATGTCCATACAGATCCAAGGACTAACACCCACAGAACATTTAAAGCCTGATCCTGTCTAGCTGAGAAGGAGAACTTGAGAAGGTTCTCATACAACACTTGGAGCAGTACTGGCTCACTCACAGAACAGCAGGAATCTGGCCATTCTGTCATTGTGTCCACACTGGACCACAAGGAAATAGAGCGGGCTTTAAATAAAACACTTTGTCTACATGGCCTTTGCCATCCTCAGCTGTTCATTACTATAACAAATACTTGAGATTCATCAAGGAAAGGTATATTTTGGCTTCAACTTTTGGAGGTTTCATTCCATGACTGGCTGGTCCCATTGCCTTTGGGTCTGTGGTGAAGCATCACATCATGGCAGAGAGTGTGGCAGAGGAAGCTCATTCACCTTATGAACAGTGAAAAAGAGAGGGAGGAAGGGATCAGGCCCTAGTGTTCCCCTCAAACCCCTCTGCAGTGACCTAACTTCTTCCAACTAGCCCTACCTCCTAAGTGTCCACACCTCCCACAGTACCACAGGCTGGAGACGAAGCCTTCAACACGTGGACCTTTGGGAGACACCCAGGTCCAAACTATGGCATCAGCATTGTTAGAATTAATAACAAAAGGTAACTTTATAATGAACTGCTTGGATGCTGAAAAACATTCATTCAAATGAATGAAATGAATGAAAAGTTTTTCTTTGGTCAAAGAGGAAGTCAAAATGACTTTAAGAACACTGGGAGAGCAGTGGTAATGAGGTCACTGCCCCATCCCCATGGTTTACAGTGTGTTGTTGGAAGCATTTCAGCGAGTCTCCATCTGGGTTCCCACATCTCCCCTGCCTCCCACAGGCCTTCAGATCTGCATGGGTCTGGAGCCTGGGTGGGCTGCCAACCTCGAAAGGAGAGGACAGCCCTCCTCCTCCTTCTCTACAGTTGCTGTCTGTGATTTCCTCCTTTCTTGATTGTTGACTTACTGTCCATCGCTCAAATACCTTGAACTAACTGAAATCAAGCAAACAAGAAAAAACACAAAATATGCAAACTCTTTCAAAAGAGAAAGTTGCTGTTTCACTCCATAACCAGTTGGTGGCTTTTCATGAGCAGAGTGGCTCTCTGGCAGCTCCTCCTCTACCCTGGCAGCCTACTGCCATCTTTGGGGAGTTTTAGCCAGCATGGGTTCTTGCCCATCCATGCCCGTGGTCACACCCTGGGTCAAGGATGTAGTATTATGTGGGTCTAACAATAAACTGACCTGGACAACCAGAGCTGCTTCTCAGCATGGCTCTGGGGAGAGGACCATCCACAGTAGTGTGGCAAGTGGTGATTCTGGGCATCAACTAGGGCAGAAGTGACAGGTGGGAAAGGCCCCAGAGCACTGGGTTCCCATGGGGTTAGGCTGAGCCAGTAGTGAACATCCCTTGGTCCAGTGGGGAAGAGAAAGAGACTCTGCTGCATGGACTTGGGGGTTGGGGGCTGTGCCCAAGGAGAAGCATAGCTCCTGGCTCTGCAGTGGCAGAGGGTTAGCACCTTCTGACCCTGCCCCTACTTCCCCAGGAGCCAGGCTACACTAGACAGCCTCAGCCTTCAGGTTGCTCTCCTGAAATGACATTTCAGTTTTTATCTTTCCAAAAAATTCTACAAAACCTGCTGGATTCAGTGATGTACACAGCTGGGGAAAGCTTAATTTTATTTTGATATATTTTAATTTAATAGGAGAGTTCAAGAAACATACAGATGGCCAGGCATGGTGGCACATGCCTGCAATCCCAGCTACTCAGGAGGTATAGGTAGGAGGATCAAGATCCAAGGCCAGCCCAGGGCAAAAGGCACAGGACCCTATCTGAAAAATAACTAAAAGCACAAAAGGCTTTTGGCTCCAAGGGTAGCACAAGGCTTTGAGTTTAATCCCCAGTACCACCAAAAAAGAAAGAAGAAAAATGATACAAGCAAAATTAGATACCACTTTAAAGTTTTTTTCTCAAAAATCAGCTAGTCTTACAGTCAGTGGTAAGGAGGAGAGAAGCTTGTGTTTTGTGGTGACAGTGATGCTAAAGGCAGATCTTGCTCCAATTCTGACACCAAACATTGGGCTCCCTCTTGAAGAGGCCCGTGAGGACCAACCTCGGTCCAGTAAGGCAACTCCTGCCAGCCCAACCACAGCCAGCTCTGGCCACTCATGGCAGGCAGACACCTGCTCTTCCTCCTCCCTCCTCTCTGTCCTCACAGAACCTGAGTCAGGGTGAGTCTCTTTTCCACTGCCCTGACACATACCCAGAGAGCACTCCTGCTCTGACAGTTAAGGGTGTTGTGCAAATTGTTTCCTTAGGAACAAACTCTGCTATATGTGAAGACTGCCCTGGAGTCTTGCCCCAGATCCGTATCCCTGCGGCCTGAGTCAGGACTTGTGGCCTGTGGGGAAGCAGGGCCCTTGGGGAGGTCACAGGTATCCTGGGAAATGTGCTTGCAGACTGGAGTGTACCGCATGTTGGTAAATGGGGGTGACAGTGGGGGCTCCACTGGAGAAGAAGGGGCACCCAGGCTCTGGCAGGTGGAAGCCAAACCCTTCTGGGCCTACAGGCCAGTGATGGGAGGAAACTGAGGCCACCTTACCAGTAAGAGAAACCAGTAACAGCAGTCAGACACTCAGTGGTAGCTGATGGAGCCAAACCAACAAACACTTGTGCTCAAAGTTGCAATTTTGTATCACACACACTTCTTCTTGTGACTTTTTTGCTAATGTTTCCCTAATCCACAGAAGCAAATTAAAAACTTACTGATTGACGAGGCAGGGTAGTGCCCAGCATTCAGGAGGCTGAAGCAGGAAGATCTTGAGTTGCAGGCCAGCCTGGGCTACATAGCAAAACCCTTTCTCAAAAAGTCAAGACAAAAAACAAGCAACTTATTAATATTTTGATTTCTCAACATATTTGGGGGTCAATGGGAGGCTGACTGGATCTGGAGAGAGAAATGAGCCTTTCCAGGAGACTAACCTGGTAGAGAGGAAGCCCAGGACATTGTTCACATTGGTCAGCCTCCCAGTCCAGGGCTAGCAAGACAGGCAGAGAGAGTGTCAGAGGGGCAAACAGAAGGTTCCCTACACGGGACATCAAGCTCCCAACTGCTGTGACATGGGAGGGACTCAGAGACAACCTTGGACCTCTCTGTCACCTGAGGTCCACAGTTCCCATCTGATGCTGGTCTCTGTGGAGCTGATCTGGAGCCCAGCAGGGGCCTCTTTGGATGTATGGCAAATGTGTTGAATTCTACTACACTTTTCTTTAGAGATCATGACTAAATGGAAGCCCAGGGGGTTATTAATGTACAACTGTTAGATGGGAAAGGATTTAAATAGAAAGGGTACAAATCCAAATCAGTCCCAGTAGACTGAAAGCTGGCTGAGTAGAGCCCCTCCCAGTATACCAGCCCCCCCAGGCCAGCTCCCAGACACCCCCAGCTGGAATGCCTGGACCCCACAGGCAAAGCGAAGCTTGTGCTGAACCAAAGTCTGACCATCTCATCCCTCGGAACCAGGGAGGGCCAAAGAACACCTTCAACCTGTACTTGTCATTCAATTCACCAGAGGTAGAAAACAGTGACTGTTATTCAAAGAGCAGTTTGGCTCACTGGTGGATGTCCACACCTCCCACAACCCATACATGACCAGCAGAGACATGTGGCAGGGGCCATTCAGCACCGCCAGTGCCCCAGCCCTCCTGAGCACTTGATGCTGTCATCTTCACACACGATCAAGTGACCTCCCTCTGTCTCAGTTTCCCCATCTATAAAATGGGATTATTAGCAGGATGGAGGGTTAGGAAATTGTCTACACATTGAATGAATGGGCTTACCTTCTTGTCACTGTCAGTACTCTCTCTATCTTATTTTGTATTACTTGCTCACAACCCTGAATGAGCTTGTGTTTGGAGCCAGGTGCCTCCCATAACAGTGCAGGAAGCACAGTGGTCTCACCAGGTCATCCTGCTTGTTCTCTGGACAGACACGAGTTCTCACATTCTCAAGGATGGACCCACCAACATTTTTTATGCAACGCTAGCTCCCATTGTCAGGTTGAGAAGGTTTCCTTCTGTTCCTAATATACTGAATGGTTTTTGTCCTGGAAAATGTTGGACTTCTGTCAGATACAAATTCTGTGTCTTTTGGGAAGATCATGTGATTTTTATTCTAGTGAGAGAGTTACATTGTTATTATTATTATTATTATATAACACAATCCATTGTTACATTAATGGATTTCAGGGTATTGAACCAACCGTGCATTCTTGGAAACAATTCCCACTTGACTGTGGTGTGTATAGTCCCTTTGATTTGCTGTTTAAGTTGCTTTGCTGGAGCAGAGGTGCTGGAGCCAGGCATAGTAGCTCATGCCTGTAATCCCAGCTACTTGGGAGACTGAGAACAAGAGGATCGTGGTTAGAGGTCATCCCAGGAAAATACTTCACAGGACCCCATCTTCAAAAAAACCAGAGCAAAATGAACTGGAGGTGTGGTTCAAGCAGTGCAATACCTGCTTTGCAAATGTGAAGCCCTGAGTTCAAATTCCAGTCCCACCAAAAGGGAGAGAGAGAGAGATGCTGGTTTTCTTTCTTGTGATGTCTTTCTCGGTTTTCATAGGTGATGCAGGTTTTATAAGAATGAGTTGGAAAATGTTACCTTGTCTATTTGTCAGGGGGAGGGGGAGTATTGATTTTCACTAAGTGTTTAGAAGAATTAACAGTACAGACACCTGGGATTTTTCTTTCTGCCTTGTTTCTTTTTCTTAAGTCAATTTTGAAAGTCTGTGTGATTCTTAATTTGTCTACTTCAGTAAATTGTCTAATTGATTGGCGTAGTCTATTTTATTATCTTTTTTATTTCTTTAAATTGATAGCAATGCCATCAACCTTTTTCATTCCTAATTTCAATAACTTTTGCTTTCTCTCTTCTTTCTTCTCAGTCTAGATAAAGATGTCAACTTTGTTGCTCCTTTCAAAGAACTGAGCTTTGGTTTTGTTGACTTTTTTACTTTTCTATTCCTGAGTCTTTTATTTGATGCTATGATTGTTATTTTCTTCTTTCTTTGCTTTTTCCCTCCTCAGTGGCTTAAGGTGGAAAGTCAGGTTATATCTTTTTCAATATTAAACGTCCCCTCATAAATTTTGGTGGGGTTTGTCTTCATTTTCATTATTCTCAAGACATTTTTTCAATTTTCTGTATAATATTTAAGTCATACTTTACTTAGGGGATGTGTGGATTAATTTCCAATTGTGAATTTCTGACATTTCTTTCAGCTACTGATTTTTAATTTTGTTCCCTTGATTTAATTTCATTCACACTCAGTATGACTTCAGTCCTTCATGTGTTGAGTTTATAGCACAAGCAAGGATGTTTCTATTCCTGTCACACCTGTTAGTGTAGTCCAAATGTCCACAGGTGAGCAGGACTTGCTCTCCAGAGCCTCCCTTACCAGCTCCCTCCAAGCCTCCTCCTTCCAAGTCCAGACTATCCCTTCTAGTCTGGAGACAAGGTAAGGGACAGCCTTTCAGGTGCCTCTGGCATAGAGACACAGATTCCCAGCCATCAGACCCCTTCTGATCTGCAGGAACCAAAACCTCCTATCTTCTAGACTGTCATACCCTGAGGTAGCTGGGTTGGCCTGCAGAGAAGAGACCAGATGCAGGGCTGCATCTCCACCCTGCGTCCAGTCCCCGCTGCCCCTGTTCTGCTCCCCTCTCTGATGGCCACCTCTCCCTTGGGCTGTTAGTGCTCCCCACTGAGTGTGACCTTCACACCAGCCCCATCCCATGGCCCACTCAGGGTCCTCTCTTCCATCTCCACATGTGGTCTCCCTTTCCTCTCAGGTTCTGATGGGCTCCCAGAGAGCTTTCCCAGGCCAGCCCACTGCTCCAAGGCACCCAGGTACCACAGTCCCCCGAATCCTCCCTTGCACTCTGAACCTCCTTGTGAGTGGCCTAGGGAATGTTCCTGTGTCTTGATGCCCCCAGCCTGGAGAAGTCCATTACCTCACCTTATTTCCCGCAGGCTACAGCACAGCATCCCCAACAGGGGGTGTCCCTGGGGCATGGCTGGGCACTTTAGCATCACTGCTGGGCTGCCTTGAGAATCCCAAAACCTCTGGTGGAAAGATGCTGCCCCAAGCAGGAGCAGCAGGAACTCACCAGATTCTGCTCAATGAGTTAGCTCTGATTTGAGGCTTATGTGCTACAAACATGGCTACTTAATTAGTGGCAGGAGATAACTTTAAATCAATGCTGCAGAGACACTGATCATTGGTCACTTGATCAATGATTATTTTTATAAATCAATATTGTCACTTTAAGAAAAATTGCTTGATTAGGAAAATCAGGCATAGCTGAAGATCATATCACATCTGGATACTCAAATCTTGAAACGCTTTTGCTTTTACTGTCATGTTAGCAGAAAATTATTGATCAGAGATTTTAAACATGCTGATTGGACTTTGGAAAGTTGGAAACCTAAAGAGGCCAGTGGTCATTTTGCTTGTGAAGTTAGGATCACTTCAAATTAGCAATGGCCCCTTCTTCGGTTCCATGCAACAAACCCTTACTTTCTGCCCTTGGCCATTGAGAGAAGTCACAGGCTTTTTCTTATTCTCTCAGTTCTCTGTCAATGTGTTCCACAATCCCAAGAAATGCTTCATTAACCATCTGTAGGCCTTCCAGCCACTCAGGAAGCAAGTTCTCTACAATGAGCTCACTGTGCCTCACCACCACCCCCTGCCAGGGCCCTGGAGGCACCACAGGAGCTAGGGTCCAGCCTGTTGGTGCTGACTCTCATCTCTACAGACACTTCATTTGCTCCGTCCTCAAGGGAAGACCCCACAGGGTCGGCACGGTCGACATTAGTAATGATGTTTCATGCCAATCGTGAGCTTCCCAAGTGACCTGAAGAGCATAGCGAGGGTCTCTGGAGTATTTCTCCCCCAAGCCATAACTGATCTAATTGCTAATCATAAGCTAAAAAAAAAATAGCACAGAGATCTCAACCAAGGTCCAAAATGACCTGATCAGTATTCCTCAGAACTATCTCATTTCATCAAAAGCAAAGAAGTCTGAGAAACTACCTCAGTCCAGACAAGCCTAGGGAGACCATAAATTTAGCATGGATGGGAGACATCCACAAACACTCCGGAAATGTGAGTGGATCAATATTGGTTCCTGGACAGAACGACCATGCCACACCAGAGTGAGATGCTAATGAGAGAGAACCTGGGTGGGGGTGAATCCAAAAACTGCTACAAAGTATACTCTCTTTAAAAAGATGCCACTTTCCTACAGGGACTGTTGCACAAGGCCCTCAGCTAAGCCATCCGTAGGGCACCCCCTCAGGGCAGATGTCAAGGCAGGATCTCTCACCACTGTTATCTTCATTGAGACCCAGCATCCTGGAGCCTGTGGCACCTGTAACCTCAGGTGCCCTCCTGTTTCTGTGCCCTCCGGGTTCTGGTCATGCCTCAGCCTGGGACCATGCCCTGCAGGGACCTCTGTCTACTTCCATGTGGGCAATTGCTCCCTGAGGGCCATTTCTGGGGGCACCAGGCTTCCCTAACAACCTCAGCATCCACCCCAAGGGACAGCCTCCACTTAAAGGTCAGTGACAAACAAAGGAGATCCAGAACAGAGAGAAACAGATTCTACCCTTGTGGCTACACCACATGTCTTCCTCGAGATGTGGACGTCGGAGTTTAGATGGGAGGGGTCAGCACCAGCCTCTCTATCCACGTGAGTTACTGTATCCCTCTATACCGTCCTTTCTTTTGATCTACCTACCTTTTTTTTTTTTCCTTCTTTTTTCTGGGTTCTTCTAAACAGAGATTTGGTTTTGCCCTGAACTATTTAATGTGAATGACAATGTTATCGAAATCACTTTGCTCACATCTTTCATGGTTTCAGTTTGAAATTTCAAATGCCAGGGCCTCTGCAGATCTGCTCTGTGTTCTATCTGGGCCGTTGATCCATGTGACACAAACCCAGCCCTGTGGCTTGGGCTCTGAGGCAGATCAGGATCTTGAGGGGACACGGTGGTTTCCTGTGAATCTGATGCAGAGCTCCAGCACAGCCACCTGCAACCCAAGGAGCTGCAGGCAGACAGGATCTGGGGCTTGGGTGCTGCAGCCAGAGAGGCTTTAGGGACTCAGCTGAGCAGTCGTTCATTTTGCATGGGTGCTGGCCTGGGCCACCATGGACCTGCAGAGGACCAACTCACCAAACTTTGCTTATTCGAGGAAGAATGTGGGCCCTGGAGGGACAGGGGATGAGGACAGAGGGTCTGCCAAAAGCCCAGAGCATCCCCATTCTCAGGCTCCCCTGTGGGTGAATAAGGCCCTGACATCTTAAATTAGCAATGTCCGTTCACAGGGGAAGAGATAGGCTCCCTTGGTGTGAGGCCTGTGTTTTCAGGCAGCCCATCTGTGAGCAGTGGGTCTGTGGCCTGCCACCTAACATTCCCACAGGCATTCCTGGATGGGGAGCTGGCACAGGAAGGAAGATGAGGCTGATATTTTGCTTCGTATTGATCCATGTACCCACTCCTTAACCTGAGCCATCCTCCTGCTTGAGGAGGCCTGGGTGGTCAGAGGTGGGTCCTGGGATATGTGTGCACCAGCCTGAGAGCTGAATGGATACGTTGCCCTAGCCATGAGGCTAGGTCTGTTCTTTTCTTGCTGTGTCTCCACTGCCGGCAAAGCCTGACACCTACTGAGAAACAAGCGTCTTCCCTCTTCCCAGCCCAGGGGAAGGAAGTGGCCAGCTCCCCTGCCCACCTCTCAGAGCTCTGCTCATCCCAAGGGAGAGGCCGGGGTGTCTGGGCAGATATGGGCAGCTGTGGTGTTCACGAAAGAGCTTTGTCCAGGTTATAAACCCCCCGAATCTGACAGCTGAGGGCACTGGTCCTCAGGAGCCAACACAATTAGGCTGGACCTAATTCCCCATCCAGGACCCCTAGAGACCCCCAGGCACACCCCTCCCCTCAAAGTACCACCTCATAGCCTGTGTCTGAGAAGCCTGACCCACTGATTCCTCCTCTCTGGGACTCCAAGCCCTGTACCAAGTGACTGGCTTGGTACTTTGCACACCCTGTTGGGGCAGCACGCGAGCTCCCCATGAGCTCCACCTCTCTCTAACATGGAAAGCCCCTTCAGTGGTACATGGAGGGAGAGGGCTGAGGGGCAGGCCAGCAGGGGCGCTATTCTGGGTTCCTTGCACAGAGTGCAGAGCTGATGTACTGACCATCTCCCTGGGCTCAGGGACAATGTCACCGTCTTTAAAATTTTAAAAAATTTTCATTAGTACATGACAGTCATACAGAGGGTTTCATTGTGACATTTCCATATACACATATACTGTACTTGGAATTGGTTCCTCCCCTTCACTGTTCTCCGTCTTCTCCCACTCCCCTTCTTAAAATGACTTTGACAGGTTTCAATGTTCCATTTTCACCCATGTACAGAAAATACCTCAACCACATTCACTCTCCTTTACCCTCTTCGTTTACCACACACACACACACACACACACACACACACACACACACACACACACGTCCCTCCCCTAACATGACCTGTTTTACATTCCTGTCCTTCATTGTTTGTTCATTGTTTAGGTCACCATCTTAACTGTGTACTTTCTATATCAATGGTGCCCATAGCAAGCGCTACCAGTCTCTGCAGGACTCCATGTGTCTTATGTGTCCCAGTAACCCCCAGAAGCTCACCTGTAAATGGCAGCAAACAATCACACAACTGTGGTAGAGTTTGTCCTGCAGGGATTCTCTGGGGACCCTCGACTCCAGGCTTTCTTGTTGGTCTTCTTCCTCCTCCTTTTCCTCCTGGCTCTTTCAGGAAATGTCCTCATTGTCACGGCCATCAGCCTGAATCCAGGCCTTCACACTCCAATGTACTTCTTCCTCACAAACCTGGCCATGTTAGACATCGTCTGTACATCCACCGTCCTCCCCAAGCTGCTGGAGGGGCTGGTGGCCAAGAGCAGCAGCATCTCCTACCGGGGCTGCATGACCCAGCTCTTCTTCCTGACGTGGTTCCTGGGGGCCGAGCTGCTGCTGCTCACGGCCATGGCCTATGACCGCTTCACCGCCATCTGCCGCCCGCTGCACTACAGCACGCTGATGAGCCGGCCCGTCTGTGTCCTGCTCGCGGGCAGTGTGTGGGTGATCAGTGCAGTCAGCACATCTGTGCACACGGGCCTGATGGCACAGCTCCATTTCTGTGGCCCCAACCAGATCCGTCACTTTCTGTGTGAAGTCCCCACACTGCTGCTGCTGTCCTGCAGCCCAACCACCCTAAACAACATCATGATCGTCATCGCAGATGCTTATTTTGGAGTGGTCAACTTCCTACTGACCATGGTGTCCTACGGCTACATTGTGGCCAGCATACTGCGCATCCGCTCAGCCGAGGGCAAGCAGCGAGCCTTCTCCACCTGCTCCGCCCACCTTGTGGTGGTCACCCTGTACTACTCCGCCGTCATCTACACTTACGTCCTCCCTGGCTCCGGCTCCTCCATGGAAAATGGCAAGGTGGTTGCTTTGTTGTACACGGCAGTCAGTCCCACCCTAAACCCCCTCATCTACTCTCTGCGGAACAAGGACGTCAAAGTGGCCCTCAGGAAGGTGATTCCCTCCATCCAATGAGGGAGTGGAAAGGGCCACTGTGGGACTGTTTGAGGTGCTGACCAGCTGATTTCCACATATGACTGAGGAACAGGGAGGTCACCTACACAGCAGGTTTATAGGCAGTGTGCTTCCCCCGGAGCCACCAGCATTCCATGGCACTCAGACATCCCACAGACTGAGGGTGGACACTGTCAGGACTGTGACAGGGAGTACGGGAAGCCAGCAGATGGTGGTCAGGCAGGACCACCTTTCCCTGTGGGGTATCACTGATCAGTTCTTCAGGGTAGGGGTCCAGGTTTGGAATGAGCTGAGGGTCACACCTGCCCATTGTGTCCAACTCCTGGTACAATGTCTCTGACATGGCAAATCTCCATATCTTGCTTTGGAGAAAATCATCCCCACCCTGATTTTGACCACTCCTCTTGGTATGACCTCAGGGAAAACAGTGTGCACCATGATCTGGGTACCCCTGAATGTTGCAGTCTGCCTTCCCTGGTGTGACTTGCTTATTCCCATTCAGAAAAGGGTAGCACCCTCATCGCCATTCTGACTTTTCAGCCATGGGCCAGGTCTCTGTGTTCTAGAACTAGTGTTGACAGAATCATACGGTATAGTGTCTCTTTCATAGCACAGCATTTTTCAGGCTCACATTGTCAGTAGTTTCTTCCTTTCTATTTTGGGTTATCACTAGATTCTTAGATACAGCATGTTTTATTTATCCATTTGCCTGTTGGTTTGTATAGCTCCTAATCTTTAGCAATTCAGAATAAAGCTTCCATGAAGGGTTGCATACAATCCCTCTTGCAGCCATGCTTCCTTCTCTTGGGTAAGCAACTGTGGGTGGCATTCCTGGGTCTCAAAGTATTTGCAGGGTAGTTTGATCCAAAGCATTTCTTCTGGAGCAGTCATTTACACTGCTCGCAGCAGCGGTGCAGTTTCTCCTTGCTTCACACCATCTCCCACTTGTAGTGGTGGATGGAAGAGATTTAAAATTTGAAGTCTAACTTTTCTATCTTGTGCACAGAGCCCCTGTGGATGACCTGGCCTTTAGTTTTCTTTTAATGCACTACTGCTTCATTGGCATTGACCAATTGTTCTGTTTTCATTTTCATGAAGTTCAAAATGCTGCCTGACTTCCCTTTTGTTTAGTTTTTGTTTTTGTTTTTTGGCAATACTAGGATTTGAACTCTCAGCACCTCATGCTTGCTAGGCAAGTGCTCTACCACTGAAACCACTCCACCAGCCCTGTTTTGTGTAGGATTTTTTTCAAGATAGGATCTTGTAAACTACTTGCCCAGGCTGGCTTTGAACCATGATCCTTCTTCTCTCTGCCTCCTGAGTAGCTGGGGTTACAGATGTGAACCAGTGGTGCCTGGCTCCTTTTGGTTTCTCATTTGATGTGTTATCTAGAAAGACATGATTTAACTGCTAAATGCTGGGTATTTTCCAGATATGTTATTGACTTTAACTCTACTGTGATCAAAAACATAATATGACTTAAATACTTATAAATGTGTTGAGACTTGCTTCATAGCCTCCTATGTGGTAAAAGTCCCGAATGTCCTTGCAAAAACAGAATAGTCTACTGTCATTGGGTGGAGCGTCAGGGCCAGCAAAGGCAAACCGCTGATTGAATTATCCAAGCCTGCCATATCTTTGATGATCGGTCAGTTATTGAGAGTTTCAAATCTCCTCCTCCAATTGTTGAGCTGTCTACTTTTCTTTGCAGATACATCAGTTTTGCTCCACATAATTTGAAGCTCTGTTATTGGGAACATAAGTGTTTGTGTCTCACCTATTGTTTCTGCCTTTAGTCTTACACTTTGCTGTCCCTGGCACTGGCCTTTGCTCTAAAATTACTGTGACCTGGTATTACAGTGGTCTTCCAGCTTTCATTTGACTGTTAGTGTAGCATACTTTTTCATCCTTTTACTTTTAGCTAATTTATGTGTTTATATTTAAGATATATTTTTTGTGGGCAACATATAATTAGGTCCTGCTTTTTACTCCATTCTTTTAATTTGGATATTCTGACCACTTACATTTAATGTGATAATTGCCCCACTTTTGAAAGATATTTTTACTGAGTATGGAAATCTCAATGTGTTTTTTCTTTCAGTACTTTAAAGATGTTGCTCCTTTTTTGCTTTTGAGAAAAAGTGTAATTCAAGAGGCAAAGTATACTCTGGGTGAAAAAAATGCCCCCTGAGAGGATATCAGGTTTCTTCTTATTCTTAAGGCCCTAAGGTCTGTGAGCATTCTGGTTGTTTCAGCTGTGCATTTTGAGACCAAAACCCAGTGACTTGGTCAGATGGTGATTCTGTGGACGTGGGCATGGGGTGTTGAGTAAAAGTGGACAGACTGCTTCCTCAGCTACTCCTCCTCCTCACATCCCTGGTTTGGATCTTGGGCTGACTCTGAAAGTCATCTCCTTTCTTTTCTCTCCTTACTCTGTTGTCCAATGCAACTCAGTGCCTGACTGTTCTCCAAACAGAACAGATGGAGAATGTCCAATAAAAGGAGACTGTTTTGGTTTGACTGTGAAATTTCCCCCAGAGGCTCATGTGTCAGAAGCATGGTTGTCAGGGGATGGCCTTTTGGGAAGTGTTGGGTCCTAAGGGCTTGGCCCTAATCAATGGATGAATCCCTTGATGGATTCATATGTTGGCATTATTGGAAGGTGGTAGCCCCGGATGGAGGAAACAGATCACTGGGGATATGCCTTGAAAAAATGTTATCTTGTCCTGTGCCCCTGCCTTGTTCTCTACCTTTCTCCCAGGAGGTGAGCTTTGTTGCTCAGCCACACGCTCCTGGCCATAATGTTTAGCGTCACCCATGGCCCAGAAACAACAGAGTCAGCAACCATCCACTAAAACATCTGTCCTTCCTTAAGTCATTTCCTTGGGCTGTTGGTCACAACGCTCTAAAACTAACATAGAAAATTGGTACTAAAGGGGCAGGGGCATTGCTGTGGCTACCAGACCACGGTTATAATTTTAACCAAAGACAACCTTCAGAACTGGTTTGGGGGAGGAATTTGGAGAAGCTTGGAGATTATTTCAGCTAGAGGAATCCAGGAACAGTATAAGCAGAGCCTAATGGCCAATTCTGGGTGAAGCTCAGGTGATCAGAATGCCAATAGGAAGGTAAAAAGTAAAGACTGTGCTCGTGAGGATTCAATGGGAACAACGACCCTACTGGGAGCTGGACTGGGACCATTCATGTCGCGTAGTGGCAAAGAACATGTCTACATTCTGTCCATGCCATAAAGACCTTGTGGGAGGCTGGGCATAAAGGTGATGGACAAATCAATTTGCTAGAGGAAATCTCAAGGCAGCACTCAGATTATACCTTGGGTTTTCCTGAATGCTTTTAGCCAGATTTAAAGTGAGCATTGGGAGCAAAACACAAAACAGAAAGGATTAAAAAACACAGTTTGTTCAGAAAAGCTTGTGTAAAGTTGGGGCTAAGAGTATTCACAACAGCCAAGCTATGTAAACAGCCCAAATCCCCTACAACTGACCCATGGATTAAGAAAATGTGGTATATATACACAAAAGAGTATTATTTAGCTGTAAAGAAGAATGAAATTGTATTGTTTGCAGGTAAATGGATGGAACTGGAGATCATCAAGTTAAGCGAAGTAAACCAGGTTCAGAAAGACATGTTTTCTGTCATATGTGGAAGCTAGACTTAAAAGATAAACGTATACATGATCATATATACATAGAGAGAGGGAACATATTTATAATTGGGGGAGGCAGGAGAAGAAAAGAGAATGATAGAGTGAATAAAATCTAAATCCATTGCGTCTGTGTAGGAAGATGGCACAATGAAACACACTGAAAGTTATTAAAATATGGGAGAGGAGGGAAGGGATAAGAGAGAGTAATAAAGGGGGTTAATCTGATGAAAGTAAAATATATTTGCGTGAAATACCATGCTGAAACCCCTTTGAACAAGGAATATACACTAAAAAACAATGATGAAAGACAGAAATGTTTGTTTGAAGGTAGGTATTAGTGGGAGGAGGAGGGTGAATATGGTCAGTGTACTCTATATATGAAAATAGAACAATGAGACAATTTTTAAATTGCTTTAAAAGGGGGAACGGGGTATAGGATAAGGATGGAACGAATATAACCAAGGTACTCTGTAAAAATATGTGAAAATGTCACAATGAAACCCCTGTACAACTAATATATGCTAATTGAAATGCAATCATAATAATAAGGTTGGGGCATGGAAGGCATGGTTTCTGAGATCAGTGCCATGGGGATGAAGCCAAATACTGGCCACAGGAAAGAGGCCTGAGGGCATCTGAGGACTCTTCAAGCCTTCACACACTGCAGGCTCAAGGGCGAAGGGGTAACCTCATTTGAAAGACTCTCCCTTGAGAGCAGGCACTGCCAGGGCACACTGCCCACATGGGGCTGCCTCGGAAGTTGCTTCCCCATGACTCATGTCACTGTGTTCAGCCATCTAGATACTTAGAGGCCAACACAGCCATAGTCCAAGGGGACCAAGCTACTGCTCAAGCTGGCAAAGACCTTGGTGTCATCTAGCTGCTGCTGGTTTTGCAGGCCTGCAGAGTGCAAGACTTACAGGGTCATGGAAGCTTCCTACAGACTTCAAACGAAGGTCTCTGAGGCCAAGAAATGTGTGGCAGTGCTGGAATTCCTGCAGACAACCCCTGAGAGGATGTTGGGAGAAGTGTGAGAGTGAAGCTGTAACTAGGACCAAGCACTTTTGGTGGAGCCAGCTTGCATGCTGGCCAGTTTGTTCTGCTTGTCAATCAAACTCACATTTTGCCCCTTTGTCTGCATGTTGGAGAACCCAAGATTAACTCCCATGACTCTTCAGTTAAACCAGGCCTCTTCTACCCCTTATCTCTCTCTGACCACCAGAGAACTAAACCTATCAGCCAAGACATACAGTTTCGGAGATGTGGCACTAGTAAACCTGTAGAATCGTGGCCAGTACCTATGTTGGAACATGCATTTTGTCGCATCTTGAACTGAGCCCCTGAACTCCTCTTTAAAAAGTGGACATTTTCTCTCAAAAATGGAACAACAGAGCTCTGAGAGGTTGACTCTCCATGTCCTCCTCTTCGTCTGATGAAAAATAAACTTTATTTCCTTTTCCTTAAAACCCTGCTCTCATTATTTGCAAATTGGATTGAAGCCAAAAGACTGGCTTTCCAGTGACAAATCCAGAGATGCAACCAAGACCCCAGGAAGCTGGAGATGCCAGGAACATGGAATGTCTGCTGGGGAAAGCTGTAGGCAATGAGCAGAGCCAGCCCAGGAAAGGCCATTTGGTCTTTGTCCAGCAAGGCCATGGTGAAGGGCTACCTAAGCTCTTTGGAGCTCACATCATGTCACCACATGCCCCAGAGTCTGGTCATCAAGATACAGGATTTAGTGTTTGTCTTACTGGGTTTTGGTCTTGCTTTGCTCCCATCCCTGCTTTCTATACCCCTGTTCTTCCCTTTTGGAATGGGTATGCTTGCTCTGTACCATTGTATGTTAGAATTATGAAATGTGTTTTTGATTCTGCATGGGCTCACAGCTAAGAGTTCACCTTGAGTCTCAGAAGAAACTTTGAACTTGAACTTTTGAGCAATACTGGAACTATTAAGACTCTGGGGACTCATGGAGAGGAAGTAAATGCATTATGAGACAGACATGAACCTGTGGGGCCAAGGGTAGAATGTTAACAGTTTGAACAAAGATGTGCCTGACAGGCTCAGGTATTGGGGGCTTGGTTTCCACTTCATGGACTTTTTGGGAAGCAATTGTGATAACTCTAACCTAATCAATGAATCAATTCATTGATGGATTCAAAATTGGATGACATAATTGGGAGATGGTGAAGAGTAGACGGTGGAGCTTTGTTGGAAGAAGTAGGTCACTGGGGGTGCACCCTGAAAAGATGTATCTTGTTGCTTTACCCTTCCCAATTCTGCCTCTTCTTCCAGTCCACCATGATTTGAACTGAGTCACTCTATGGTATGCTCCCATCATGTTATTCAGCCTAACCATGGTCCCAGGAGCAACAGAGTCAGCAATCTTGGAATAAAACCTCTGAAACCATGAGCCAAAATAAATCTTCCCTCCCCTAAATTGTTTCCGTTGGATATTTGTCACAGCTACAGAAAGACTGACTAATACAGAGAGGTTGTATCTAAGAACTTTAGAATGAATGAATTCTCTGTTCAGCCTTGGAGAGATAGTAAGAACTAGTGTGTTAGTCATTGCTGCGACAAAATACCTGACATTGACAATTAGAAAAAGAAAAAAGGAAACATTTATTTTGCCTCACAGTTCAGAGGCTTCAGTTAATAATGGAGTCAGCTGACTCCATTATTTCTCAGCTGGGGTGAGGCAGAATGTCACAGCAGAAAGGTGTGGAATAGCAAAACTGCTCACCTCATGGTGGCCAGGAAGCACATGGTGAGAGAGGAAGGGTCCAGGGACAAGATTCACTCTTCAAAGGCACATGCCCAGTTGCCTGCTTCTCCCAACTAGGTACAATTTCCACCGCTTCTCAATAATGTACTGCAATTTTGAATCCATCAATAGATTAATCCATTTATTATGTCAAAGGCTTCATGATACAATAACTTCCCCAAAACCAGACTGTAGGGCGTGTGCAGAAATAGCACCAGTGAGTGCCCTTGCGTTGACCTTTCACCATTTTCCCTACTTAAGAGCTCATGAATATTACTTACACCTCACGTGTACAACTAAGCACCTGGGAATCTCCATAAAAGCATGTGCAGAATGCCCCATGCTGCATAACAAGACCTTGTCAATCAAACCTGTCAATCACACCAGCCCCTCCTGTGCAGATGACCCAAATTCTTCCAGCCATTCGCCCTTACAACCTATGAATTGCCCATTGAACAAACATCTGTGCCATCTGGCCAGAGCCCACCGCTCTTTCCACAGAGCCTACACTTTCCCTTTCGATAAAGCATGGCTACTGCTTTGCAATCTGTGTCTATGTCCAGGGCTTCATTTTGAGACACAAGAACCTGAGATCTCAGCCATAGTCTTCTGAGACCACCTCCAGTAACCAATTCCAAAGGTTTATGAGCCACATGGTAAGGTGGCTCGATTTTCTGTGTTAGTCAGTCTTTTTTGGTTGTTGTGACAAAATACCTGAAGTAAACAACTTAAAGATTGAAAATTTTATTTTGGTTCACAGTTCAGAGGTTTTAGTCCATGGCTTCATTGCTTTGGGCCTGAAGTGATACAGAACATAATGGTGGTGGGAGAATGTACTAGAACAGACTGCTCACACCATGGTGGCCAGGAACCAGGGCACACCACAATGACCTATGTCCTCACTAGGCCCCTCTTCTTAATTTCCACCGCCTCTCAAAAAATCCCATCCAATTTTGAATCCACCAATGAATCAATCAAAATTACATGGAAAACCTCATGATCCAATTACTGCCCCAAAGCTCTACCTCATTGGAGACCAAGCCTTCAACACAGGAGACTTTTGGGAGGGGCTTCATATCCACACCACAACAACTAGGTTCTGAAAAGTCCTGCAGCAAGGACACCCCTGTCCACAGGTTTGGCTGTGTGTCTCCATATCTCATGGACAAGGGAAGCACTGTCACCTTTAGTGCCCATTAGGAGAGGGCCAGTACACTTGGAGAGCCCTGTAGGGTAAGAGAGCCCCGTCCACACTCCAGGGCTACCTTGTGCTCCAGGACTGCTAATGGCCCTTGGATACTGTCGCTGTGAAAGAAGTGAGTGTCTGAATCCTGGCTCCCAACTGGACCAGGCAGGTTGCCCTGGTGTATGTGACTGTGAACAGACCAGTGCTCAGGGTCCAGCCCAGGTCACAGCCACTTTCTACCCTTACCCAGCCTTTACTTGAAGGTTCCAGGGGATGTAGAGAGAGGGGAACATAGAGGAAGCCAGAGGGGGCTTGGGTGCAAATGTGGCCAGCTCTTCTGGACCCTAGAGCAGGGAGGCAAAGAGTAAGCCTGACTTACTGAGTACAATGGCCAGAGGTCAGCAGGTCACTGCCAAGTGGCCTTTCTTCATTTTCCCAGATGGGAATCCAAAATGCAGGTGGAAGAATTGATCCTCTTTACTGAGCAACACCCAGATTTCACACTGCCTCACCAATGTTCTGTGTGGCTCAGCTCCCCTTCTAATCTGCCTCTTCCCAATCCCTCCCTTCCATCAGTCAAACATATCTGCATAAGCCCAGTGAGATGTTGGTGGTGTCTCTGAACCTAAGAAGTAGAAGATTAAGGCATAAAGCCCCTGTTCTGAGGCAGTGTGAGTGGGTATCACAGTCAGTCCCAATCTGGCATGGTGCCACAGCCACTGTCAAAGTGTCCTGCCAAGGCCAGCATTTTGCCATAGTTACCAGAAGAACTAGTGACCAGCCAGTCATATTTGTGCATCAAACAACCTGAGTCCCTGAAAAACCACAGTGCTAAGCTGATCTTTCTGGAGGGCAGGGAAGCCTGTTAACCCCAGGTCAGTACTAACCCAGCTGGGTACAATTTGCCCAAGACAGGACAATTTCAGTTCTAGAAATGAGCTGTTGTCAGGTTTAGGTGATGTCTAGATTAGCTCAAGTGTAAGGAAATAGTCAAAAAAGACCAAAATGCTAACAGCCTTGCCAGCCTGTGTCCTCAACACATGGCCATTAGCCACAATATAAGGAGCCACTCTAGGTGATGCCCACTAATAGCCTGTGCCAGTGACCAGATGAGTGGGCTGGCCTTGGCGTTTTGCAGCCTTCTATCTGGAATGAAGGCTTGTCTGCCTTGGTATGAACATCCCATTGCTGGCCTGTCAGTTCCAACTTTCCCACTGTCCCTGGATAGCCAGCCCTGACAGTACAGCAGAGCACCTGCCTGTCCCAGCTGAGGACCAGAAGTTGTGCCAAGAGAGTTGAACTGCCTTGGAGGGACTGGTCGGTCCTGAGCCCTGGTCAGTTCCCCAGAAGATCCTGCACAAGGGGGCAGAGTGGTTCTGCCTAACTGGTCCCTCAGTGCCCAGCACCTCCCTGTGAGCATTGTCTCTGGCTCTTACAGACTGTGCATAGCCCAGGTCCTCATCACAGGCCTCCTACTTTTCCCCTTGTACCTGGTGATGTAACCCACTTTGCTCTTTTTAATTTTTATTTTAAATCAGTTTCATCTCCTAAAGAAAGCTGATGGCTCTAAATTTCTTTTGCAGTACTGAGAAGCAAGTTTCTTGAGAGGTCACCAGAAAGGAATTCCAGGATGGCTTTCACCACCTTTTGTAAGCCCCTGCTGTAATGGGATATTAATTCTATAAGTCATATATGTTGAATATAAATGATGATGTTTTGGTATGGGGGTAATTGTGTGCTGCTTTGTGACTAAGATCATGAGATTCCTTTGGCTGTCATTCTTGAGGACAAAAGTTCTATAGTAATATGAAAAGGGGAAATGAGCAGCTTGGACAAACTGTAGCCAAAAGCTCTCTGTGTGTCTGCTAATGCCTCCTCTCCCTGTATCTCTCTCTGACTCTGTTCTCTGTCTCCCTGTCTGTCTTTATGTCATCTTCCCTGTCTCTCTGTCTCTGTCTCTGTCTCTCTCTCTCTTTCTCTCTCTGACTCTCTGTGTCTCTCCACTCTGTGCCTTTCTGTCTTTCTCCCTGGTTTCCCTGTCTCTACCTGTCTTTCTGTAGTACTATCTCTGCCTCTCTGTCTCTCTCTCTCTCTCTCTCTCTCTCTCTCTGACTCTCTCTGTCTGTCTCTCTGTCTTTCACCCTTTCTGTTTCTCTATGTCTCTGTGTCTCTCTCTGTGTATCACTGTCTCTCTCCTTGTCTCTGTCTCTCTCTGTCTGTGTCTGTCTCCCTGTCATTGTCTCTCTCCCTGTCTCTATCCCTGCCTTTCTCTCTGTCTTTCTCTATTTTTCTCTCCCTGTCTCTGTCTATGTCCGTCTCCCTGTCTCTGTCTGTCTGTCTATATGTGTCTGTCACTATATCTCTCTATCTTTCTTCCTGTCTCTGTCTCTCCCCCTGTCTCTTACCCTGTCTCTCTCTATCTCTCTCCCAGTCTCTCTCTCTCTCTCCTCTCTCACTGCCCCCCTTCCTTCTCAGTATAACACATCCTGGCTGAAATGAATGAGCACCTTGCATGGCAGTAAGCACATTCTCATAGGTGACATCGTCTGTCATTCTCTGGCTGTCCTCACAGGAACATGTCCTTGTAATATTCACTGAAGGTCGTACACCTCCCAGATATTGCCCCTAAAGCAGACAGAGGAGGAGAGACAAGAGCTAAGCCAACTCCAGGAATAGTTTGCCAAGGCCCCAGCTTTTTAAAGTTGTATGACATTAATGTTTTAAAATTAAGCAGATATGGTCTAGAGATATATTTACAAATGGAAAATTAAAAATAAGCACCAGTATCCCCAAGCTTAAGCAATTATTTATATAAAAATCCAAGCAATATGCTCTTATTTCATGATTTGGAAGTTGGCACACATGGGCCCAAGATGGTGCTGTTTAAGGTTAATCTGGGATCCCTATCCTCTGCTGAAAGTTTTAGCTGTAAGTCACATGCACCTCTGTTTTGTGGCATAAGTGGGGCTGCACAGGGGGAGGGAGGAGGGTCTGGAGTGACCTACAGACAGGCCTTGCTCCACCAGCTCCAGTGACACCTGCATGAGTGATGGTGATGTCTGATGGTCTGTGCACAAGTTGCAGTGAGGACACTTGGCTGACCTCGGTAGGTGCTGTTGAATATGATGGGACAAAGTAGGGGGCATTTTGTTTGCTAGCTTTCATCATCCCTCATCTGTGTGGGCAGTAAACATGACCTTTGCAATTTCCCAACACATGGCCATTTCCCAAAAGGAGGCAGACCTCAGGCCCTGTGAGCCCACTCCCCATGCATGCTGAGGGCTCCCTGCAGACTGGGCAAGGGCCCAGCCAGATAAAGCAGGGCCCTAAGTCCCCAGGGAACAGGGAGAAGAAGGTCACCACACCCTGAAAAATGGTTCTACCTACAGTGTTTTGTGGCACAGAACTTTGTTTTTACTCCCATATAGTGTTTGAAATTCTGCCTCTAAGTGTGCACACACATTGAGGGGTGGGCTCTTCAGAACAAGCTGAAACTGTGGTGTTTCTTCTCTCTCTAGTCTGTCAGAGCCACCAACACCAAGCAGCTGCCCCTGAGCATCTGAGACCCACTCCGGTCCTGAAATGAATCAGATGCTGGTCACTGAGTTCCTCATCCTGGGATTCTCAGAAACACCTCGCCTGCAAGGGCTTCTCTTCCTCGGCTTCCTCTGCCTCTACACTGCTGCCCTCTCTGGAAACCTGCTCATAGTGATGGCCATCAGCGCCAGCCCAGCCCTGCACACCTCCATGTACTTCTTCCTGGTGAACCTGGCTGCAGTGGACATCCTCTGCACCTCCACCATCCTGCCCAAGCTGCTGGACTGCATGGTGGCTGGGAGGACCATCTCCTATTGGGGCTGCATGGCCCAGCTCTTCTTCTTCACCTGGTCAATGGGAGCTGAGCTGTTGCTCTTCTCTGCCATGGCCTATGACCACTATGTGGCCATCTGCTGGCCACTGCACTACAGCACGCGGATGGACACTCGGGTTCGTGCGCTCCTGGCCATGGCTGTGTGGACCATCAGTCTGACCAACACCAGTGTGCACACTGGCCTCATGCTGCACCTGCCATTCTGTGGCTCCAACGTGGTCGAACACTTCTTCTGCGAGATCCCCCCACTTCTGAAGCTCTCCTGCGCCCCGACATGCCTGAACGAGGCCATGGCCTTCACTGTAGATGTGTTCCTGGCTGTGGGGAACTTCTCAGTGACAGTCCTCTCCTATTGCTTCATCGTGGCCAGTGTCCTGCATATCCGCTCGGCCGAGGGCAAGCGGCGTGCCTTCTCCACCTGCTTTGCCCACCTCGTGGTGGTCACCATGTACTACTCCACTGTCGTCTACACCTACATCCGCCCCTTGTCCAGCTACTCACTGCAAAAGGACAAAGTGGTGTCTGTCATCTACACGTCTGTGGCACCCACCCTGAACCCTGTCATCTACACTTTGAGGAACAAGGACGTGAAAGTCGCGCTCAGGAGACTTCTGTCTTGCAGCTGAGCCTGCATGGCACTTACTGCCATGCTCTGCTGTGTTGGGGGCCACAGGGGTTGGGTGGACACCACCTTGTTGGCTGCAGGACTGACTGAGGCCCTGCTCCTGAGAACACGTCCTGAGGAACCGGCAGGTACAGCAGTGAGCCACACCTCACTTCTGGGAACCCCATGATCTCCAGGCAGTATAGCCCTGTGACCTCCAGTCAGAGTAGCCTGTCTATAGGATCAAGAGGGATTCGTGTGACTGTGAACTTCACAGGGTAAATGAATTCCAAAAAACCTCAAATGTGGCACTGTCCTTTCCCCAACCCTCACTGCTGGGCTTTGGGTGGATACTGTTTTGTGGCTGTGGTCTCTGTTCATTTCTGGGGGGTGGTCTTTGGTCATACCTGGAATGTGGGCAGGGGGTCTGGGGAACTGAGAGGGGCTGGGGCTTTAAGAGGACAGGTCTTCCTATAAGCAAAGTCTTCAAGAATGGTCTGTTACCAATTTCTAGCACTTTTGTAGGAGGCATGATGGGGTATTTGTTTTGTTTTTTAATAGTTTCATTATATTTTTTAATTAATATGCATTAGCAACATGGGGGAGTTTTGTTGTGATAATTCCATGTATGCATACAGTTTATGCTGAACCAGTTCTCCCCTTCATTATGTTCCCACTACCCTCACTCCCCTCCCCCTTTTTCCAGGGTTCAGTGGGTTTCGTTATGCTGTCTTTGGGGAGATAGATGATAGATAGGTAAATAGATAGATAGATAGATGATAGATTGATAGATGGATAGAAGATAGATGATAGATGATAGATAGATGACAGATAGATGGATAGATAGATAGATGATAGATAGATAGATGATAAATAGATGATAGATAGAGGTTCCACATACTTCCATCCTCCCCACCCCTCAGTATCCATTCCTTTTGCCCCCTCCCCTCCAATTTACCCACACATACACACATCCTTTTCACAAGCATGTCCCATTATTATCATCATCGCCATCCTTTTAGGTCTAGGTTGAAGGAGACATTCTGAAAAAGCTCTTGCCAAATCTACAATGTGAACATGCTGTGGGCACCATGTGATTGCATGAAGGGCTGCTCCCTCTGACCAGTGCACACCAACGATGCCAGCTGGCGGCCTCCTGATCAGACCTGGCCCTGGGTTCAGAAAGGTTTGGGTACTAGGGAGGCCCTAGAAGTGAGGCTTATAGGAAACCAAGTCCTCGCCATTTCTCTGAGAGACAACACAGCAGGGCTGGGTGCAGGGTGTGAGAGCCCATGTGGTTGGGAAGACAAAGCCACAAAGAGGAATCTGAGAGGGAATGGGGCTCTCAGCCCTTTAGGGCAGCTGATTTCTTGAACAAATTCTCACAAGATCCTGAGAACCCAGCTGCTATCCAGTCTCTCACTCCTGGCCTGGGGTGATCTGAAGATCCTGGGGCTTATCCTAGGACTGAACTGTGGGACCTGTTATCTTGTTTGAGCTCTCCATGTTGGACTATGTGTCCCTTCCATGTTGACTTGTCTGTCCTCTTTGCTGTTTGTCTATTCCTCCCCCCATATTAGATTATTTGTTCCCATCCATGTTGGTTTGTCTCTCCTCCATGTTAACGTGTCTGTCCCCTCCATGTTGACTTGTCTCTCTCCTCCATGTTGGCTTGCCTACCCCCACCCTGTGTTGGCTTGCTTGCTCCCTCCCCATGTTGGCTTGTCTCCTCCATGTCAGTTTTTCTGTGTCTCCTCAATATTGACTTCTCTTATTCTCCTTTGATGTTTTTGGCAGTACTGGGATTTGATCTCAGGGCTTTGTGCCTGCTAGCCAGAAGGTCTTTAGCCATACCAACAGCCGATATTGACTTTTCTTCCCCCAATCCTCTGCAGACTTTGGGTTCCTTGCTGGCAAGTGCAATGTCTGGCTCTTTTCTATCCCTGCACCATGCACATGGCAGGTACCCAGTAGGCATCAGTGAACGACCACAATGAATGAGGGAAACAATGACTATTTCCCCCAATTAGATCTTTAAGCAGAGTTCTGGAAAGGTCAGGCAGAGCCATTTTTGCAACACAGTTAGTAAAGGAACAGTGAGAATTCTCTGTTCATCTTGTTTGTTTCCATCAGTTGGCTATTGTGAATAGTGCCGCAATAAACATGGGTGTGCAGGTGCCTCTGGAGTAACCTGTGTCACAGTATTTTGGGTAGATCCCCAGGAGTGGGATTGCTGGATCAAATGGCAGGTCTGTGTTTAGATTTTAAAGAAGCCTCCAAGTTTTTTTCCAGAGTGGTTGCACTAGTTTGCATTCCCACCAGCAGTGTATGAGGGTTCTTTTTTCCCCACATCCTCACCAACATTGTTGGTGATGTTTTTGATGATGGCTATTCTAACAGGGGTGAGGTGGAATCTTAGTGTGGTTTTGATTTGCATTTCCTTTATTGCTAGAGATGGTGAGCATTTTTTCATGTGTTTTTTGCCCATGTCAATTTCTTCTTTTGAGAAAGTTCTATTTAGTTCAGTTGCCCATTTCTTAATTGTTTCATTGATTTTGGGAGAGTTTAGTTTTTTGAGTTCCCTGTATATTCTGATTATCAGTCCTTTGTCTGATATACAGCTGGAAAATATTGTCTCCCATTCTGTGGGTGGTCTCTTTGGTTTAGAGACCATTTCTTTTGTTGTGCAGAAGTCTTTTAATTTTATTAAGTCCCATTTGTCCATTCTTTCTCTTAGTTACTGGGATGCTGGGGTTCTATTGAGGAAGCCCTTGCCTATACCTATTAGTTCCAGAGTGTTTCCTGCTCCTTCCTGTATAACTTCAGAGTTTTGGGTCTGATATGAAGGTCCTTGACCCATTTTGAGTTGATACAGTACAGGGTGATAAACATGGATCTAGTTCAGGTTTTTGCAGGTGGATAACCACTTTTCCCAGCAACATTTGTTGAAGAGGCCATCCTTTCTCCATCATATGTTTTTGGAACCTTTGTCAAAGGTGGGCATAACTGTGTGGATTCATATCTGTGTCCTCATTCTGTTCCACTGGCCTTCATGTTTGTTTTTGTGCCATTACCAAGCTGTTTTTATTGCTATTGCTTTGTAATATAGTTTGAAGTTGGGTGTTGTGATACCTCCAGCATTGTTCTTTTTGCTGAGTATTGTCTTGGCTATTCATGGTCTCTTGTGTTTACAAATAAACTTTAGGATACATATTTCAATCTCTGTGATGAAAGTCATTGGGACTGATGGGAATTTCATTAAAGATGTAGATTGTTTTTGGTAATATAGCCATTTTTACTATGTTGATTCTACCAATCCATGAGCATGGGAGAGCTTTCCACATTCTGTAGTCTTCCTCGATCTCTTTCTTCAGGGGTTTGTAATTCTCCTTGTACAGGTCATCTACATCCTTTGTTAAGTTTACTCTAGGTATTTGATATTTTTTGAGGCTATTGTAAATGGAATTGTTTACATATATTCTTTCTCAGTTTGTTCAATATTGATGTATAGAAAAGCTAATGATTTTTGTAAGTTGATTTTGTATCCTGCCACCTTGCTATAGTTGTTTATGTTGTCTAAGAGTTTTTGGGTAGAGTTTTTTGGGTCTTCTTCTTGCCTAATTACTCTCACTAGAAGTTCCAGTACTATGTTGAATAGGAGTGGGGATAGTGGGCATCCTTGTCTCATTCCTGATTTTAGGAGAAATGGTTTCAGTTTTTCACCATTAAGTATGATGTTGGCTGTAGGTTTGTCATATATAGCCTTTACAATGTTGAGGTACATTCCTTCTATTCCTAGTTTTCTTAGAGCTTTTATCATGAAGTGGTGTTGGATCTTATCAAAGGCTTTTTTGGCATCTATTGAGATGATCAAGTGGTTTTTGTCTTTGCTTCTGTTAATGTGGATTATTACGTTTATTGATTTTCGTATGTTGAACCACAGCTGCATCCCTGGGATGAAGCCAACTTGGTCATGGTGAATAATCTTTCTGATGTGTTGTTGGATTCAGTTTGCCATTATTTTATTGAGGATTTTTGCGTCGATATTCATTAAGGAAATTGGCCTATCCTTCTTTTTGGAGGTGTCTTTGTCTGGTTTTGGGATGGGAGTAATATTGACTTCATAAAATGCGTTTGGCAGTTTTCCTTCCCTTTCTACTTCATGGAACAGTTTAAGGAGGGTTGGTATCAGTTCTTCTTTAAAGGTCTGATAGAATTCAGCAGTGACTCCATCAGGTCCTGGACTTTTCTTTTTTGTGAGACTCTTAATTGCTGCTTCAATTTCGTTTTGTGTTATACATCTGCTTCAGTTTTGGATTGTCATAAGTATCTAAAAATCTGTCCATTTCTTCAAATTTTTCAAATTTATTAGAGTATAGGTGTTCATCGTAGTCTCTGATGATTTCCTGGATTTCCGTGGTGTTTGTTGTTATCTCCCCTTTGCATTTCTGATTTTACTGATTTGGGTTTTTTCTCTCCTCATTTTAGTCAGATTTGCCAGGGGTCTGTCAATCTTGCTTATTTTTTTTCAGAGAACCAGCTTTTTGTTTCATTGATTCTTTGTATTTTTTTTGTCTCTATTTCATTAATTTTGGCCCTTATTTTAATTATTTCTCTCCTGCTGCTTGTTTTGGGATATGCTGTTCTTGTTTTTCTAGGAGTTTGAGATGTAGCATTAGGTCATTGTTTGAGCTCTTTCTGTCATTTTAGTATATGTACTCATGGCTATAAACTTTCCTCTCAGGACTGCCTTTGCTGTGTTCCATAGGTTCTGGTAGGTCGTGTTTTCATTTTCATTAACTTCCAGGAACATTTTAGCTTCCTCTTTTATTTCAACAATGACCCATTGATCATTGAGCAATGTGTTGTTCAGCTTTCAATTGTTTGCATGTTTTCTACTGTTGTTTTTGTTATTGAGTTCTTGGTTTAATGCATTGTGATCAGATAGAATGCATGAGATTATTTCTATTTTCTTATATTTGCTGAGGCTTGCTTTATGCCCTAAGATATGATCAATTTTGGAGAAGGTTCCATGGGCTGCTGAGAAGAATGTATATTTTGCAGAAGTTGGATGAAATATTCTGCAGATATCAGCTAGGTGCATTTGATCTAGGGTATGATTTAGTTCTAGAATTTCTTTATTGATTTTTTTTGGATGAACTATCTATGGGGGGTATTAAAGTTTACTGCTACCACTGCGTTGGAGTCAATATATACTTTTAGGTCCTTCAGAGTATGTTTGATGAAATTAGCGCACTGATGTTGGGTGCATATAGCTTGATAATTGTTATTTCCTTTTGGTGTATTTCCTCTTTTATTAGTATGGAGTGTCCTTCTTTATCTCGTTTGATCATTGTGAGTCTAAAGTCTACTTTGTCCAAGATAAGTATTGCTACCCCTGCCTATTTTTGTGGGCTATTAGCTTGGTAAATCTTCTTCCAGCCTTTCACCCTAAGCCAGTGCTTGTTTCTGTCAATGAGATGGGTCTCCCATAAGCAGCAGATTGTTGGATCTTCTTTTTAAATCCAGTTTGCCAAATAGTGTCTTTTGTTGGGGGAGTTAAGTCTGTTAACATTCAGTGTTAATATTGATAGGTATGTGGTGATTCCTGTCTTTTAGTTGTTTTGTTGTTTAAGGGTTTGATTGTGTGCAGCTGAATCAACGTTACTCTCTGATTCCTTGTCTTTTCTTCTCCTGTGGTTTGGTACTGTCTGTCCTCTCATGGTTTTGTTTGCTTTCATTTTCTGTGTGCAGAGTTCCTTGGAGATACTTTTGTAGTCATGGCTTGGTGGTCATGTATTGTTTTAGTTTCTGCTTATTGTGGAAGACTTTTATTGCTCCATTTTGATTGATAGTTTTTCTGGGTAGAGTATCCTAGGGTTGAAATTATTTTCATTCAGTGCCTGGAATACCTCACCCATGGCCTTCTTGCTTTTAAGGTTTCCGTTGAGAAGTCTGCTGTGATTTTGATGGGTTTACCTTTGTATGTTATTTGTTTTTTCTCTCTTACAGGCTTCAATATTCTTTCTCTTTTCTCAATGCTTATAGTTTTAATGATAATATGTTGTGGGGTAGTTCTATTTTGGTCAAGTCTGTTTGGTGTCCTGGAGGCTCCCTGTACCTGAATGGGCATAGCTTTCTCTAGATTTGGGAAATTTTCTGTTATTATTTTGTTGAATATATTATGAATACCTTTTGCTTACACTTCTCCTTTTTCAATGCCTATGATTCTCAAGTTTGGTCTTTTGATGGAGTCAGTGAGTTCTTGCATATTCCTTTTGCAGGTCTTGAGTTGTTTGACTAATAGCTCTTCAGTTTTTTTCTTTAATTTCCATTTTATCTTCAAATTCTGAGATTCTGTCTTCTGCTCATTCTAGTCTGCTGGAATGGCCTTCCATTTTGTTTTGCATTTCTTTTTCATTCTTTTCATTCTTTTTTCTGCGATTTTCCATATCGTGGGTCACTTCCTCTTTAATATTGTCAATTTTTGGCCTTAATTCATTTATCTATTTATAGCGTTCTGTTTCACTTTGCTGTTTATTAAGGGCTCCTATGATTTCACTTATTTGGTTTTGTGTTTTCTCATATTCTTTATTTTTGGTGTCTTGGAATTTATTGATTGCCTCCTGTACATTTTGGTTGAACATATCTAGTAACATCTCTATGAAATTCTCATTGATTACTTGCAGGATGTCTTCTTTCAGGTACTCTCGTGGGCTTCGTTGGGTTCTTTGGTATAGTTTATCTTTGTTTTGTTGGAGTCTGGACCTGGGTATCCATTTTATTAATTTCTCTCTGAATCCTGTACTAATTTAATTTGGGGGAGAGAACGGTTTCCATCCCTTTTTCATCTTCCCATCATTCCACTTGGTACTCTTTCTGTACCTGGACTACGTGTAATTTAGTATTAGCTGAGTTACAATAGTAAAACTAACAAAACCAAGAAAGAAGGAGAAAAAAGATTAAGAAAAAGGAAAAAAAAAGAAAGAAAGAGGGAAAAAAAGAAAAGATCCAAAGGAAACAACAGGGAGAGATGGTAGACAATCAAACAGCAAACAAGAGAGCCAAACCCTTAAAGAAAGGGGAAAAAAAAAAACACCAGTTCAGGAACAGTAGAATTACAGTCTTAGTTGATCTGGTGTTACTCCTTTAGCATCCAGTCCTGTCTGACTGTGTCTCCTAGGCAGGTTTGGAGCTGGTGACTAGTGGTGTTAGAGCCTCTTGTGGTGGGTGGCAGGTGGGGGCCCAGCAGACCTGCTGGACAAGAGCCCAGAGGGCCTGTGGGGTGGAGGCCTGGTGGGGCAGTGGCCTGGCAGACCTACAGGGCTGCGGCCTGGCAGGTTGGGGGCCTGGCAGAACGGCAGCCCAGTGGGCCTGCATAGTGGGTGCCTGGTGGACCTTTGGGGTGGGGGGCCAGTGGAGCAGTCCAGCAGGCTTGCTCAGCAGGGTCCTGATGGGCCTGAGGGGCAGGGGCCAGCCTGAGATCTGGCCAGCCTGTGGGCAGTGACTCAGTTGGCCTACAGGGTGGATGCTTGGCAGGCAGCAGCCAGCTGTTCTTTTAGTAAATTGCAGCATGGAAAAGACTTCCAGGAGCCAGGGATTCAGAGTGCCAAAGTTTTAGTTCTCCCTGGTGCTTTACCTCAGCCAAGTGTGTCTCCAGCCTCTCAGCAAAGTCCCTGATTCACAGAGCTCATGAACTCTGTGGCTGTGTCCCAGTCACCATCTTGGATCTCTTGCTTTTTTCTTGAAGTATTGTTTTAAACCACAACTATTTTGAGTACTGGGGAGTGATGATAACAAGCCAGAAACTAGAAAGAATTTAAGACTTGAAAGATTTGAGTCATTATACAGATATTACCCTGAGTAAACAACATGACCAGCAGCATGTACAACTAGAAGTCATCATCAAATGACTATTGTCTTGGTTTAAGGTGTCTGAAGACAGACTGTGGCCACAGAGCAGGTAGAAATTGAAGAAGCGTGTCTCAGAGAAAACAAGGGACAATTTGGCCAAGGGCTTTTGGACATTGGCTGACACCACAGCTGTGCATGAAAGGTGGACTCTCAAAGCACGTGAGGTAAAGGAACCTCTGGAAAGTACAAACATTAACAGGTGTTTCAGCTACCTCCCACCATGAGAGAGATTGAGTTTGAAATCCAATTCCCACCAAGTAAGAGAGGTTGGAAAAAACCTCATGGTCATCATTACAAGCCAGAAGGCCACAGTTAAGCACAGAAGACTATGTCACAAGACTGAGGTATTTACCTTAAGACTGAGGTCTAAACCAAATGTGATCTGTCTTAGCAAAGTGAACAGTAACTCCTAACAAAGTGTAAAACTGAGTCTCCTATGTCCACTAGTAATTTAACTGCCTGCCAGAGCACAAATTCACCACTCTCAAGGAAGGGAACAAATTTCTCCCTTTAGGAAGCACCATTCACACTGGCTAATAATAAAATGCTACCTGACCAACAATGAAACAGGAAAATGTGACTATAGACCCTGAGATGACCAAGATGGTGGAGCACTCAAACCACATTCAAGGATGCAAACCGAAATGTGTTCACACTTATGGAAGAGTGGTGACCCTCAGTAGAGAAACAAAAACTATCAACTGGAGCAAACGTAAACTCCTGGATAGGATACTCCCTGGATAGGATAAATAGTAAATTAGAGGGAAAAGACGTGGTGAGTGAACTTGAGTAAAGATCAAAGTAAATAATGCAAATTAAACCACACAAAGAAGTATGAAAAGAGGGAACGCAGTCCCGTGATGTGGGACAAGAAGAAATCCAACCCAAGTACAAGTGAAGAACAGAAAGAACATGAGGTAGGAAAAATATTTAAAGAAAGAGTGGCCTAAAATTTTCCCTATTTTGTGGAAAAGCATCAGCATACAGATTCTGTGAGTTCAGTGAATTCCATGCACAGTAAATACAGAGAAAGTACGTACATGCCTGTTACAATTAAACTACTAAAGATCATGAAGAAAACATTTCTTCTGCATTTTCTCTAGCACTTTCAAGGTTTATTTCCCCATTTTGTATTCTTAGTAACTTTGTCAAAAATCGTTGGCTGCAAATGCATGGATGTATTTCTGGGTTCTTAATTTTTTTCCATTGGTCTCCATGATACTGTGCCAATGCTGTGCTGTTTTGGTTACTGTGCTCTATTTTGAAATTGTCATGATGTGTCCAGATTTTTCTCTCTGTTTTCTTTCTTTTTGATACTGAGATCAAACCCATATGGAATTTTGGGTTTTTTTCTAGTTCTTTGAAAGATTTCCTTGATGCCCAGGATTGAGGGGGTGGTTGGCACAGGTGAGAGGGAGGAGGTCATGGGGAAAGGTGTAGGAGGATGAATGTGGTACAATGTATGCAATGTATGAAAACACAAAAATGATACTGTTGAAACTGTTCCAGGAATCAGGGGAGGGAGGATGAAGGAGAACAGTGGAGGGCGTGAATTCAAGTATGATATATTTGATACATTGAAAGAATCTTTGTAAATGCTACAACAAAAAAAAAGAAAGAAAAAGAAAGATGTCCTTGGTATTTTGATAAGGATTGCCTTGAATCTGTAGACTCCTTTGGGCATTTGGTCATTCCAATCCATGGACATGGGACACCTTTGTACTTTTCTTATTCTCTTCAATTTATTTCATCAATATTTTATAGTTTTTATTGTAGAGATATTTCAGCTTTTTGATTAAATTTATTCCTGAGTTTATTTTTGTTGTTGCTTTTGCTATTGTGAACAATGTTGCTTTCTTGATTTTTCACGTAAGTTGTTACTAGTGTATAGAAATACTACTGAGTTTTATGTGTCTATTTTGTATCCTGAACTCATTTATAAATTCTAACAGTTTATTTAAGGGGTCTTTGGCATTTTCTAGATATGAGAGCAGCCAGAGAAAATAGGCACATTGCACATAGAGTAGCAATGCTGTGAATAGAGGCTGACTGCTCACCAGAAACAATGCAGGCTGGAAGGCCAAGGAATTAGAGAATAATCCCAGCAAACAAACAAACAAAAAAACCCTGTAACTGAGAATTTCACATCCAGGAGAAAACAATTTTCAAAACTTGATAATGAAGATATTTTCAGCTAGATAAAGGTGATTAAATTTGTGCCAGTAGATCTTTAATACAAAAACTGATCATGTGAGGGAAGATGGCAGATTGTTGACATCCATACAGCCCAGCAGCGACTAACTACCCTGAAAAAGGAAGATTAAAGGACCCCCAAAAGTCACCCACAGGGTCCCATAACCAGCAATAAGCAAAGCCCTCTCTAAAACCACAAATAGAGAAACAACTAACCACAAGAAGAATGGGAAGAATGCTCTGCAGCTCAACACTCCAGATCCCCCACCCCTGAAGTCTGTCACAGCTCCAGGCTCTATCACTTGGCACTCACTTGACAGTAAGTCTTGCTTCCCAGCACACATAGGAACTCAGAGCTCCATGCTCCCCCCACCACAAGTAGACCCCAGGACCTCCACTGCCTTGTGGGCACCAGACAATTCAAGCCCACCAGCTCCGCTGCCCCACAGGAACCTTCAACATGCTATTCAGTGCCAGGAGCCTGCCACCACACACCCAGGTGAACCTCAGGCTCCAGGCTTTGCTATTTTTTGGCTCCAGGGGGCTTTCATCCACACAGAGCATGGAGGCCCAGCACTCCCCACCATCCCTGACAGCAAGAGAGCCCTTGCTCCCCCACCAAAGAGAAAGAATACCAGATTCCCCAGTGAGGGGAGGAAAGCTATAACCTGCCACTCTGCAGGCAGTACCAGAAACCCTGTTCCCCCAAGGTACACAGAAGCCCAGGGCTTCACACTGCACCTCCCTGCAGGAGAACCACATCTCTCCTGTCCAAGAACAGGAATCTCAGATCTACTGACTGACAACCTGCTACTCTGCTGGTGCTAGGAGGCTTACCCCCCACAGAAGGCACAGAGACCCAGTGCTCCCCACTGTGACTGCAGGAGAGACCCTGCACCCCCATCAAAGAATGGGAACTCCAGCTCAGCTGAGGAGAAAAAAAGAGAAAATCTGCAACACAACAAGAACCCTGCAAGAGGCAACTAATCCTGCATGCCCTCTCTGAGGAACACTGCTGGAGCACCAGGAAAGAAAAAAAAAAAAAAACCACAAAACCCCAACTACAGGGGCATAAGGGATTAAAACTCTACTAAAAACAACTCCAGATGTGTAAATCTCAACACAGAATGAAACAGCAAGACAACCACTCTCCATCAAAAGCCAATTCCACTACTAAAGATCTAAACACCTGTGTAGAGGAAGAGCTATCAACTAATGAATTTCAAAAAACAATAGTAAAAATGATTAATGACCTCAAAGAAGAAACACAAAATTTAGTGACTGACCTCAAAGAGAACATGATAAACAATTAAATGAGCTCAAAGAGAATACAAACAAACAGATGGATAAAATTAAGCAGACTATCCAGGATATGAAAGAGGAAATTGATAAATATATGGAAACCCTGAAAAATAATCAATCCAAAATAAACAACTCAATATCCCAAATAAATATCACAATTGAAAGCTTGGCAAGCAGAGTGGAACAAGTTAAAAATAGAGTATCCAGAACAGAAGACAAAGTAGAAGAATTGGAACAAACAGTAAAAGATCATGAAAGAATGTTAAGAAAATACAACTGGAACATATAAGATATCTGGGACACCATGAAAAGACCAAACCTATGAATCATGGGTGTACAAGGAGAGGAGATACACACTAAAGGCATTGACAACCAATTCAATAGAATAATAGCAGGAAACTTCCCTAACCTCAAGAAAGAGAGGGTTACCCAGGTGCAGGAAGCTTACAGAACACCAAACCATCAGGACCAAAAAAGAAACACCCAGACACATCATAATCAAAACAGCACACAGAACAAAGAAAGAATTCTGAAAGCTGCAAAAGAGAAAAGACAAGTCACATATAAAGGCAAAACCATTAGAATAACAGCAGATTTATCAACTCAAACACCAAATGCAAGAAGGTCATGGAAAGACATAACTCAAGCACTGAAAGAAAGCAACTGTCAACCTGGACTAGTCTATCCAGCAAAACTATCCTTCCTAATTGAAGGAGAGATTAAAACCTTCCACAATAAGGAAAACTAAAGGAATTTGTGACCACCATGCCAGCACTACAGAAGATACTTAAAGGACTTTTACATATAGAAGAAGAAACTAGAGTCAGATAGGAAAATTCAAGAAAGAATAAACCCTTTTGAGCAAGCATACCAGTAAACAAGGAATAGTAAAACTAAACAACAGAGAAACAAAAATGACTGAAAACAACAGGCACCTCTCAATATTAATGCTGAATGTAAATGGCCTCAATGCCTAAATCAAAAGATATAGAATAGCAAACTGGATTAAAAAACAAGACCACAGATGGACCCTAACAGAGTGATAGTGGGAGATGTGAATACCCCTCTGTCATCAATAGATAGGTCATCCAGACAAAAGATCAGCAAAGAAACTTCAGAGCTACTCCACAGGTTAGACCAAATAGACATGGTTGATATCTACAGAGTATTTCACCCAACAACTAGACAATACATATACTTTTCTGAAGCTCATGGAACTTTCCCCAAAATAGATCATATTTTAGGACACAAAGCAAGTCTCAACAAATTCAAGAAAATTGAAATAACTCCCTGCATCATATCAGATCACAACAAAATAAAACTAGACCTTAACAACAAAAGAAACACAGAAAATATTCAACATGGAAACTGAACAGCACACTGCTGAAAAACCAATGGGTGACTGAAGTTATAAGGGAAGAGTTCAAAACGTTCCTAGAATCCAATGAAAATGAAAGTACAACATACCAGAATCTGTGGGATACAGCAAAGGCAGTGCTAAGGGGAAAGTTTATAACTATAACTGCCTACATTAAAAAACAGAGCCCTCTCAAATAAACAATCTAATGATGCACCTTAAGCTCCTAGAAAAACAAGAACAAACCAAACCCAAAGCCAGCAGACAGAGAGAAATAATAAAGATCAGGGCTGAGATTAATAAAATCAAAAGCAAACAAACTATACAAAGAATCAATGAAACAAAAAGTTGGTTCTTTGAAAAGATTAACAAGATCGACAAACTCTTAGCCAACATGACAAAACAGAGGAGGGAGAAGACCCAAATAAATAAAATCAGAGATGAAAAAGGGGACAGAGCCACAAATACCAATGAAATCCAGAAAATAATTAGAAAGTACTTTGAAAACTTATATTTAAGTAAACTGGAAAATCTAGATGAAATGAATAAATTCCTAGATGCATGTAACCAACCAAAATTGAACCAAGAAGCTACTAATCACCTAAATAGCCCAATTACATGCAATTAAATTGAAGCATGTAATGTAGAGTCTCCCTACAAAGAAGAGCCCAGGAAAATGTACTCTGGGAGGGCATCTCATGACCCATGAGCTTCTCTATATACCAGAATGTCCAGTACTACTGGTGGGCAAAGACCTGCTAAGCAAGCTGTGGACCCAAATGTGTTCTCAGGAGGATGGACAAGCAGCTTTGAGCTTCGGCTCAGGGCCCCCTAGGGTTACATTCAGTAAAGACTGCCTTAAAGGAGCCAGAGATGCCCTTTAAGGTCCCAGGAGTATGGGCAGAAGATAATCCCTTGGGGCTAGCTGCCAATATTCCTCCAGTGGTAATAGAGATAAAGCTGGGAGCCACCCCAATAGGAGTGAGACAATACCCAATCCCAATGACGGCACAAGAAGGGATATCTCATCATCTCCAGACACTCTTAAATTATGAAATCCTAAGACCTTGTCAATCTGTCTGAAACACTCCTCCGCTGCCAGTTCAGAAGCCAGGCACCAATGACTACTGCCCAGTGTACTATCTCTAAACAGTCAATCAAGCAGCAGTAACTTTGCACCTGGTGGTTCCAAACCTGTATACTTTGCTGGCCCTGATACCAGCACAAGCAACCTGCCTCTCATGTTTGGACTTAAAAGATGCATTCTTCTGCATTAGGTTGGCACCTGTGAGCCAACCCATCTTTGCTTTCCAATGGGAGGACCCCCAATCAGGGGGGCAAAAGCAGCTAACCTGGACCCATCTCCCACAGGGTTTCAAAAATTCCCCAACCATCTTTGGAACTGCCCTGGCATCAGATTTACAGACATCCCCAGCAGAGGAAGCTGGCTACACTCTCTTACAATATGTAGATGACCTCCTTGCAGCAGCTAACCACCAAGACTGTCTTAAAGGGACAGATCTCTTACTCTGTCTCTTATGGGAAGCTGGATACAAAGTATCCAGAAAGAAGGCTCAGATCTGCCAACACCAAATCAAATATTTCAGGTTCCACATCTCCCAAAACCAGCAGAACCTTGGTTCAGAAAGAAAACAACAGTTCACTCAATCCCAACTCCGACTACAAGAAGACAGATCTGTGAGTTCTTGGGAGTGGCTGGATTCTACCAGATTTGGATACCTAATTTCTCATTGTTAGCAAAGACTTTACATGAAGCCACAAAGAGGAGAGAAAAGGAGCCCCTAATCTGGGAGTCTAAACAACAACAATCTTTTCGTGCCATCAAGGAGGCATTAGTCAGTGCCCCTGCTCTGGGACTCCCAGATGTGAGAAAGCCTTTCTTCCTCTTTGTGCATGAGTGAAGCAGCTTGGCAATTGGAGTCCTGACCCAATTCTTGGGCACATGACATCAACCGGTGGCCATCTCTCCAAGCAGTTGGATTCAGTGGCAATGGGATGGTCTTCCTGCCTGCAAGCTCTCGCAGCCACAGCCCTGTTGGTATCAGAAAAAGCTAACACTGGGAGGGGAGACAACTGTCAGGTTCCACATTCTGTTGTGATGCTAATGGAATACAAGGGACAGTATTGGCTGACAAATGCCAGGATGGTCAGGTACCAGAGTATGCTCTGTGAAAATCCACAAGTGAAACTAGAGGTTGTCCGGACTTTAAACTCAGCAACCCTCCTCCCATCGGCTGCAGGGCCTCCAAACCAGGACTGTGTTAAGGTGATTAATGAGGTCTTCTCAAGCCATCCTGACCTCTGTGACCAGCCCTTACCTCATCGTGACCTCAAGCTGTTTACAGACTGGAGCAGCTTCCTTAAAGAAGGAACAACATAAGTTGGTTATGCAGTAGAAACTCTAAACTGTCTTAGAAGCTCAGGCACTGGCTCCAGGCATGTCAGCACAAAAACCAGAATTCACTGCACTGACATGAGCCCTCCAACTGGCAGCTGAGAAAACTGTTAACATATACACAGACCCTAAATATGCTTTCACCACTCTTCATGTACATGGGGGCTGTATACAAAGAAAGAGGACTAATTACCTCAGGAGAAAAAGACATAAAGTATGGGTCAGAGATTCTTGAGCTCCTGGAGGCAGTATGGGCTCCCAAAAAGGTCACTGTTTTGCATTGTCCAGAAGGGCAAGACTCCAGTGGCATTGGGAAATTGGAGAGCAGATCAGGAAGCTTGTGAAGCAGCTCTCCGGGCTCTCCCTGCCCAGCCTGTGGCTGTAACTGCTGCACTCCTTCCAACCCCACTGACAGAATGTGTTCTACATTGCTCCAGACATGAATGTGAGTGGTTCATTCAAGAGGAAGGAAAATATTACAAAAGAGGATGGTATCAATTTGCAGATGGGTGAATAGTGATCCCAGAGACACCAGCCCCCTCCTCCATAAAGAATGCTCATTGGTTTTCTCATATGGGGAAGTCAGTCCTTGAGCAGCTGCTGAGCCAACATTTCTATGTCCCCTGCCTCACCAGCCTGGCCAACAATATTTGTAAGCAATGTGAAACATGTGCCAAAAATAACCCCAGACAGGGGTCACTCCCTAAACCAGGGCTCCAACATGTGGGTAGTTCCCTTCTTGAAGACTTGGAAAAAGACTTCACTGATGTGCCTCAAACCAGGGGCTACTGGTGAATGTGTACCTTTTTTGGGTGGGTAGAGGGTTTCCCCCACAAAAACAGAAAGGCCCAAGAAGTGATCCATGCCTTACTAAAGGAAATAATTCCCTGGTATGGGATTCCCATCTCCATTGGATCAGACAATGGACCTGCTTTTGTGGCAGAAGCTTTAAACAACTGACAAAGGGACTAAAAATAACCTAGAAACTTCACACAGCATACCGACCTGAGAGTTCAGGCAAAGTTGAAAATGAATTGGACAATAAAAACTCAGATGAGTAAACTCCGTCAGAAGACAAACCAGACTTGGGAACAAGTATCGCCATTGGTCCTACTTAGGGTCAGGTGTAGTCCCACCAAACAGACTGGGTTCTCTACCTATGAGATTCTCTACAGAAGGCCACCCCCACTAATAAAGGACATTAAGGGAGATTTAAAAGAGATAGAAAATCTAACCTTGCTCCAATAGATGTACGGTTTGGGAGAAGTGCTCAATGACCTACACCGCCATGTTGGAGGGAGACTCCCTATTAGCTCAACCACGATGTACATTCCTTTAAGCCAGGTGACCAAGTTTGAATAAAGGAGTGGAATCTTCAGCCTCTCCAGCCTTGGTGGAGAGGGCCCTAATCAGTGATCCTGACTACTCCCGTGGCAATCAAGGTGACAGAAATCACCCCGTGGATCCACCACACCTGAGTAAAGAAAGCAGCTCCTAAGTGGAAGAGTCAACTGGACTCCAATAGCCCACTCAAACTGACCCTGAGGAGAGGATCTTCAGCCTTGCCTTAATCACAAACAAGAAGCTGACTAGTCAACACATCGCAGAAGCTTGAGGAGTCAGCTGGGCAGACAGTTAATGGACTGTTGTTTCTCACAGACAGTGTTGTATGATGATGCTTGGGTTCTGCCATTCTTTACTTATCTCTCTTTTTGGTATTTTAACCTTGCTTTGGTCAGTAGGGATAACAGTAACTGCCCCAGTAGGAAGGCTCCGAATCCAAAGGCTTTTTCTGGCAGTCTTCTTCCTCCTGCTGACAGGATGTGGTATTGTTTTTAGTTGTTTCTATCCTGGATTCCTTTCGCAAACCTAAATCCCTTGTCCTGTGAGTTGTACTTATGTACTACTCAGACTAGTTATGCCCTTACCAGAACCTTGCTGTTCCATAACGATGACTCCTGTGCAAGTACTGTCATTGGGTCATAGTTTCACAATAGTACTACTTGCTCAGTGTGCTCTCATGACAATCAGCACACCTGCTTTGACCCTGTGCATGCTCCCTCGGAAGACTGGCTAGAGGGCCGACACAAGGGAGGGCCCTAATCACCCAGACCCGGATCACTGACCCCCATTGGCCAATATTGGTCTATTTTGATGCCTGTGTAGCAGCATCAAAAGGTATAATGTTGACACCAATATTTCTGGGTGCACATCCCACGAGGAGCTGTACGGAAGAAAACAAGCACATGAGCGAGGGACAGCCAACTGGGTGTGAATATGATTTTTATGGGAACACACCTGTGTGCCCTTTCTGGGACTGTGTGACTTGGGCCACATGGGCTGAAGCCCATGAAAACAATAAGTCTGCTATTCTTCAAAAGAGAGTTGCCCCACCTGACTGTTCCTGGAGAGCCTGCGATCCTGTCAGTTTCACTATCCTTAACTTCACAGACCCCAGGTGGAACTGGGAAAGGCCAGTGATAGGTATCTGCGTAGACGGCCTATGGCATGACCCAAGAGCAAAACTAGTTTTTCAGAACATCGTAGTCTTGTGCAAGACCACATCCTCCCAGATCCCCATTACCAGAAATTTGTTCCTGTCTTTAGCAGAGACAAGAGCTCAGTCTCTTAATGTTACTTCTTATTATGTGTGGGGGAGGAGATCAATGACCCTGGGAGACCAAAGTATTAGATCCCCAAAACCCCGCAATGGGACAGGATGTCCTCACCTCAAGGCAGGAACCTGGCTCCTAGAAACTTCCATTATTGGTAAAAAAAAAAAAAAAACTGTCTTGCCTGGTGGGAAGAGAAGGCCAACAACCATGACAGGAGCCTCACATGCCTGGATTAGAGATTTATAATGCTACTGCACAAGAAGCCCAGTGTGGGGGTCTTCAAACCATTCTGAGCCAAACCCCCATCCCTTGTCCAGTTTCTACCACCTCTGACAGGCATAGAACAAGATGGACACAGACATACAATGGTGGGTCCCAGGAGGATTATCAAATATATGTGAAGGACTTCCTATACCAGGCTGCCCTGGTACTGGGCTGGGGCCTGTGTGTTAGGGACAGTACGTCCCTCCTTTTTCCTCCTCCCCGTACCTCAAGGTGAACAGCTAGGAATTCCAGTCTATGAGGAAAAGGGGCACCCAAGGAGTTGGAGGGCCGTACAAAGGAGTATACACATTGGAAACTGGAAAGATGATGAATGGCCCCCAGAGCACCTAATTCAGTATTATGGACAGCCACCCAGGCTGAGGATGGCTCTTGGGCTACAGGACTCCAATACATATGCTCAGTCGTACATACCGCTCCAGGCAATGGTAGAGATCATAACCAATGAAACTGCAAAAGCCCTAATATACCAGCTAAGCAAGGCAGCAAAACGCACAGTGCAATTTATCAAAACCGCGTAGCTCTAGACTATCTCTTAGCCTCAGAAGGAGGAGTTTTTGGCAATTCAATTTGAACTGTTGTCTTCAGATTAATGACATGGGAAAGGCAATAAAGAGACCACAGATAGAATGAGAAAGAACTCGGAAAGGGTGGACTCCTGATGATTTGCTTGGGGGATGGTTCTCTACAATCGGAGGATGTAAAACAAAGTTAGGGGCAATAACAGTTATAGTATTGGGCTGGCTTATACTCCCATGCTTGCTGCCACTGGTCATGTGGTCCTTATCGACCCTGATAGAGGCCATAGTAGAATAAAAGACAGCCGCACAATTATATCTATTACAAGGTTACCAAAGAGTAAATCCCATCCCTGAGGAAGAAAGAGATGATGCATTTTGACAAATAAAATGTCAAAGCATTAAAGGGGGTATGTTGGAGCCACTTGGCCATTTTTTTGCGATTTACTGTATGTGTGGAATTTACCTTGGTTTCCCCACACTGAGTCTACAAGCAGCTTTCTGCTAGCTCTGCAAAATTGCACACCCCCAGCTAGCCCTGCAAGGTTTCCTGTAACTGTGCCCACATTCTATAAGGGGGTGGGGGTGGCAAATTCTGTAACCAACTTGTTTTCCTGTAACTGACCCATATACTGCAAAAACTCCCTGCTTCCATAACCCTCTCAGAGAGTATATAACTGATCTCCTGACACAGATTGGGGATCAGGGCTTTGAGAAATTATCTCCCCTGAGTCTACTAGCATAATAAAGTTCCTGCTTCCTGCAAAGTGGTCTCAGTGACTTTGTTTCCCACAACAGTTAATATGATTAATGTACAATATAGTAATGGATGAAGTACCATGGAGGAAACCCTTTGAACAATGAATATACACTTTTAAAAATGAAAGACAAGAATGTAAAACAGATCTTGTTATGGGGTGAATATTAGTGGGAGGGGAAGGATGAACAAAGGGAGTAAAGGAGGGAGAATATGGTCGATGTACTTTATGTGCTTATATGAAAATATAATAATAAAACCTGCTGGAATAATTTTTAAGTAGTGGGGAGGGGAATGAGGGAGAATGATGGTGGGGATGAACATAGGGGTGGTCTGTGCTTCAAGTCTCTGCTGTTCCTTACAAGAAGTTTCAGTCCCTTGTCATAAAGATGTTATTAGTTCTGTCCCTTCTGGACTCCAAGGTGATTGCAAAAAGAATGGCTTAGAGCAAAAACAGATACAAAATGGAAGCAAGGTGCCAAGCTTCTCCTCTTTTGTATGCCCAAGGAGTCAGTGCTTTTCAGCAAAAACTATTTGAGTGCCTCTTACAAAATCACCTGTACAACTAATATATGCTAATAAAAATGTTTCTTAAATGCACCATCCTAAAGATGTTCTTACACACATATATGTGTGCACAAAAAAGAATGTTTTAAATTAGGCATGCTAAAACATGTCAATTTAAGCACACATAAAAATGAGCTCAAAAGTGAAAAACAGCCACAAAAACTAGTCAGTTGTTTTCTGGAATTCCAGGGGCAGATTATGTTTTTTGCCCCGTGCTTAATGCTTAACAGATGAACATGCAAAATGACACATATATACAATTGTATTAATTTAGGGAGTACCCTCAGATAAACTCTTCAGTCATTCGCTTGAGTCAGAATTTTCCTGGAGGGGTGGGAGCAGACAAGACCGGCTCAGTGCCTTTTATTCTACTGCAAATCACCATTCTTCTCACGCTTCCAGGGTTCTTCACATCTCATATCCTTCCCTGCTGATCACCAACTGTCAGACAAACTGCAGAAAATCAGATCCATTTAGACGTACACAAATGGCTCAGAATACCACAGCTGCAATTGGAGTCAATTTGGAGGCATTTTAATGTCAGGTTTAGCCATAAGTTATTGTAAAAGATAATTAACTTTTTCTCTTAATATCTCCTGTAGCAGGGAGGAGGCGGGTAACATAGCAGGGAGATAAACTTTAAGAATCTGAACTTGAGGAAGGTCACACAGCATTGAGGGTGAAATAGCCAATAGAGATGCATGCAACCATATATGGGTTAAACTTTGCTTCTTGCTTCTGTAACCTGCTTGCACGAGTATCTAAGACAAGGGGCTCAGCCTTTGCATGGGAACCCACTGAGTCACTGTAGGCATGCTAATAAATATTGCTTCCTAAAAAGCCTTGGTGTCCCATTTCCCTGCTTGAATATCATGCAACACTCCTCCTTAAGATCCAAACATTTCCTGTGGGAGAATCACCAGGAATGCTAATATTTCTTCTTCTTTAGTCTCATTTTATGGCCTAGAGAAGAATGAAGGGAGAAAAGATCAGAAAAGAGGTGAGAATGAAGGACAGACCACAGGAGATCAAGGAGACATTTCTCCTCCCCAGGCAAACAGGCAAGTAAAAATAGATAAGCAATTAATCAAAGATCATTTCAGGGGAGTGGATGCACCTGAAATATCTGTAAATCCTCCACAGCCTTACCTCCACGTGGCAATGGAAGGAGCAAAGGAGACAGGGACGCCCTCTCCCACTAGAGTTTCTCCTCATCTCGGGATGCCTAGGTAAAAGGAGAAACCTCTGTTAACGTGACCGATTTCCCTTGTTTCCCTTTTTTAGATGGGGAATCAAGCCTCAAGGATCCAGGAAGGATCCCCCCTTGCCTGCTTATTAAAACATTGGAAAGATCTTGATCCAGAAAGTCTTCAACAAAAATGATTCAAATTTTACTGCACTGAGGCTTGGCCACAGTATTCTCTGGGAGATGAGGAAAGATGGCCAGAAGGAGGGAGCATTAATTATAATACCATTCTTCAATTAGATATGTTTTGTAAAAAGAGGGAAAATAGACAAAAGTTCCATATGTTAAACTGTTCTGTTTCCTTGGAGACAACACAGAATGGCTGAACAAATGCAGGCTAGATACCCAGATCATGGTAACCCTTTGCAAAAAGTCCCCAAACTCCCTTGAACCAAAAAACCCATCTGATGCTCCATCAGCTCCACCTCTTCCCCCTCACCCAGCTACCTCACACACTAGACATCCTCCCACAGGACTCTATCCCCTCCAGTTAATTCCTGGAGGGGATAAGGCTCACATTCCTTTTAGAGTGAGTGAACTTAAAGAAATAAAAAAGGATTTAGGAAATTACACAGAAAACCCAGATCAGTACATCCAGGGATTTAGAGAAGTCAGCCAAAACTTTGAGCTGGAAAGATGTAATGCTATTGCTGTCTAAGACCCTTACTCTGGAGAAACAGCAGGTACTAGATCAGGCAGTCACAGCTGGAGACAATTATCACTTAGATAAAAGCAGCCCTACAGGCCTGTCTCAAATTGGGCCCTCACAGGAGGAGAAGGATGAAGACGAAAGACAAAGGCATTGAATACCTAAAAGGCAACCTCAATTCCCAATTCCAACAGGAGATCAGGCAATACCTAGCTATGACCCTAAATGGGACCCTGAAAATGACAAGGATGAATGGAGTCAAAACCATTTCATCCACTGCATTCTTGAGGGTCTAAGGAGAGCCAAGGTAAAACCTCTTAATTACTCCCAAGTAACAGCTGTACAGCAAGGACCCTTAGAAACTTCAGTAGCTTTCCTACAGAGACTTAAGGATGCTTTACAAAAGCATACCAACATCATACCAGAGTCACAGAAAGAGGAAATCATCCTAAAAGATAAATTTCTAACACAGTCAACACCAGATATCCATAAAAAGCTTCAGAAACTGGTGACTAAAGGGAGCAATTGGTCCATGTAGCCACATCTGTATACTATAATAGGGACTTAGAAAAAGAGAAGAAGGACCTGGAAAAGGAAAAGAGAAAGGATAAGCAGCAGGAGGCTCTGATCACAGCACTCAGAGAGGCTTCCCCGAGGCAAAGTCCAAACCCTAGGACATGCTTTTAATGTGGTCAGGCAGGCCATTTTAGGAGAGAGTGCCTCCAGAGGAAGCAACCTCCAGGACCCTGCCTCATTTGTCAGGGAAAACATTGGAAGGCACACTGTCCCCGGTTCCCAGGGGAACCGAGGCTAGAGCCTCCCACCCAATGATAGGTCCCTGGGCCTCTATTCCAGGCTCTGTAACCACTGAATACTCCTATTCTCAGTGTCAGGAAGGGACCTAACAAATGGAGGCTAGTCCAGGATCTCCACCTGATCAATAAAACAATAGTGCCTCTCCAAACTGTAGTCCAAATCCCTATATGCTTTTAGCCCAAATACATCCAGGTACCCCTTACTACTCTGTCCTGGATTTAAAAGATGCCTTCTTTTGCATTCCCTTACACCCTAAAAATCAACCTGTCTTTGCCTTTGAGGACCCCACAATAAAGTCTGGACAGGTCACTTGGACTGTCCTCCCCCAGGGATTCAGAGACAGCCCCCACCTCTTTGGGTTAGCTCTAATCCAAGACTTGGCAGAGTGACAATATCCACAAGCTACTCTGCTACAATATGTAGATGACCTCCTGCTCTGTGGACCAAGTGAGCCTGTGATTTCACAAGCCACTGAGTCCTAACTAAACTTCTTAGCAGGTAAGATTATAAAATCTCTAAAGAAAAAGCCCAATTGTGTCAGTCTAGGGTTACATATTTAGGTCTTGTCCTGGAGAAAGAAATGAGGCCTATAGGAGAAGATAGAAACCATCCAATCCTGATGTTTTCTCTACCTAAAACTCTAAAGCAATTGAGGGCCTTTTTGGGTGTCACAGGACACTGTAGAATTTGGATCCTGGGACATGCAGACCTAGCCAGGCCCTTATATCAAATACTTAAGGAAGCACAGAAGGATACCCAGCCTTTCATTGAATGGGAAGACAAGTCCGAAAATGCATCCCACATATTAAAAAAGGCTCTTATGACAGCTTCCACCCTGGGTCTCCCAATACAAGACAAGTTTCAATTATATGTCTATGAAAAGTGAGGACTGGCCTTGGGCATGGTGACTCAGCTCCAGGGCATCACTCCCCAGCCAGTAGGTTACTTAAGCAAAGAGTTAGATAAGGTAGCCAAGGGATGACCAGGATGCCTTAGAGCAATGGCTACAGTAAGCCTTCTAGTGCCTGAAGCTCAAAAACTTATTCTAAACTGCCCTTTAACAGTTTACACCCCACATGACCTAGGGAGAATTTTAAACTCAAAAGGAGAACTTTGGCTATCTGACAGCAGTCTACTTAAATACCAGGCCCAGCTTCTGGGAGGGACAGAAATAACTTAAGGACTTGTCAGAGCCTAAATCCTGCATCCCTTCTACCAGAGGCAGAGGGAAATCCTGAACACTCGTGTGAGGAGGTACTTATGGAAAATTATGCTGCCTGACCTGACTTAACTGATCGGCCCTTAAAAAACCCAGATCTAGAATTATACACTGATGGCAGTTCCTTTGTCAAGAATGGTGTCAGACATTTAAAGTTTGCAGTTCTGACAGAATTTGGCATCCTCAAATCAGGTCCTCGTCCTTCCAATACAAGTGCTCAACTGGCAAAATTAATGGCCCTAACAGAAGCCCTAAGACTGTCAAAAGAACAGAGTCAACACCTATACAGATTCTAAGTAGCCTTCCTGATCCTGCATGCTCATACAGCCATTTGGAAGAAAAGAGAAATACTAACTACAACAGGAACAGCTTCCCATAGGGATAAAAAGGAGGTTACTTTAATAGTTTTAGGGATAACAGTGTTAGTTGCAGCCCTTGCTGGAATCAGTTATGGGGTAATTTCCAATCATATAACTTCAAAAAACCTAACCAAAGTGGTAGAGGACCCCTCAGGCCAGGTAGGCCTTGCTATTAAGGATATGCAAAGGTCTTCGTCATCCCTTGCCTGTATGTTAATGGCCCTAGATTTTCTTTTGGCCAGACAAGGGGGGGTATGTGCCATGGCCAATACCTCCTGTTGCACACATATAAACACTTCGGGCATTGTAGAGGAACGTGCAGATTACATTCTCCAACAGACTAAGTGGCTCTGGGAACAATCTCTTGAAACTCAGGTTTCAACTCAGGTATGGGAACAAATAAAATCCTGGCTTCCCTCCAGGACTTGGTTCCTACCCTTTCTGGGGCCTATAGTTGCCATTATTCTCTTGCTTGTGTTTGGGCCTTGCATTTTAAACTTACTTGTCACGTTTGTTTCTTCTCGCCTAGAATCCATCAAACTACAAATGCCTCTGATGGAGATGAAAACAACCTACTACTGTGGTCCCCTTGACAACCCCTCTCATGGTCAGCCCTGCATCACCCCCTGTCAGCAGGAAGCAGTTACTGAATACATTTTGTAGACTATTCCTAACAACATTTAGGGCGGGCACTGAGAGGGGGGACTTGAAGGACAGACCATGGAAAGTCAAGGAGACACTTCTCCTCTCTAGGGAATGCCTGTTTGCATCAGAAAGGCATCTCTGCCCTCAGGCAATGCAAAAAAGACTATAAAACCCACTCCCCACCCTGACCCATGGGATCACCAGTTTCCGGGTCCCCCTGCATTCCCCAATATGCAGTCTTTCTCTTCTCTTCTCTTCTCTACATATAAATTCTCTACAAATAAAATCTTTCCGACCTCTGTTGCTGGAGTCTGTCTGTACTTTCATTCTCAGAGCAGCTCAAGAACCCTGAGCACCTGAAATTCCTGCGCGTGTCATCCGTGCATCAAGAACAGCTGCTCCAATTCTCGGAGACTTCTCTTTTGAAAGCCCCGTTTTGGCTTCCATTTTAATTGGGAAGTTGCTACCCGGAATTCCTCTTAATGTCGGCGCTCTCCAACTGCTTTCTTGTAAGAAACACATCTCTGTTCCTTCAGATAGCTTCATCCTGTAGGGGGCACCCCCACCCCAGAATGGATCCACATGGTACTCTGCAGCTGGGGAGCAGGAGTGGCACAGGGTGACACACAGCTAGGACCAGGAGGAGTGGGATCTTATCCTAGGGTATTTTTGGACATCAAAACAGAGATTGTCAAGATTTACTCCCTAGAAGTGCTTCTTTTCCTTCAATCTTAGAGTAATCTCTAATAGTTTACCTTGGGTTACAGCAGCTTTTTATTATTATTATAAACATAGCCTTTTAAAGTTAGTTTAGGGAGCCTAGTTTTGAGTGCAGAGCTGGCACCCCGTCCTCCTTGGGACAAAGGATATGGGATGCATGAGTCCTCCCTCGTTATATACACCAACTGTTCACCTTCACTAATACCCAGTGTGTGTGCATCAGCATAGGGCACACTTCGGTGTCCCCAGAACTTGTGATATGGGGGTGGTGAATCCCTAGTCCCTGTGGTGCCTGGGTCCTGAGAGGGGATGAGCTAATCTGCCACTGCATTCATCTGTAGGCAGACTGCAGAGCAAGACTCCAAAGCAGGGCTTAAAATTGGGCTCAGCGTTAGGTGGAACAAGTCCAGGGAGGTGGGCACAGAGAACTTACCCCAATCCTCAGCTTCATGATGTTGATTTTATGTTTTCAATCCCAGGAATCATGTCTAGGTTACCCAGGAGCCTGAGAAAACTGGCCGGTGCCATAAAATGACTGGAGTGAGACTTCTCTACCCTCTTCTTTCTCCTCATCCATCTTTGGTTCTATAGTTCTTGCTCCATCCACTGGTCCAGAAGAGAAGACAGGAGCAGGTTGTGGAGGAAGAGGGGTGGAAGCAAGGTGCCAGAAGGAACAAAGTTTCTGCCAGGGGATTCCAACTTGTTCTGGGTCTGTAAATGTATTGTTTGGGGATGATTCCCAAAGTACTTCCTGTGGACCCGTTCTCCCCTCACACATGTTGCAAGTGAGCTCAGTTCCAGCCTTCCAGAGGAGTCTGAGTGAGTTGGTTCCTAGGATACCAACCCCTTGTAGACACCAGGATGAGTTGAGACCATCCCTTCTAGCCCAGAAACTGGGCATGTGCCTATGCTGTGCTCTGGATCAGTGAACTCTTAGGAAGGCTATTCCTCTCAGTTGTCTTGCCAACAGTGGCCTGGTCCCCAGTGGGTCTCAGAAAGAAAGTCTTTCCTCACCAAGAGAAAAGAGCGGCAGCTGCTGGAATTGGTTTATCAGACCTTATGTGTCCCATCCTGACCAGTCACCTTTATCTGTCTCATCTAACCTACAGATGAGGTATAGGATATCTAATAAGAACTCAATCTATCTTTAGAGTGCTCATATGAAGCTCTTATTTTCTTTAAAAAAAAAAGGGGGGGGCTAATTTACCGAGGAAATATATTAAAAGTTTCCCAAGATAGAAAATGTCACTTGCAGTGATGGTCTACCTTGTGAAGTCCTCACTGATGGAACAACTGCGCCTCCTGCTGCCCTTCGGGTTGTCTCACCAGGAGGGCATTTGGAAAAGAGAGTTCCCTGAGAAAAGAGGGGAACTCTCAATTTTTCAAACCCACCATGACTCCCCAGGAACTTGGAATAATGAAGAAGTAAATTTTAAAGTAATCCACAAAAAGGACACACAAGGCAGCCACCAGCAGACATTTACTTAGCATGGAAGCCAAAGCAGGGAGAGTAAGTTAGCAACACCTCCGACAGCGTTGTCAGAAGGTGGGAGCAGAGGGCTCCATGGACAGTCTCCATCCCGGAGTATTTGTGTCCCCTAACTGGGCTGGGAGTTCCAGCTCAGAACTGGTCACCTGGATGCATGGTTACCTTGCAACTTCCCAGCTGTCTTGTTCTGATACTGTCACTCGAGCATGGAGACAAAGGGACCGGGTTGGCCTTACAATCAGAGTGTCATGACATGGGTGTCTGCTCTTTATGGTCCCTTTTTAGGTCACAGACTTACAAAAAGAAACAGTCAATTTATATTCTTGAAACTGATTATCATGGAGAGGCATATTGTATTTCATTTAACATCTAAAAGAAAAGGGAGATGACAAAAAGGATGCATATCCGTACATTCTTGAACAGTTGATTCAACTTCTTGCTGTTCTAGTGATTTTTCACCTTGATTTCCTGGTTCTGACTTCTGAGTCAGGCCCTTTTATCATTTTCAGTTTCCCTGTCACCTCCTCTATCTATTCTGCCTCAATCACTCCAATGAAGCCATTTAATATATCCACTACCTCCAGATAGCACTGTGCGTGTTGAGAAGATTCAATATGAAATCTACCTGTCTAGCAAGTTACAAGCAGACAATATAGCATTGCTAATTATTGTTACCATACTGAATATTAGGCCATTTTTTCATCTTACATAAATGCAACTTTGAGTACTTTAACCAAAGTTAAATGGGATCATTCCATTCCCCCTTCCCTCTGTCCCCTGAAGTCCACCATTTACTCTCTGCTCCTGTGAATTTGACTTTGATTCCACAGGTAAGTGGGATCATGCAGTTTTCTCTGTGTCTCAGCTGGAGTGTAGCTGAGTGATAATGTGTTTGCCTTGCATGGCTGAAGCTCTGGGTTCAAGTCCTCAGCACTGCAAAAAAGTCAAAAACTCCAAAACAAACACAAAACTTCTGTCTGTATCTCACTCTTCTTTTGCTCAGCGTAACATTCTCTACCTCCATCCACATGGTTGCAAATAGCAGGATTTCTGTCTTTTATAAGGTTGAATTATCTCTGTCTCTCCCTTCCTCTCTCTCTCTCTCATGCTCTGATAACTGACATCTGCTATGGGCAGATCAGTGTCCCCCAAAGGTCCATGTATTAGCACTATTGGGAGTTGCTGAGTATCTTTAAGAAGGGGGTCCTTAACAGTGGTGAGAGAAAAGTAAGACAGTGTGTAGAAAGGCGAGATCACCAAGGAGCAAGTTTCCAGAAGAATGAAAAGTCATTGCATTTGGTTACAGAGAGGCTTTTGTAACCTTCAAATCCATTTGCTAAAATTAAATCACACTGTGTGACAAGCAGTAGTAGAAGCGCTATTCACAATAGCCAAGCTTGGAAACAGCCAAGATGCCCCACTACTAATGAGTGGATTAAGAATATGTGGTATTTATACACAATGGAATTTTACTCAGCCACAAAGAATGAAATTTTGTCATTTGCAAGTAAATAGATGGAACTGGAGAACATCGCCTTAAGCCAAGTTAGCCAGGCTCAGAAGGCCAAAAACTTACATGTTCTCCCTCATATTCAGATTTTAGACCTAAAACAAACACAGTAATATTACTGGACATGGGTCACACACTAAGGGGAGAATGTGCATGGGAGAAATAGGGAAAGGGAAAGAAACCTAAAACTTGAATGTGATTCATGTGCCCCCTGTAAAGGAGTGAATATAGTAATCTTAAACTGGCAGAGGCCACTATGGGAAGGGGACCAGGAAGTAGTGAAGAGGTCTGGTAGAGATGCATCAATGTGGGTTGCAATACACAAGTGCATGGAAGCAATGCTAGGGATCTCTCTGTATAGTTACTTTATCTCAAACTAGCACAAAAATCTATGTCTTTCTTATTATCTCTTATGTTTTCTCTTTAACAAAATCGGAGAATAAGAGAGTTGAACAGATTCTGCCCGGAAAGGAGAGGTGGCCCAAATAATTTAAAAAAAAAATTTTTTAAGAAGAAACAAAAAAAAAAGAGGAACCTTGAGCCATTGGGGGTTGACCCTGAAGGAGACTAAATCCCAGCTTCATCTTCTTCCTCTTTTGCTTCCTGGTTCATGGTGTAAGCAAGCGGTTGGCTCTATAGACGTTCCCACCATGATATGCTGCATGTACTCACCAGGGCCCGGAGACACGGGGCTGCTGGTCTGGGCCTTGAACCTCCAGAGCCATGAGCCAAAATGAACCTTTTCTCTGTCGTTTCATTATGGTGACAGAAAGCTCACTAACAGTATCCAAACCTTCAGTCCAATTTCTTTTACCCACACGTATCGAAGGACATTTTGGTCGTTTGTATCCTGGCTAATGCAAATGGTACATGTATCTCTTCATGACTCTGATTATAACTCTGTATGGTATATATCCTGAAGTGGGATTGCTGGTTCATATGGTTTTTCTGTTTTTAATTATTTGATGAACCTCTATACTGTTTTCATAACAACTATTAATTTATATCCTTCCTTCATTTTTAAAGGATAGTTCTGCCACATACAGGATTCTTGGTTAGCATTTTTCTTTAGTACTTTGAGGCTATCATCCCACTCTCTCCTGACCTGGCAGCTTCAGTTTTTTCTTTAATAACTTTTCTGTTGGGCATCGTATTTTTATGCATTATGTTTGTGGTGTTATGTTGAATTATCTGTTTTCTCTTGTAAATTGCTGACTCTCTTTAAAGAATTATTTTTAATTCTTAGGCAATTCATAAGTATCCATTTCTTTGGGTTTGTTCCCTTGCTTTCCTCTGTGTGTACCCTAATGCTGATGTCTGCACATTTGAAGGAACAATTGCATCTTTGCCTTTAGAGACTGGTTTTGAAAGGAATAGGAGGTCTCAGCGGGCCCCAACCCCCTTGTTGGAGAAACCAGTACCAAACACCCCATGTAGATAAGATAAGCAATGCGGCAGGGCTCAGTTAGGGCATATAGAATGTGGGGAATGTGAGCGGGAGGTACGTGCAAGATGTGCGGTACGTGCAAGATGTGAGGTACGTGCAAGATGTGCTCTGCCTGCTTGCCCAATGTTGATAACGAAAATATGCATGCCACCGCGGTCTATATAAGATTTCCCCTAAAGAGGCTCAGGGTCGTGTTTTCCTAACCGGTCCTGCGTGTCCGTGTGGGAGCTCGACCCTGGCTAGCCAGCCCAAAAAACTCTGCTTTGTTGATTGCATTCACGCCTGGCTCTCTGTCTCTCAGGGGAATAGGATTCCGGGTCCTAACATTTGGAGGTCCCACCGAGATTTCATTTTCTCGAGAGACAGAACCTGCCTGCGAGAAAGCAGGGGCGATCCCAAGTCCTAGGCGTTGGGAGGGGATCCCAGACCCTCATTTGGAGGAACTTGAGTGTTCCATTTGGGCCGCGGCGGGGATTCGGCCAATCCCCAGGGAGATTCATTCTGGGAATCTCACAAGGAGGACCACAGGGTCCTATTGGGAGAGGCTTTCCTCTCATTTGGGCTCGAGCATTTTAGGAACCCTGGCGCCAGGTGAAGAACTAATTGAGCTAGTCGACCGACCACCCGTCAAGTGGACGCCTTTCGGCCTGATATCCCAGTTGGACGGTGAGGAGGTTGAATGGGGTGCGCACCAGTGTGAGAGAAGGACCGGTCCGAGCGAGTGCTGGAGAGTGTTGTGTGTGTGTGGAATTATTGTTGCCTTTACCCTTTTTGTTCTATCTCTCTTGGTGTTTGAGTCTCCTTCCACAATGGGACAGGGACAAACAACCCCAAAGTCTCTGATCCTTTCTCACTTTTCAGAAGTTAAAGAAAGGGCCTTAAATGCGGGTCTGGTCATCAAGAAAGGTAAGTTCGACACCTTTTGTTCTGCAGAGTGGCCCACCTTTGGAGTGGGGTGGCCCATTCAAGGTTCCCTCTCCCTAGACCTGATCACTAAGGTTAAAGCAGTCATTTTTCAGCCAGACAATCGAGGCCATCCAGACCAAGTTCCTTACATTTTGGTTTGGGAGGATCTGGTGAGGAACCCTCCCCCTTGGTTAACAGTTTTTCTGACCCACCCCTCCAGTTCGCCCCCCGGAGCTAAAACCCCAGTCACGCCCACCTTGGTCATAAAGGAGGAGGAAAAACTTCCTCTTCCCACCTTGACCGGTCCTCAAATTAGGGCATCTCCTTCACCATCTCCGGTCTTACCAGAGAGTTCCCCCCTTTACCCATCCCTCGCAGGGGCAGAGGAAGATCGGCCGCCTCCATACGTGACTCCCCCTGGCCAAGCCAGTGCCCCGGAGGAGGAAATTTCCTCATCCTCCTCAACAGGACTGGCAGCAGGAGGAGGAATGGGTCAAAGACTTCGCCCCCGAGGGATCTGGGAAAGGGAGGGGGAAGACGGGCCCCCCTCATCAACACAGGGGGAGGAAACTGTCCCTACACTTCCAGTCCGGATGGTGGGCCAAGGGGGACCGGGAGGGGGGCAACAGTTTCAGTACTGGCCCTTCTCCTCCAGTGATCTATATAACTGGAGGACGCAGAACCCGCCCTTTTCTGAAGACCCCAAGTGTCTCATAGATCTCTTGGAGTCCATCATGCATACACACCGTCCCACTTGGGATGACTGTCATCAGCTGCTCAATACTCTTTTTACGACGGAGGAACGAGAGCGCATCCTCAACGAAGCGAGGAAGAATGTCTTGGGGGATAATGGGAAACCCACAACTCTCCAACCGGCCATAGACGAGGCTTTTCCCCTACGCCGCCCTGATTGGGATTTCGGGACCGCAGAAGGTAGGGAGCGTCTTCGGATCTACCACCAGACTCTTATGGCTGGTCTCCGAGCGGCCGCCAGAAGGCCCACCAATTTTGCAAAAGTGAAAGCAGTCGTTCAAAGGGAAAACGAAAGCCCAGCCGGTTTCTTAGAGCGCCTCTATGAGGCATACCGTCAGTACACCCCTATTGACCCTGAGGCGGACCTCCACCGGTCTGCTGTGGTACTCTCATTCATTAATCAGGCAGCTCCAGACATTAGGAGAAGACTCAATAAACAGGAAAACTTAGGGGAGATGACTATAAGGGAAATGCTGCAGGTAGCGGAAAAGGTCTTTACCGCTAGGGAAACTCCAGAAGAAAGGGAGGAAAGACAGAGAAAGGAAGACAGGGAGGCCCAGGAGAAATTGAGAAAGGAGGACCGGGAGTTCCAGGCTAAGGAAAACCGAAAGCAACAGAGAGAAATGGCTCGTATTTTCCTAGCGGGTGTCCGGGACCAACCCAGGGGAGGGGGCCACGCCAGGACCCCGGATAAGGAACACTGTTTTTACTGTAAGGAAACGGGGCATTGGAAGAGAGAATGTCCTAAGTTAAAGGGAAGAAGAGGGTTTGGAAGGAGACCGGGGGAAAACAGGGAAAGGGAACGAGCAGTAGAGCAGGCCAGAGTCCTCCTAGCCGGAGAAGAGGACTGAAGGAGACGGGGCTCAGACCCCCTCCCCGAGTCCTGGGTAACAATGCATGTGGAGGGGAAGCCGATGGGGTTCATGGTGGATACCGGCGCCCAATATTCGGTTTTAAACAAGGCACATGGACCTTTGAACAAGGCACGAACAAGTGTTGTTCAGGGGGCCACCGGTACGCAGTTATGTACATGGACTACCAAAAGAAAGGTGAACTTAGGAAAACACCAGGTCACACACTCCTTCTTGGTCGTCCCTGAGAGCCCCGCTCCCCTGCTCGGACGGGACCTACTCACCAAAATAGGGGCCCATATCCATTTTGAACCAGATGGAATAATTGTGACTGATCGAGAAGGGAGCCTGATTCATGTCTTGTCCCTATCATTAGCTGACGAGCATCGTCTGTTTGAGAGTCAACAGGAACCAGGAGGGGACATGACTCATTGGGTAAAAAGATTTCCCACGGCCTGGGCAGAGACTGCGGGAACCGGACTCGCCAAACACCTCCCGCCCGTAGTTATACAATTGAAGGCTTCTGCTCTCCCCATTCGGGTGAAACAGTATCCTATGCCTGAGGAGGCCCGAAGAGGCATAGCCCCTCATATCCACAGGCTAATAAAGGAAGGAGTACTGCGGCCTTGTCAGTCTGCCTGGAATACTCCTCTGCTCCCCGTCCGAAAGCCGGGAAGCGGGGACTATAGGCCTGTGCAAGACCTACGAAAGGTAAACGAGCGGACGGAGGACATTCATCCCACCGTTCCAAATCCCTATACCTTGCTCAGCCACCTACCCCCCTCACAAGTATGGTATACAACCCTTGATTTGAAAGATGCTTTCTTCAGCATTCCATTGTCAGAAATTAGTCAGCCGCTATTTGCTTTCGAATGGCAAGAAGATGGGGGCCAATCCGGACAGCTCACTTGGACCAGACTGCCGCAAGGATTTAAAAACTCTCCCACCCTGTTTAATGAGGCCCTGAGCCAGGACCTGGAACCTTTTCGTCGGAGCCACCCACGAGTCACTCTATTACAGTATGTTGATGACTTACTGTTAGCGGCAGAAACCCGAGAGGAGTGCATCAAGGCTACTGAACACCTGCTAACGGAATTAGGTGAGCTGGGGTATCGGGCAAGTGACAAGAAAACTCACATCTGTAAAAGGTCAGTGACATATTTGGGTTATCGGATTGCAGATGGGGCAAGATGGCTGACTGATGCCATGAAACAGACTATTCTGGCTATCCCATCCCCGACATCCACTAGGGGGGTGAGAGAATTCCTGGGCTCCGCGGGGTTCTGTAGACTCTGGATTCCAGGATTTGCAGAAATAGCCAGACCCCTATATGAGGCCACCAAAGAAGCTCCAGATTGGAGTTGGGGAGAGAGAGAACAACAGGCCTTTGATCAGCTAAAAGACGCTCTTTTGCAGGCCCCTGCCTTAGCCTTGCCAGATCCTACAAGACCATTCACTCTGTTTGTAGATGAGAAAAAGGGGGTAGCCAAAGGAGTCTTGACCCAACAGCTAGGTCCCTGGAAGAGACCAGTGGCATGCTTTTCCAAGAAATTAGACGCAGTAGTGGCAGGATGGCCCCCCTGCCTCCGCATCATAGCGGCCATTGCCGTGCTGGTGAGAGAAGCCGATAAACTAACCTTTGGACAGGCCCTCTGGGTAACGGCCCCTCACCCGGTGGAGGGAATCCTTAAACAACCCCCTGGGAAATGGATGACGAATGCCAGGCTCACCCACTACCAGGGGCTCTTGTTGGATTCCCCTCGGATCACATTCACAGATCCCGTAATCCTGAACCCTGCCACCTTGTTGCCTAACCCGGAACTGCAGACACCTGTCCATAACTGCAAAGAATTCCTCTCCGAAGTTACACAGGTACGGGCTGACCTAAAGGATACCCCCCTGTCCGGCTGCAAATTAAACTGGTACACGGATGGAAGCAGTTTTTTCCAAGATGGAGCCCGAAGAGCAGGGGCAGCTGTAGTCGACCAAGAAGGAAATACAGTATGGAGCAGCGCCCTCCCACCCGGAACATCAGCCCAAAAAGCGGAATTAATTGCCTTGGCAGAGGCCCTGGAGAGGGCAAAAGGAAAGCGAGTCAATATCTACACCGATAGCCGCTATGCTTTCGGTACCATCCATGTCCACGGGGCCATCTATCGCGAAAGAGGATTCCGCACAGCAGAAGGAAAACATCTAAAGAACCTAGCCGAAGTCCAGCATCTATTAATGGCAGTGGAAAAACCGAAGGCAGTGGCAGTGATGTATGTCCCAGGCCACCAGTCTGCCAAGACGCCGGAAGCTGTCGGTAACAACAGAGCAGATCAAGAAGCAAAGAGAGTAGCAATGGTGAGTCCTCCCATGGAGACAGGGCAACCTTCCACGGTTGCGGCGATAGACGTGCCGGTCCCAGAGCTCCCTCCGCTACCCCCCCGACCAGAATACTCCACAGAGGATTTCACTTGGATGAGAGCCCACTCCCCCTTTAGAGAAGGGAAGACGGATGGAAAAGCGACTTGGAAGGCAAGTTAATTCTGCCTGAAAAACTCGGACGATTCCTGTTGACTAACTTACATAAGTCCACCCATTTGGGGCGGAGAAAATTACTAGACTTGTTGACATCTGCGCAGCTCCGATTTCCGAACCAGACCATAGCAGTCCGCCAAATTGTGGAAGATTGTGCCAGCTGCACAATCATAAAACCAGGACGAAGGGAGGGGCACCATACAGGTACTCAGGAACGGGGGAGGGCTCTGGGAAGAAGTTGGGAAGTGGATTTTACTGAGGTAAAACCGGGAAAGTTTGGGTACAAATATTTGCTGGTATTCATAGATACCTTTTCAGGCTGGGTGGAGGCTTTTCCTACAAAGAAGGAGACGAGTCAGGTAGTGGCAAAGGCTTTGCTAGAGGAAATCATACCCAGATATGGGGTGCCCGAGGCAATTGGGTCAGATAACGGTCCGGCTTTTGTTAGTAAGGTCCTGCAGGGACTAGCCCAGACTATGGGGGCCAATTGGAAGCTACATTGTGAATATAACCCCCAGAGCTCAGGGCAAGTAGAAAGGATGAATAGGACACTAAAGGAGACTTTAGCCAAATTGGCCCTGGAGACTGGCGGTGATTGGGTGACGCTCCTTCCCTTGGCCATCTTCCGAGTCCGGAACTCCCCCTATGTCCATGGGCTAACTCCCTTTGAGATCCTGTATGGGGCTCCACCCCCCATCATTCAGAGGACCTTAAGCCCAGAACTAGGTGATCTGGCCCCAAATTACCTGACCATGTTGCAGGCTTTAGCTAAAGTGCAACAACGGATTTGGCCCTTAATTCAAGCATACCACGCTGTTAAGAGGGACCCGGCTCCGGAACATGGCATAGTCCCGGGTGACATGGTATGGGTTAAAAGGCATCAGTCCAAAACCCTAGAGCCTAGATGGAAAGGACCTTATGTTGTACTGTTTACTACCCCTACCGCCCTCAAGGTCGACGGGATTGCAGCATGGGTACACCATTCCCATGTAAGACGGGCTCACCCTCCGGAGAAAAAACAGGAAAATTGGTCCGCACGGAAGCATCCAACAAACCCACTCAAGCTCCGGCTGATACGGGATGCTCCGAAAAACGAGAACACTCCAGATGCTCCGCAGCCCTCCTAGAATGGGATTATCACCTGGGTCCACTACACCCACATCAGACCGGCAGATCCGGTAGCTATGAAGAAAGGCTTCCTGCCAACAAGAAGGGTGTCCCACCACAAGGAAAATTTTTTCAAACTCAAACTTCATACTGGACCTCGGTAACTTTATTCCTTTTTCTAACCCTGTCCACCACTTGCTGGGGGCATACAAATCCACATCAACCTTTTAACCTGACCTGGATGATTGTAGATGTATCCACAGGAGACATTCTTAACCAGACCTCCAAGGTGACCCCTCCCAGCACCTGGTTCCCAGAATTATACTTTGACTTAAGGGCCTTATTCACTGGCAGGGGACAATGGGATTTGTGCCAAAGTTACTTCTATGTCTGCCCCGCTCCCCAACCCAACCACAGAAAAAAATGTGGAGGAATCGCAGACTATTATTGTAAGTCATGGGGTTGTGAGAGCTCAGGGGATATATGGTGGCCACCCCCCAAACAGGGGGACCTTATTCAATTAAGTAGAGTCTCTCAATCTGGCATTACATACCACCAACCTAGACCTATAAATAAGGGATGCCCAACTCCCCCCAATTGTAATCCCATTATGATAAATTTCACTGATTTAGGAAAAAAGGCAACGAATTGGGAATTGGGTAAATCCTGGGGAGTCAGACTCTACAAAACAAATCATCCAGGAGCCCTTTTTACCTTGCGGCGTGTGTGGCAACCGGTCTCTACTCTAACAATAGGCCCTAATAAGGTACTTAGGCCACCCTATGTAAAGCCACCTCCCCGACCTTCCACAGCTCATCACCTTCCCTCAACCATAGCCCGGGCTAATGTTACAACTCCAAGACCATCAGAAACCAGCCCTCCCCTGGTGAGGCCCAGTCTCATGACCGCATCTAAAGACCCCCTCTGGGAGCTAGTGGGTGCTGCCTTCCTGACGTTAAACCACACCAACCCTAACATGACTAACTCCTGTTGGTTATGTTATGATGTGAGGCCCCCATTCTATGAGGCAATAGGGCTAAACACCACTCACGATACCTCATCTGAGGAAAACCCTACTCAATGTTCCTGGGGAGACCGTAAGAGAGGTCTGACCATACAGCAGGTAAGCAGCCAAGGAACCTGCTTAGGAAAAGTGCCAAAGAACAGACGGGACTTATGTACTGTTATTAACGCCAGTTCTACCTGGGAAAATGCTATTAAATGGGTAATTCCAAAGGACAATGGGTGGTGGCTATGCTCGCGGTCTGGACTCACCCCGTGCCTATCAACTAAGGTGTTTAACAGCTCTAAAGAATTCTGTGTTATAGTGACTGTGCTGCCCCGCATCCTCTATCATTCGGAAGAGAGTCTATATTCATACTGGAATACAAAAATGGTTGAAAAAAGGAAAAAGAGAGAACCTATTTCCACAGTAACTATTGCTACCCTACTCAGCCTAGGGTTAGCGGGAGCAGGAACCGGCATAGCTTCTTTGGCCACCCAGCAGAAAGGGATGTCTTCGCTGCGTGCAGCCATAGACGAAGA